>NC_091287.1:444496839-444823506 GCF_032444005.1 Ranitomeya imitator
ACCTGTGGCAAAGGCTGACCATTACTGGCAACTATTGTTAAAATATCTATCTGGGCCACGGGTAATGTACCAATACTTGGTTTAAAAACAACAGTATCACTGAGCTTAACAGGCCAGCAAACTCACCTGACCTTAACCCATAGACAATCTATGGGGCATTGTCAAAGGAAGATGAGAGACACCAGCCCCAATAATGCAGATGAGCTGAAGGCTGCTATCAAAGCAACCTGGGCTTCCATAACACCTCAGCAGTGGCATAGGCTGATCAGATTTAAAAATCATTTTTCAAGCTGGTGTTATAAAGTATTCTAATATACTGAGATAATGACTTTTGGGTTTTCAATGGCTGCAAGTCATAATCATCAACATTAACAGAAATAAACACATGAAATAGATCACTCTGTTTGTAATGACTCTATATAATATATGAGTTTCACTTTTAGTATTGAAGAGCTGAAATAAATTAACTTTTAAAGATATTCTAATTTTGTGAGATGCACCTGTAATTGACAGATAAAACATGCAACAAGGGCTGTTACTTACCATAAATATTGCATCAACCATAAGTTGGTGTGCATGTAACAAAATATTACAGACTGCAAGAGAGTTCAAAAGAAAAGAAAAGTGTATCTGGCAAAAGCAGAGGTCACATGATAAACTTACCTCCTAATCACACGACTCAAACTATAGAGATGATAATGTGCCTATTAGACAGGAAGAATTAGTTCTTACAGAGCAGTTACGATAGAAGCTATATATATATGTATATATATTTATATCTATATATTTATACATATATACTGTATATGTACACAGTCATAGCCAGAAGTGTTGGCACCCTTGAAATTGTTACGGAAAATGAAGTATTTCTCTCGGAAAATAATTACAATTACACATGTTTTATAATACACATCAGCCACTCCCTTGTTATTTTAGCTGGGTCAGCGCGCCGATCTGGGTCATCCTCATTGAGATGCTGCAGCAGCTGGTTTTGTAAGGTTGCCATTTGTGAGTACAGTGCCTTGCGAAAGTATTCGGACCGTGAAACTTTTCAACCTTTTCCCACATATCATGCTTCAAACATAAAGATACCAAATGTAAATTTTTGGTGAAGAATCAACAACAAGTGGAACACAATTGTGAAGTTGAACAAAATTGACAAAAAGCTCGAGCTCAGTGAGATTTGATGGAGATCATTAGTGAACAGCAGTTTTCAGCTCTTTCCACAGATTCTCGATTGGATTGAGGTCTGGACTTTGACTTGGCCATTCTAACACCTGGATATGTTTATTTGTGAACCATTCCTGTCATGATCCCAATGGCAGGGGATCACTAAAGGACAAGCACAGATACAAACAAGCTCTAGGGCGATGGAACCTGAGCTGACCGCGACCCTGAACCTAACACACAAATAAAAGTAGCCGGGGAACGTGCCTACGATGATCCTAGACGTCTCGCTCCAGCCGAAGATCTAACTTCCCCTATTAGAAGAAACACAGACCTCTCTTGCCTCCAGAGAAATACCCCACAGAAATAGCAGCCCCCCACATATAATGACGGTGAAATGAGAGGAAAGCACATACACAGTATGAAAACAGTTTCAGCAAAATGAGGCCCGCTAAAGCTAGATAGCAGAGGATACAAACGTGAACTGCGCGGTCAGCGAAAAACCCTTCAAAAAACCATCCTGAAATTACTTGAACTCATGTGCCAACTCATGGTACATGAGGAGCAATTTCAGCCCACTAGAGCAACCAGCAGCAAAGAATCACATATCTGCAGGCTGGACTAAAAAACCAAATAAAGCAAAACACCAAAACAGGAAAATCCAAACTTAGCTTGACCAGAAGGTTCTAGGAGCAGGGAGCAGAGGTAACAAGACACACTGGATACATTGATAACCGGCGAGGAAATGCCAGCAAAGCCAGGTTAAATAGGAAACTCCATATCCTGATGGAACAGGTGGAACCCAGAGACCCAGGAAAGACAAGTCACCCAGTACCATCAGTAACCACCAGAGGGAGCCCAAAAACAGAACTCACAACAGTACCCCCCTTGAGGAGGGGTCACCGAACCCTCACGAGAACCATCAGGGCGACCAGGATGAGCCCTATGAAAAGCGCGAACCAAATCATCAGCATGAACATCCGAGGCAACCACCCAAGAATTATCCTCCTGACCATAACCCTTCCACTTGACCAAATACTGGAGTTTCCGTCTGGAAACACGAGAATCCAAGATCTTCTCCACAACATACTCCATTTCTCCCTCCACCAGCACTGGAGCAGGAGGCTCAAGCGAAGGAACAACAGGTACCTCATACTTCCGCAACAACGACCGATGGAACACATTATGAATAGCATACGATGCCGGGAGATCCAAACGAAACGACACAGGGTTAAGAATTTCCAAGATCCTATAGGGACCGATGAACCGAGGCTTGAACTTAGGAGAAGAGACCTTCATAGGAACAAAACGAGAAGACAACCACACCAAGTCCCCAACAAGAAGTCGAGGACCCACGCGGCGACGGCGATTAGCAAACTGCTGAGCCTTCTCCTGGGACAACTTCAAATTGTCCACCACATGACTCCAAATCCGATGCAACCTATCCACCACCATGTCCACTCCAGGACAATCAGAAGGTTCCACCTGACCAGAGGAAAAACGAGGATGAAACCCCGAATTACAAAAGAAAGGAGAAACCAAGGTAGCAGAACTAGCCCGATTATTAAGGGCAAATTCGGCCAGCGGCAAAAAGGTAACCCAGTCATCCTGATCAGCAGAAACAAAACACCTTAAATAAGTTTCCAAGGTCTGATTAGTTCGTTCAGTCTGGCCATTCGTCTGAGGATGGAATGCAGACGAAAAGGACAAATCAATTCCCATCTTAGCACAGAACGTCCGCCAAAATCTAGACACAAACTGGGATCCCCTGTCAGAAACGATGTTCTCAGGAATCCCATGCAAACGAACCACATTCTGAAAAAACAGAGGGACCAACTCAGAGGAGGAAGGTAACTTAGGCAAGGGTACCAGATGAACCATTTTAGAAAAGCGATCACACACAACCCAGATGACGGACATTTTTTGAGAGACAGGGAGATCCGAAATAAAGTCCATGGAAATGTGCGTCCAAGGCCTCTTCGGGATAGGCAAAGGTGACAACAATCCACTGGCCCGAGAACAGCAAGGCTTAGCCCGAGCACAAACCTCACAAGACTGCACAAAAGAACGCACATCCCTCGACAAGGAAGGCCACCAAAAAGACCTGGCCACCAAGTCTCTAGTACCAAATATTCCAGGATGACCTGCCAACGCAGAAGAATGGACCTCGGAGATGACTCTACTGGTCCAATTATCCGGAACAAACAGTCTCTCAGGCGGACAACGATCAGGTTTACCCGCCTGAAACTCCTGCAAAGCACGTCGCAAGTCTGGTGAGACAGCAGACAAAATCACCCCATCCCTAAGGATACCAGAGGGCTCAGAATTTCCAAGGGAGTCAGGCACAAAACTCCTAGAAAGAGCATCCACCTTCACATTCTTTGAACCTGGCAGGTATGAAACCACAAAATTGAAACGAGAGAAAAACAGTGACCAACGAGCCTGTCTAGGATTCAGACGCCTGGCAGACTCAAGGTAAATCAAATTTTTGTGATCAGTCAAGACCACCACACGATGTCTAGCACCCTCTAGCCAATGACGCCACTCCTCAAATGCCCACTTCATGGCCAAAAGTTCCCGATTACCAACATCATAATTCCGCTCAGCCGGCGAAAACTTTCTAGAAAAAAAACGCGCATGGCTTCATCACTGAGCCATCGGAGCTTCTCTGTGACAAAACCACCCCCGCTCCAATCTCGGAAGCATCAACCTCAACCTGAAAAGGGAGCGAAACATCTGGCTGACGCAACACAGGAGCAGAAGAAAACCGGCGCTTAAGTTCCTGAAAGGCCTCCACAGCCGCAGGAGACCAATTAGCAACATCAGCACCCTTCTTAGTCAAATCCGTCAAAGGCTTAACAACACTAGAAAAATTAGTTATAAAACGACGATAGAAATTAGCAAAGCCCAAGAACTTCTGTAGACTCTTAAGAGATGTAGGCTGCGTCCAGTCACAAATAGCCTGAACCTTGACGGGATCCATCTCAATAGTAGAAGGGGAAAAAATATACCCCAAGAAAGAAATCTTCTGGACTCCAAAGAGACACTTTGAGCCTTTTACAAACAAGGAATTGGCCCGCAGGACCTGAAACACCTTCCTGACCTGCTGAACATGAGACTCCCAGTCATCAGAAAAAACCAAAATATCATCCAAATACACAATCATAAATTTATCCAGATATTCACGGAAAATATCGTGCATAAAGGACTGGAAGACTGAAGGAGCATTAGAAAGTCCGAAAGGCATTACCAAATACTCAAAATGGCCCTCAGGCGTATTAAATGCGGTTTTCCACTCATCACCTTGCTTTATTCGTATAAGATTATACGCACCCCGAAGATCAATCTTAGTGAACCATTTAGCCCCCTTAATGCGAGCAAACAAATCAGTCAACAATGGCAAAGGATACTGATATTTTACGGTAATCTTATTCAAAAGACGATA
This sequence comes from Ranitomeya imitator, assembly GCF_032444005.1. Lineage (NCBI taxonomy): Eukaryota > Metazoa > Chordata > Amphibia > Anura > Dendrobatidae > Ranitomeya > Ranitomeya imitator. The sequence continues at coordinate 444,501,452 of NC_091287.1, forward strand.
ATCTATACAAGGCCTCAAGGAACCATCTTTTTTGGCCACGAAAAAAAAACCTGCTCCCAAAGGGGACAAAGATGGACGGATATGTCCCTTTTCCAAGGACTCCTTAACATAATCCCGCATAGCAGTATGCTCTGGCACTGACAGATTGAACAAACGACCTTTAGGAAATTTACTGCCTGGAATTAAATTTATAGCACAATCGCAATCCCTGTGAGGAGGAAGCGAACTGAGCTTAGGCTCCTCAAAAACATCCCGCTAGTCAGACAAAAACACAGGAAACTCAGAAGGAGTAGATGAAGCGATAGAAATCGGAGGTGCATCATCATGAACCCCCTGACAACCCCAGCTTAACACAGACATCGATTTCCAGTCAAGGACTGGATTATGAGTTTGTAACCATGGCAGACCAAGCACTAGGACATCATGCAAATTATACAGTACCAGGAAGCGAATCACCTCCTGATGAACAGGAGTCATACGCATGGTCACTTGTGTCCAGTACTGAGGTTTATTCATAGCCAAAGGTGTAGAGTCAATTCCCTTCAAAGGAATAGGGACTTCCAGAGGCTCCAGACTAAACCCACAGCGATTGGCAAATGACCAATCCATAAGACTCAGGGCAGCGCCTGAATCCACATAGGCATCGACGGAAATGGATGATAATAAACAAATCAGAGTCACAGACAGAATGAACTTAGACTGTAAAGTACTAATGGCAACAGACTTATCAACCTTTTTTGTGCGTTTAGAGCATGCTGATATAACATGAGCTGAATCACCACAATAAAAGCACAACCTTTTTTTCCGCCTATAATTTTGCCGTTCACTTCTGGACTGAATTTTATCACATTGCATTATCTCAGGTGACGGTTCAGACGACACCGCCAAATGATGCACAGGTTTGCGCTCCCGTAAACGCCGATCAATCTGAATAGCCATAGTCATAGACTCATTCAGACCAGTAGGCGCAGGGAACCCCACCATAACATCTTTAATGGCCTCAGAAAGGCCATCTCTGAACTTTGCAGCCAGGGCGCACTCATTCCACTGAGTATGCACCGACCACTTCCGAAATTTTTGACAATAAATTTCTGCTTCATCTTGCCCCTGAGAGAGGGCCAACAAAGCTTTTTCAGCCTGAATCTCTTGGTTAGGTTCCTCATAGAGCAAACCCAATGCCAGAAAAAACGCATCCGCATTAAGCAACGCAGGGTCCCCTGGTGCCAATGCAAATGCCCAATCCTGAGGGTCACCCCGCAGGAAAGATATAATAATCTTGACTTGCTGAGCAGGGTCTCCAGAGGAGCGAGATTTCAAAGAAAGAAACAACTTGCAATTGTTCCTAAAATTCAGAAAACGAGATCTATCTCCAGAAAAAAACTCTGGGACAGGAATTCTAGGTTCAGACATAGGAGCATGTACAACAAAATCCTGTATATTTTGAACCTTAGCGGCAAGATTATTCAGGCTGGAAGCCAAACTCTGGACATCCATGATAAGATTAAGAGGAGGAGGAAGTAGCTAGGCTGCAATAAGGCTAGGCAGCAAACTCTGAGGGAGAGAGAAAAAAAAAAAAAAAAAAAAAACTTCCTCAGACTACTTATCCTCCTACTTCAGCCAATACAATTAACACTTTGTGGGCCGGTTATACTGTCATGATCCCAATGGCAGGGGATCACTAAAGGACAAGCACAGATACAAACAAGCTCTAGGGCGATGGAACCTGAGCTGACCGCGACCCTGAACCTAACACACAAATAAAAGTAGCCGGGGAACGTGCCTACGATGATCCTAGACGTCTCGCTCCAGCCGAAGATCTAACTTCCCCTATTAGAAGAAACACAGACCTCTCTTGCCTCCAGAGAAATACCCCACAGAAATAGCAGCCCCCCACATATAATGACGGTGAAATGAGAGGAAGCACATACACAGTATGAAAACAGTTTCAGCAAAATGAGGCCCGCTAAAGCTAGATAGCAGAGGATACAAAAGTGAACTGCGGGGTCAGCGAAAAACCCTTCAAAAAACCATCCTGAAATTACTTGAACTCATGTGCCAACTCATGGTACATGAGGAGCAATTTCAGCCCACTAGAGCAACCAGCAGCAAAGAATCACATATCTGCAGGCTGGACTAAAAAACCAAATAAAGCAAAACACCAAAACAGGAAAATCCAAACTTAGCTTGACCAGAAGGTTCTAGGAGCAGGGAGCAGAGGTAACAAGACACACTGGATACATTGATAACCGGCGAGGAAATGCCAGCAAAGCCAGGTTAAATAGGAAACTCCATATCCTGATGGAACAGGTGGAACCCAGAGACCCAGGAAAGACAAGTCACCCAGTACCATCAGTAACCACCAGAGGGAGCCCAAAAACAGAACTCACAACAGTACCCCCCCTTGAGGAGGGGTCACCGAACCCTCACGAGAACCATCAGGGCGACCAGGATGAGCCCTATGAAAAGCGCGAACCAAATCATCAGCATGAACATCCGAGGCAACCACCCAAGAATTATCCTCCTGACCATAACCCTTCCACTTGACCAAATACTGGAGTTTCCGTCTGGAAACACGAGAATCCAAGATCTTCTCCACAACATACTCCATTTCTCCCTCCACCAGCACTGGAGCAGGAGGCTCAAGCGAAGGAACAACAGGTACCTCATACTTCCGCAACAACGACCGATGGAACACATTATGAATAGCATACGATGCCGGGAGATCCAAACGAAACGACACAGGGTTAAGAATTTCCAAGATCCTATAGGGACCGATGAACCGAGGCTTGAACTTAGGAGAAGAGACCTTCATAGGAACAAAACGAGAAGACAACCACACCAAGTCCCCAACAAGAAGTCGAGGACCCACGCGGCGACGGCGATTAGCAAACTGCTGAGCCTTCTCCTGGGACAACTTCAAATTGTCCACCACATGACTCCAAATCCGATGCAACCTATCCACCACCATGTCCACTCCAGGACAATCAGAAGGTTCCACCTGACCAGAGGAAAAACGAGGATGAAACCCCGAATTACAAAAGAAAGGAGAAACCAAGGTAGCAGAACTAGCCCGATTATTAAGGGCAAATTCGGCCAGCGGCAAAAAGGTAACCCAGTCATCCTGATCAGCAGAAACAAAACACCTTAAATAAGTTTCCAAGGTCTGATTAGTTCGTTCAGTCTGGCCATTCGTCTGAGGATGGAATGCAGACGAAAAGGACAAATCAATGCCCATCTTAGCACAGAACGTCCGCCAAAATCTAGACACAAACTGGGATCCCCTGTCAGAAACGATGTTCTCAGGAATCCCATGCAAACGAACCACATTCTGAAAAAACAGAGGGACCAACTCAGAGGAGGAAGGTAACTTAGGCAAGGGTACCAGATGAACCATTTTAGAAAAGCGATCACACACAACCCAGATGACGGACATTTTTTGAGAGACAGGGAGATCCGAAATAAAGTCCATGGAAATGTGCGTCCAAGGCCTCTTCGGGATAGGCAAAGGTGACAACAATCCACTGGCCCGAGAACAGCAAGGCTTAGCCCGAGCACAAACCTCACAAGACTGCACAAAAGAACGCACATCCCTCGACAAGGAAGGCCACCAAAAAGACCTGGCCACCAAGTCTCTAGTACCAAATATTCCAGGATGACCTGCCAACGCAGAAGAATGGACCTCGGAGATGACTCTACTGGTCCAATTATCCGGAACAAACAGTCTCTCAGGCGGACAACGATCAGGTTTACCCGCCTGAAACTCCTGCAAAGCACGTCGCAAGTCTGGTGAGACAGCAGACAAAATCACCCCATCCCTAAGGATACCAGAGGGCTCAGAATTTCCAAGGGAGTCAGGCACAAAACTCCTAGAAAGAGCATCCACCTTCACATTCTTTGAACCTGGCAGGTATGAAACCACAAAATTGAAACGAGAGAAAAACAGTGACCAACGAGCCTGTCTAGGATTCAGACGCCTGGCAGACTCAAGGTAAATCAAATTTTTGTGATCAGTCAAGACCACCACACGATGTCTAGCACCCTCTAGCCAATGACGCCACTCCTCAAATGCCCACTTCATGGCCAAAAGTTCCCGATTACCAACATCATAATTCCGCTCAGCCGGCGAAAACTTTCTAGAAAAAAAACGCGCATGGCTTCATCACTGAGCCATCGGAGCTTCTCTGTGACAAAACCGCCCCCGCTCCAATCTCGGAAGCATCAACCTCAACCTGAAAAGGGAGCGAAACATCTGGCTGACGCAACACAGGAGCAGAAGAAAACCGGCGCTTAAGTTCCTGAAAGGCCTCCACAGCCGCAGGAGACCAATTAGCAACATCAGCACCCTTCTTAGTCAAATCCGTCAAAGGCTTAACAACACTAGAAAAATTAGTTATAAAACGACGATAGAAATTAGCAAAGCCCAAGAACTTCTGTAGACTCTTAAGAGATGTAGGCTGCGTCCAGTCACAAATAGCCTGAACCTTGACGGGATCCATCTCAATAGTAGAAGGGGAAAAAATATACCCCAAGAAAGAAATCTTCTGGACTCCAAAGAGACACTTTGAGCCTTTTACAAACAAGGAATTGGCCCGCAGGACCTGAAACACCTTCCTGACCTGCTGAACATGAGACTCCCAGTCATCAGAAAAAACCAAAATATCATCCAAATACACAATCATAAATTTATCCAGATATTCACGGAAAATATCGTGCATAAAGGACTGGAAGACTGAAGGAGCATTAGAAAGTCCGAAAGGCATTACCAAATACTCAAAATGGCCCTCAGGCGTATTAAATGCGGTTTTCCACTCATCACCTTGCTTTATTCGTATAAGATTATACGCACCCCGAAGATCAATCTTAGTGAACCATTTAGCCCCCTTAATGCGAGCAAACAAATCAGTCAACAATGGCAAAGGATACTGATATTTTACGGTAATCTTATTCAAAAGACGATAATCTATACAAGGCCTCAAGGAACCATCTTTTTTGGCCACGAAAAAAAAACCTGCTCCCAAAGGGGACAAAGATGGACGGATATGTCCCTTTTCCAAGGACTCCTTAACATAATCCCGCATAGCAGTATGCTCTGGCACTGACAGATTGAACAAACGACCTTTAGGAAATTTACTGCCTGGAATTAAATTTATAGCACAATCGCAATCCCTGTGAGGAGGAAGCGAACTGAGCTTAGGCTCCTCAAAAACATCCCGCTAGTCAGACAAAAACACAGGAAACTCAGAAGGAGTAGATGAAGCGATAGAAATCGGAGGTGCATCATCATGAACCCCCTGACAACCCCAGCTTAACACAGACATCGATTTCCAGTCAAGGACTGGATTATGAGTTTGTAACCATGGCAGACCAAGCACTAGGACATCATGCAAATTATACAGTACCAGGAAGCGAATCACCTCCTGATGAACAGGAGTCATACGCATGGTCACTTGTGTCCAGTACTGAGGTTTATTCATAGCCAAAGGTGTAGAGTCAATTCCCTTCAAAGGAATAGGGACTTCCAGAGGCTCCAGACTAAACCCACAGCGATTGGCAAATGACCAATCCATAAGACTCAGGGCAGCGCCTGAATCCACATAGGCATCGACGGAAATGGATGATAATAAACAAATCAGAGTCACAGACAGAATGAACTTAGACTGTAAAGTACTAATGGCAACAGACTTATCAACCTTTTTTGTGCGTTTAGAGCATGCTGATATAACATGAGCTGAATCACCACAATAAAAGCACAACCTTTTTTTCCGCCTATAATTTTGCCGTTCACTTCTGGACTGAATTTTATCACATTGCATTATCTCAGGTGACGGTTCAGACGACACCGCCAAATGATGCACAGGTTTGCGCTCCCGTAAACGCCGATCAATCTGAATAGCCATAGTCATAGACTCATTCAGACCAGTAGGCGCAGGGAACCCCACCATAACATCTTTAATGGCCTCAGAAAGGCCATCTCTGAACTTTGCAGCCAGGGCGCACTCATTCCACTGAGTATGCACCGACCACTTCCGAAATTTTTGACAATAAATTTCTGCTTCATCTTGCCCCTGAGAGAGGGCCAACAAAGCTTTTTCAGCCTGAATCTCTTGGTTAGGTTCCTCATAGAGCAAACCCAATGCCAGAAAAAACGCATCCGCATTAAGCAACGCAGGGTCCCCTGGTGCCAATGCAAATGCCCAATCCTGAGGGTCACCCCGCAGGAAAGATATAATAATCTTGACTTGCTGAGCAGGGTCTCCAGAGGAGCGAGATTTCAAAGAAAGAAACAACTTGCAATTGTTCCTAAAATTCAGAAAACGAGATCTATCTCCAGAAAAAAACTCTGGGACAGGAATTCTAGGTTCAGACATAGGAGCATGTACAACAAAATCCTGTATATTTTGAACCTTAGCGGCAAGATTATTCAGGCTGGAAGCCAAACTCTGGACATCCATGATAAGATTAAGAGGAGGAGGAAGTAGCTAGGCTGCAATAAGGCTAGGCAGCAAACTCTGAGGGAGAGAGAAAAAAAAAAAAAAAAAAAAAAACTTCCTCAGACTACTTATCCTCCTACTTCAGCCAATACAATTAACACTTTGTGGGCCGGTTATACTGTCATGATCCCAATGGCAGGGGATCACTAAAGGACAAGCACAGATACAAACAAGCTCTAGGGCGATGGAACCTGAGCTGACCGCGACCCTGAACCTAACACACAAATAAAAGTAGCCGGGGAACGTGCCTACGATGATCCTAGACGTCTCGCTCCAGCCGAAGATCTAACTTCCCCTATTAGAAGAAACACAGACCTCTCTTGCCTCCAGAGAAATACCCCACAGAAATAGCAGCCCCCCACATATAATGACGGTGAAATGAGAGGAAGCACATACACAGTATGAAAACAGTTTCAGCAAAATGAGGCCCGCTAAAGCTAGATAGCAGAGGATACAAAAGTGAACTGCGGGGTCAGCGAAAAACCCTTCAAAAAACCATCCTGAAATTACTTGAACTCATGTGCCAACTCATGGTACATGAGGAGCAATTTCAGCCCACTAGAGCAACCAGCAGCAAAGAATCACATATCTGCAGGCTGGACTAAAAAACCAAATAAAGCAAAACACCAAAACAGGAAAATCCAAACTTAGCTTGACCAGAAGGTTCTAGGAGCAGGGAGCAGAGGTAACAAGACACACTGGATACATTGATAACCGGCGAGGAAATGCCAGCAAAGCCAGGTTAAATAGGAAACTCCATATCCTGATGGAACAGGTGGAACCCAGAGACCCAGGAAAGACAAGTCACCCAGTACCATCAGTAACCACCAGAGGGAGCCCAAAAACAGAACTCACAACACATTCCATTGTGGATTTTGCTTCATGTTTGGGATCATTATCCTGTTGGAAGACAAATCTCCATCCCAGTCTCAGGTCTTTTGTAGACTTCAGCAGGTTTTCTTCAAGAATGGTCCTGTATTTGGCTCCATCCATCTTCCCATCAATTTTAACCATCTTCCCTGTCCCTGCTGAAGAAAAGCAGGCCCAAACCATGATGATGCCACCACCATGTTTGTCAGTGGGGATGGTGTGTTCAGGGTGATGAGCTGTGTTGCCTTTACGCCAAACATATCGTTTGGCATTGTTGACCAAAAGTTCGATTTTGGTTTCATCTGATCAGAGCACCTTCTTCCACATGTTTGGTGTGTCTCCCAGGTGGATTGTTGCAAACTTTAAATGACACTTTTTATGAATATCTTTGAGAAATGGCTTTCTTTGTGCCACTTTTCCATAAAGGCCAGATATGTGCAGAGTACGACTGATTGTTGCCTTATGGACAGACTGTCCCATCTCAGCTGTAGATCTCTGCGGTTCATCCAGAGTGATCATGGGCATCTTGGCTGCATCTCTGTTCAGTCTTCTCCTTGTTTGAGATGAAGGTTTATAGGGACGGGTCTTGGTAGATTTGCAGTTGTATGATACTGCTTTCATTTCAATATGATCGCTTGCACAGTGCTCCTTGGGATGTTTAAAGTTTTGGAAATCATTTTGCATCCAAATCCAGCTTTAAACGTCTTCACAACAGTATCACGGAACTGCCTGTTGTGCTCCTTGGTCTTCATGATGATCTCTGTGCTTCAAACAGAGCCCTGAGACTATCACAGAGCAGGTGCATTTATATGGAGACTTGATTACACACAAGTGGATTATATTTATCATCATTAGGCATTTAGGACAACATTGGATCATTCAGAGATTCACAATGAACTTCTGGAGTGAGTTTGCTGCACTGAAAGCAAAGAGGCCGAATAATATTACACGCCCCACTTTTCAGTTTTTGAATTTCCACAAAAATTAACAAATACATTTTGTTCAACTTCACAATTGTGTTCCACTAGTTGTTGATTCTTCACCAAAAATTTACATTAGGTATCTTTATGTTTGAAGCATGATATGTGGGAAAAGTTTGAAAAGTTCCAGGGGGCCGAATACTTTCGCAAGGCACTGTAGCTAATATCCGTCGAAGGGATGTTCGACCGATGCCAGATCTGTTCGCTGAATTTGCAGAATGGGCAAAACAAAAATCGGAACAGGACCCTCAGTTTGCACAGAACATTATGTTCAGTGTTGAAGCAAAATTTTTTGTGTGGGCCATTTATATGGATACACCTAAATAACATGGGAATGGTGACATTTTCTTGCGTAGGGTGTCGTGCATTGATATCTGCTGCAATGACCCGGGTACTGTGTTCACCAGACATCAACACAAGATCTATCCGCTTCTCACGTGTTAACCTCTGCAATGTGTCAATGCCTGTAAACAAAGAGAAACATGTAAATAACTCATGAAAGAATAAAGTTACGTTAAATCCAGGCACACCATTGCTTTTCTTGTGGAATTCTCAACAAGTTTGATGTGTCCCATGACCTTCTTCCCATTGGAAAAAATAAAGTTGGATCCAAAATGGCCGACTTCAAAATGGCCGCCAAGGTCACCACCCATCTTGAAACTTTTTCCCCTCCCATATGCTAATGTGCCACAAACAGGAAGTTGATCTCACCAACCACTCCCATTTTATTTAGGTGTATCCATATACATGGCCGACCGTGTATGAAGACCCACATTAGAACATATTCAACAAAAATAGATCACTAGTCAGTGGTGTATATTCATATATTATTCACTCATTCACTCATTCATATATATTCACTACTGTTCAAAAGTTTATGGTCACCAAGACAATTTTGTGTTTTCAATGAAAACTCATACTTTTATTAATCAAATGAGTTGCCAAATGAATTGAAAATCTAGTCCAGACATTAACAAGTTTCGTAAAAAAGATTTTTATTTTAAATAAAATTTTCTCCTTCAAACTTTGCTTTCGTCAAATAATGCTCCCTTTGCAGCAATTACAGCATTGCAGTCTGCGCTGGCCACTCCATTATAGATAGAATACCAACTGCCTGCTTCTTCCCTAAATATTTCTTGCATAATTTGGAGGTGTGCTTTGGGTCATTGTCCTGTTGTAGGATGAAATTGGCTCCAATCAAGCGCTGTCCACAGGGAATGGTATGGCATTGCAAAATGGAGTGATAGCCTTCCTTATTCAAAATCCCTTTTACCTTGTACAAATCTCCCACTTTACCAGCACCAAAGCAAACCCAAACCATCACATTACCTCCACCATGTTTGACAGATGGCATCAGGCACTCTTCCAGCATCTTTTCAGTTGTTCTTTGTCTCGCAAATGTGCTTCAGTGTGATCCAAACACCTCAAACTTGGATTTGTTTGTCCATAACACTTTTTTCCAATTTTCCTCTGTCCAATGTCTGTGTTCTTTTGCCCATATTAATCTTTTCCTTTTATTAGCCAGTCACAGATATGGCTTTTTCTTTGCCACTCTGCCCTGAAGGCCAGCTGTTATGGTCTGGTGATTAAGGAGCGACATGCGACTAGCTCTGAGCAGGTGGTAACTATACTGACCGCAGTCCCTAAGCTCGACACAACACTAGAAGTAGCAATGGAATGCTCCTAACTCTGCCTAGGTATCTCGTCACAGCCTAAGAGCTAACTACCCCTAAAGATAGAAGCAGGAAAACTATCTTGCCTCAGAGAAAATCCCCAAAGGATAGATTAGCCCCCCACAAGTAATGACTGTGAGAGGAGAAGGAAATGACATACGTAGTATGAAACAAGATTAAGCACAGGAGGCCACTTCTAGCTAGATAGAAATAGTACAGGACAGAACGCTGTGCGGTCAGTAATAAAAACTAGAAAAAGTCCACCACAGAGGAATGCAAAAATCTCCACACCTGACTAAAGGTGTGGAGGGCAAACTCTGCTGCCCAGAGCTTCCAGCCTAGCTGAATAGATCCATACTGATAACTGGACAAATGAACAAAACATAGAAAGTGCTGAACCACAAAGTCCACAACAAGTGAACTGCAAAAGGACAAGCAAGGACTTAGCTTTTGCTGAACTGGTCAGAGTGTCAGGAAAATCCTAAGAGCAATGACTCCAGGCAGGAACAATTGACAACTGGCATTGAATGAGGGATAAGGCCAGACTAATATAGCCGAGCCAGAAAGACGATCAGTGAAAACAGCTGCTGAAGCTAAATCCAAGAAGCAGCCATACCACTCAAAACCACAGGAGGGAGCCCAAGAGCAGAACTCACAAAAATGCTACTTACAACCACCGGAGGGAGCCCAAGAGCGGAATTCACAACAGTAACCCCCCTTGAGGAGGGGTCACCGAACCCTCACCAGAGCCCCCAGGCCGATCAGGACGAGCCAAATGAAAAGCACGAACCAAATCGGCGGCATAAACATCGGAGGCAACAACCCAAGAATTATCCTCCTGGCCATAACCCTTCCACTTGACAAGATACTGAAGCTTCCGCCTCGAAAAACGAGAATCCAAAATTTTCTCAACCACATATTCCAACTCCCCCTCAACCAACACCGGGGCAGGAGGATCAACAGATGGAACAACGGGCACCACATATCTCCGCAACAAAGATCTATGGAAAACATTGTGGATGACAAAAGAGGCTGGAAGGGCCAAACGAAAAGACACAGGATTGATAATCTCAGAAATCTTATAAGGACCAATAAACCGAGGCTTGAACTTAGGGGAAGAAACCTTCATAGGAACATGACGAGAGGACAACCAGACCAAATCCCCCACACGAAGCCGAGGACCAACACACCGACGGCGGTTAGCAAAACGCTGAGCCTTTTCCTGGGACAACGTCAAATTGTCCACCACATGAGTCCAAATCTGCTGCAACCTGTCCATCACAGAATCTACACCAGGACAATCAGAAGGCTCAACCTGCCCTGAAGAAAAACGAGGATGGAAACCAAAATTACAAAAGAAAGGCGAAACCAAAGTAGCCGAACTGGCCCGATTATTAAGGGCAAACTCGGCCAACGGCAAGAAAGTCACCCAATCATCCTGATCAGCAGACACAAAGCATCTCAAATAGGTCTCCAAGGTTTGATTAGTTCGCTCAGTTTAACCATTTGTCTGCGGATGGAACGCCGAAGAAAAAGACAAATCAATACCCATCCTAGCACAAAAGGCCCGCCAAAACCTGGAAACAAACTGGGAACCTCTGTCAGACACAATATTCTCCGGAATGCCATGCAAACGAACCACATGTTGAAAAAACAATGGAACCAAATCAGAGGAGGAAGGCAATTTAGGCAAAGGTACCAAATGGACCATTTTAGAGAACCGGTCACAAACCACCCAGATAACAGACATTCTCTGGGACACAGGAAGATCCGAAAAAAATCCATGGAAATATGCGTCCAAGGCCTCTCCGGGACGGGCAAAGGCAAAAGCAACCCACTAGCGCGGGAACAGCAAGGCTTAGCCCGGGCACAAGTCCCACAGGACTGCACAAAAGAACGCACATCCCGCGACAAGGAAAGCCACCAAAAGGACCTAGCAACCAAATCTATGGTACCAAAAATCCCAGGATGACCGGCCAACACAGAACAATGGACCTCAGAAATTACCTTACTTGTCCATCTATCAGGAACAAACAGCTTCCCCACAGGACAGCGGTCAGGTTTATCAGCCTGAAACTCCCAAAGCGCCCGCCGCAAATCAGGGGAGATGGCAGAGAGAATCACCCGTTCCCTAAGAATGCCAACCGGCTCAAGGACTCCAGGAGAATCCGGCAAAAAACTCCTAGAGAGGGCATCCGCTTTAACATTCTTAGATCCTGGAAGATACGAGACCACAAAATCAAAACGGGAGAAAAACAGGGACCACCGAGCCTGTCTAGGGTTCAGCCGCTTGGCCGACTCAAGGTAAATCAGATTCTTATGATCGGTCAAGACCACAATGCGATGCTTGGCTCCCTCAAGCCAATGTCACCACTCCTCAAATGCCCACTTCATAGCCAACAACTCCCGATTGCCAACATCATAATTGCGTTCCGCAGGCGAAAACTTTCGGGAAAAGAAGGCACATGGCTTCATCATGGAACCATCAGAATTCCTCTGCGACAAAACGGCCCCTGCCCCAATCTCCGAAGCGTCAACCTCAACCTGAAAGGGAAGAGAAACATCCGGCTGACGCAAGACAGGGGCAGAAGTAAATCAGGGTTTAAGCTCCTGAAAGGCCTCAACAGCCTCAGAGGACCAATTAGTCACATCAGCGCCTTTCTTTGTCAAATCGGTCAGGGGTTTAACCACACTAGAGAAGTTGGCAATGAAACGGCGATAAAAATTAGCAAAGCCCAAAAATTTCTCAAGGCTCTTCACAGATGTGGGTTGAATCCAGTCATGAATGGCTTGGACCTTAACAGGATCCATTTCTATAGACGAAGGGGAAAAAATAAACCCCAAAAAAGAGACCTTCTGAACTCCAAATAGGCACTTAGACCCCTTCACAAATAGAGCATTATCACGAAGGATCTGGAATACCATCCTGATCTGCTTCACATGAGACTCCCAATCATTGGAAAAAATCAAAATATCATCCAAATACACAGTCAAGAATTTGTCAAGATAATTGCGGAAAATATCATGCACAAAAGACTGAAATACAGAAGGAGCATTAGAAAGCCTGAAAGGCATCACCAGGTATTCAAAATGGCCTTCGAGCGTATTAAATGCAGTTTTCCATTCGTCACCCTGTTTTATACGAACAAGATTATATGCCCCTCGAAGGTCAATCTTGGTAAACCAACTAGCCCCCTTAATCCTAGCAAACAAATCAGAGAGCAAAGGTAAAGGGTATTGGAATTTGACCGTGATCTTATTAAGAAGGCGATAATCAATACAGGGTCTTAAGGAGCCATCCTTCTTGGCAACAAAAAAGAATCCCGCTCCCAATGGTGACGAAGACGGCTGAATATGCCCCTTCTCTAAAGACTAGTGTTGAGCATTCCGATACCGCAAGTATCGGGTATCGGCCGATTCTTGCGGTATCGGAATTCCGATACCGAGATCCGATACTTTTGTGGTATCGGGTATCGGTATCGGATCCATAGGGATGTGTAAAATAAAGAATTAAAATAAAAAATATTGATATATTCACCTCTCCGGTGGCCCCTGGACATCACGCTGGTAACCGGCAGGCTTCTTTGTTTAAAATGAGCGCGTTTAGGACCTGCGAATGACGTCGCGGCTTCTGATTGGTCGCGTGCCGCTCATGTGACCGCCACGCGACCAATCAGAAGCTGTGACATCATTCGCAGGTCCTAAATTCCTAGAATTAGGAGTTTAGTGAATGAGAATGACGTCGCGGCTTCTGATTGGTCGCGTGCTGCTCATGTGACCGCCACGCGACCAATCAGAAGCCGCGACGTCATTCTCATTCACTAAACTCAATGACACGAAAAGCGCCATTTCTCAGCCAATGAAGGTAAACGCAGAGTGTGGGCAGCGTGATGACATAGGTCCTGGTCCCCACCATCTTAGAGAAGGGCATTGCAGTGATTGGCTTGCTGTCTGCGGCGTCACAGGGGCTATAAAGGGGCGTTCCCGCCGACCGCCATGTTACTGCTGCTGATCTGAGCTTAGGGAGAGGTTGCTGCCGCTTCGTCAGAAGCAGGGATAGCGTTAGGCAGGGTCCATTAACCACCAAACCGCTTGTGCTGTAGCGATTTCCACTGCCCAACACCACCTTCGGTGTGCAGGGACAGTGGAAGCTACGTTTTTTTTTTTTTCCTCAGCGCTGTAGCTCATTGGGCTGCCCTAGAAGGCTCCCTGATAGCTGCATTGCTGTGTGTACGCCGCTGTGCAAACCAACTGCTTTTTTCAAAGCACAAATCCTCTTGTTCCTTCCTTTCTGCACAGCTATCTTGTTTGTTTGTCCACACTTTTTATTTAATTTGTGCATCAGTCCACTCCTTATTGCTGCCTGCCATACCTGGCTGAGATTACTGCAGGGAGATAGTAATTGAAGGACAGTTCCTTTTTTTTTTTTTTTTTTGTGGGAGATTAAGATTGGCATTTCTGCTAGAGTGCCATCCCTGTCTGTGTCATCTCTCACTCAGTGGGCCATAGAAAGCCTATTTATTTTTTTGCTTGATTTGGGTTCTAAAATCTACCTGAAAAAATCACTACATCAATCAGTGGGAGAAAAATATTGGCCTCAGGGCTTGTGTGCCACTCCTTACTCCTGTGTGTGCCATCTCTCACTCAGTGGGCCATAGAAAGCCTATTTATTTTTTTGCTTGATTTGGGTTCCAAAATCTACCTGAAAAAATCACAACATCAATCAGTGGGAGAAAAATATTGGCCTCAGGGCTTGTGTGCCACTCCTGACTCCTGTGTGTGCCATCTCTCACTCAGTGGGCCATAGAAAGCTTATTTATTTTTTTGCTTGATTTGGGTTCCAAAATCTACCTGAAAAAATCACAACATCAATCAGTGGGAGAAAAATATTGGCCTCAGGGCTTGTGTGCCACTCCTGACTCCTGTGTGTGCCATCTCTCACTCAGTGGGCCATAGAAAGCCTATTAATTTTTTTGGTTGATTTGGGTTCTAAATTCTACCTGAAAAAATCAATAAATCAATCAGTGGGAGATTAATATTGGCCTTTGGGCTTGTGTGCCAGTCCTAAGCGTGCCATCTCTCTCTCTCAGATAGTGGGCCATAGAAAGCCTATTTATTATTTTTTTTATTGGGTTTATAAATTTTCCCTGGAAAAAAAAAAAAAAGTGGGAGATTAATATTGGCCTCTGGGCTTGTGTGCCAGTCCTGAGCGTGCCATCTCTCTCACAAATAGTGGGCCATAGAAAGCCTATTTATTTTTTTGGTTGATTTGGGTTCTAAATTCTACCTGAAAAAATCAATAAATCAATCAGTGGGAGATTAATATTGGCCTTTGGGCTTGTGTGCCAGTCCTAAGCGTGCCATCTCTCTCTCTCAGATAGTGGGCCATAGAAAGCCTATTTATTATTTTTTTTATTGGGTTTATAAATTTTCCCTGGAAAAAAAAAAAAAAGTGGGAGATTAATATTGGCCTCTGGGCTTGTGTGCCAGTCCTGAGCGTGCCATCTCTCTCACAAATAGTGGGCCATAGAAAGCCTATTTATTTTTTTGGTTGATTTGGGTTCTAAATTCTACCTGAAAAAATCAATAAATCAATCAGTGGGAGATAAATATTGGCCTCTGGGCTTGTGTGCCACTCCTGACTCCTGTGTGCGTCATCTCTCACTCAGTGGGCCCTAGAAAGCCTATTTTTTGTTTTATTTGTTTTCTAAATTCTCCCTGAAAAAATCATTTTATTTTATTTGGTTTCTAAATTATTCCTGAAAAAATCATTTTTTTTGTATTTTTTTTTTCTAAAGTCTCCCTGAAAAAAAAAAAATTCAAATCAGTGGGAGATTAATATTGCCCTTTCTGCTTGTGTGCCAGTCTTGACTCCTGGGTGTGCCATCTCTCTCTCTCTCCAATTGTGAGCCATAGAAAGCCTATTAATTTTTTTGCTTGATTTGGGTTCCAAAATCTACCTGAAAAAATCACTAAATCAATCAGTGGGAGATAAATATTGGCCTCTGGGCTTTTGTGCCACTCCTGACTCCTGTGTGCGTCCTCTCTCACTCAGTGGGCCCTACAAAGCCTATTTTTTTTTATTTGTTTTCTAAATTCTCCCTGAAACAATCATTTTATTTTATTTTGTTTCTAAATTCTTCCTGAAAAATTCATTTTTTTGTATTTTTTTTTTCTAAAGTCTCCCTGAAAAAAAAAAAAAAAATCAAATCAGTGGGAGATTAATATTGCCCTTTCTGCTTGTGTGCCAGTCTTGACTCCTGGGTGTGCCATCTCTCTCTCTCCAATTGTGGGCCATAGAAAGCCTATTAATTTTTTTGCTTGATTTGGGTTCCAAAATCTACCTGAAAAAATCACTAAATCAATCAGTGGGAGATAAATATTGGCCTCTGGGCTTGTGTGCCACTCCTGACTCCTGTGTGCGTCCTCTCTCACTCAGTGGGCCCTACAAAGCCTATTTTTTTTTTATTTGTTTTCTAAATTCTCCCTGAAACAATCATTTTATTTTATTTTGTTTCTAAATTCTTCCTGAAAAATTCATTTTTTTGTATTTTTTTTTCTAAAGTCTCCCTGAAAAAAAAAAAAAAATCAAATCAGTGGGAGATTAATATTGCCCTTTCTGCTTGTGTGCCAGTCTTGACTCCTGGGTGTGCCATCTCTCTCTCTCTCTCTCCAATTGTGGGCCATAGAAAGCCTATTTATTTTTTTGCTTGATTTGGGTTCCAAAATCTACCTGAAAAAATCACTAAATCAATCAGTGGGAGATAAATATTGGCCTCTGGGCTTGTGTGCCACTCCTGACTCCTGTGTGCGTCCTCTCTCACTCAGTGGGCCATAGAAAGCCTATTTTGTTTTTATTTGTTTTCTAAATTCTCCCTGAAACAATCATTTCATTTTATTTGGTTTATAAATTCTTCCTTAAAAAATCATTTTTTTTTATTATTTTTTTTTTTCTAAAGTCTCCCTTTTAAAAAAAAAAAAACAAATCAGTGGGAGATTAATATTTACATTTGCGCTTCAGTGACAGTCCTGCATGTGTGGCATCTCTCTCATTTGTTGCCACCAACAACAGAGTGTGTAACATTGTGCCTGATTTTCGTTGTGGTCTCACCCACCTGTAAAGGGGTAGCTAAATCATACTGAAGTTATAGCTCACCGTGTAAGTTGTGTGACAGCAACAAATACCGTTAGTTTGGTAATGTTTTTAAAACAATGAGGAAGTCTGGTGGAAGAGGTCGTGGCCGGGGGCATTCATTGTCAGCTGGTAATGAGGGTAGTGGTAGTGGTGGAGCATCAGGTGGTCGTGGGAAAAAAATTTTGCACCTAAGTCTGGAGCTGTGGAGCCAGGTTCGTCGTCTGGCTACACAAGGCCTCGAACGCTCCCTTTTCTGGGAGTAGGAAAACCGCTTTTAAAGCCGGAGCAGCAAGAGCAAGTTTTGGCTTATCTTGCTGACTCAGCCTCTAGCTCTTTTGCCTCCTCTCGTGAAACTGGTAAAAGTGAAAGCAGCGCGTCGTTAGTGGATGTTCACGGTCAGGGACAAGTCGCTTCCTTGTCCTCTTCAGCAAAAACAACAACAGAGAAGAATGCAGCAGGCGACACAACGGGTTACTCCATGGAGCTCTTTACACATACCGTCCCTGGCTTAGAAAGTGAAGCAGTTAACAGTCCATGCCCATTACAAGTTGAATCTGACATGGAGTGCACTGATGCACAGCCACAGCCAGACTACTATGCTGGTCCTTTGACTCAGACCACAACATTGCCCTCGCAGGGTGCTGATCAAGAATCAGACCCTGATGAGACTATGTTGCCCCATCACGAACGCTATACCACCGACCAACACGGTGACACAGACGAAGTTGCACACGAGCTACAAGAAGAGGTTATAGATGACCCAGTTCTTGACCCCGATTGGCAGCCATTGGGGGAACAGGGTGCAGGCGGCAGCAGTTCTGAAGCGGAGGAGGAGGGGCCGCAGCAGGCATCAACATCGCAACAGGTTCCATCTGCCGGGCCCGTATCTTGCCCAAAACGCGTGGCAAAGTCAAAACCTGTTGGAGGACAGCGTGGCCATCCGGTTAAAGCTCAGTCTGCAATGCCTGAAAAGGTATCCAATGCTAGAAAGAGTGCAGGCTGGCATTTTTTTAAACAACATCCAATTGATCAGCGCAAAGTCATCTGTCAAAAATGTTCAACTACCTTAAGCAGAGGGCAGAATCTGAAAAGTCTCAATACAAGTTGCATGCATAGACATTTAACCACCATGCATTTGCAAGCTTGGGCTAACTACCAAACGTCCCTTAAGGTTGTAGCACCCTCGGCCAATGAAGCTAGTCATCAACGCAACATCCCTTCCGGTAGTGTAGGGCCACCATTTTCTGCACCACCTGCAGTATCTGTGCAGGTTTCTTTGCCAGGCCAAAGCAGTCAGGGTCAGGGAATCACCAGTTTCGTAGTAGGAAACACTGCATCTAGGGCACCGGCGGCAACAATACCATCTCCCACCGTCTCTCAGTCTGCCATGTCCACCGGCACCCCCGCTAGTTCCACGATCTCCAGCTCTCCAGTCCAGCTCACCCTACATGAGACTATGGTTAGAAAAAGGAAGTACTTAGCCTCGCATCCGCGTACACAGGGTTTGAACGCCCACATAGCTAGACTAATCTCGTTAGAGATGATGCCCTACCGGTTAGTTGAAAGCGAAGCTTTCAAAGCCCTGATGGACTACGCTGTACCACGCTACGAGCTACCCAGTCGACACTTTTTTTCCAGAAAAGCCATCCCAGCCCTCCACCAGCATGTTAAAGAGCGCATCGTCCATGCACTCAGGCAATCTGTGAGCACAAAGGTGCACCTGACAACAGATGCATGGACCAGTAGGCATGGCCAGGGACGTTACGTGTCCATCACGGCACACTGGGTAAATGTGGTGGATGCAGGGTCCACAGGGGACAGCAAGTTTGGGACAGTTCTGCCTAGCCCACGGTCTAGGAAACAGTTGGCTGTAGCCATTCGCACCCCCTCCTCCTCCTTCTCGTCCTCCTGCAGAAGCGAGACCTCGTCCACAGACCGCAGTCGCACAACCACTCCATCCACAGCTGCCACTGTTGCACACCAGGTCTCCCATTATGGGGCAGCTACTGGCAAACGTCAGCAGGCTGTATTGGCTATGAAGTGTTTGGGCGACAACAGACACACCGCTGAAGTTCTGTCCGAGTTCTTGCAGAAAGAAACGCAGTCGTGGCTGGGCACTGTAGATCTTGAGGCAGGCAAGGTAGTGAGTGATAACGGAAGGAATTTCATGGCTGCCATCTCCCTTTCCCAACTGAAACACATTCCTTGCCTGGCTCACACCTTAAACCTGGTGGTGCAGTGCTTCCTGAAAAGTTATCCGGGGTTATCCGACCTGCTCCTCAAAGTGCGTGGACTTTGCTCACATATCCGCCGTTCGCCCGTACACTCCAGCCGTATGCAGACCTATCAGCGTTCTTTGAACCTTCCCCAGCATCGCCTAATCATAGACGTTGCAACAAGGTGGAACTCAACACTGCACATGCTTCAGAGACTGTGTGAACAGAGGCGGGCTGTTATGTTTTTGTGGGAGGATACACATACACGGGCAGGCAGTAGGATGGCAGACATGGAGTTGTCAGGTGTGCAGTGGTCGAAGATTCAAGACGTGTCAAGTCCTTCAGTGTTTTGAGGAATGCACACGGCTGGTTAGTGCAGACCGGCTTGGTGTCAACTTCACGTGGTCCATGGCTACAAGTTCAAGTGGTTGTTTGGTGATTATGGGCTGCAGTGGTGCTCTTTGGTTCTTTTGATCGTTTCTTCTGAGGTTGCACGGGCCACAATTTCTGCAACACTGTTCGATTGATTTTCTCATCCCGACCCAATAAAATCTTTCTCTTAGAAGTACTTCTAACTTTTTCCAACCGAAGTGACCAGCACCATTATGGTAAGCTTCGAGGACCATCTTCACATCTTGTTTAGGCACAATAATCTGCCAAACCAATTCATGTGTTTTCGGATTGGTGTATCTTCTACAGAGCTTCCCTTGATACAGGAACATTTTGCCTCTCTCTTTCCAGAGTTGATGCGTCTCTTCTGGGGCATCCTCATAGGGATATGCACTTTGCTCAGTCAACAGTTCCTTCACCAACTTCACAGCCGGATTGCTGTCTTGGGTGTCAGCCCATCTATGGTGTGCTAACGGATTAAAATTCACCTCTTGTTGTTTCTGATAGGTACTTGACTGATGATGTTTTGCCTTGGGACGATGGAAGGCTGGTAGTTCAATTTCTTCAAGCTCCCCCGTTTCCTCTTCTACATCTCTCAAGTGTGGCATCCGGGATAGGGCATCGGCATTTCCATTCTTGCGACCTGCTCGATACTTGATTATGAAGTTGTAATTAGATAACCGGGCTATCCATCGCTGTTCTAACGCACCTAATTTGGCTGTGTCCAGGTGGGTCAACGGATTGTTGTCAGTATAGACAATAAATTCTGCAGCGGCCAGATAGTGTTTGAAACGCTCCGTCACAGCCCAAACTACTGCCAGTAGTTCCAATTTGAAGGAGCTGTAATTTTCTGAATTTCTTTCAGTAGGCCGGAGCTTTCTACTTGCAAAGGCGATGACTTTCTCCCGACCTTCTTGCTTTCGTGACAGCACCGCTCCTAGTCCCACATTACTGGCATCGGTGTAGAGGATGAAAGGTTTATGGTAATCTGGGTATGCCAGAACCTCTTCTCCGGTTAGTGCCTTCTTTAGTTGTTCAAAGGAGTCTTCCCTTTCATCGTTCCACTGAAAAGGAGGGTTTCGGTTTGAAGGTTTCTTCGTCTGCCCTACCAAGGTGTCTTGCAAGGGTGCTGCCAACTTGGTAAATCCTTTTATAAATCTGCGATAGTAACCCACCAATCCCAGGAATTGTCTCACTTCTTTTGCGCTGGTAGGTCTTGGCCAATCCCTTATGGCGCTTATTTTCTCGGGATCTGGTGCTACTCCCTCCGAACTCACGATGTGTCCCAGGTACTGTACCTTTGGCTTGAGAAGGTGACATTTGGATGGCTTGACTTTCATGCCATACCTGGATAAGGCTTCGAACACTTCTGCCAGGTCTATTAAGTGTTGTTCGTAAGTCTTTGAGTAGACGATCACATCATCTAGGTACAGGAGGACGGTCTCGAAGTTCTTGTGTCCGAGGCAGCATTCTATCAGCCGCTGGAAGGTACCGGATGCGTTGCAGAGTCCGAACGGCATGCGATTAAATTCACATAGACCCATTGGTGTGGTGAATGCCGTCTTTTCCTTATCTCTCTCAGCCACAGGGACTTGCCAATACCCGCTTGTTAAGTCTAAGGTGGAAAAATAATTAGCAGATTTCAAAGCAGTTAAGGACTCTTCTATCCTAGGCAAGGGGTAGGCGTCTTTATGGTTGATGTTATTAATCTTCCGGTAGTCTACGCACATTCTCATGGTTCCGTCCTTTTTTTGACAATCACTAGAGGGGCCGCCCAGGGGCTACAGCTGTCTCTTATTACCCCGGCCTGTTTCATTTCCCTCAGCATATCTTTTGCACATTGATAGTGAGTGGGCGGTATGGGTCTATATCTTTCTTTTATTGGGGGATGGTCACCTGTGGGGATTGTGTGTTCTACCCCTTCTATCCGTCCGAAGTCTAATGGGTGTTTACTGAAGACTTGTTCATATTCCGTCACTAGCCTATACACCTCTTGTTTTTGATGGGTAGGTGTTGAATTTATGCCCACGTGTAGCTGTTGGCACCAATCCTCCATTTCTCCATCTGAGCCATTGCCTTCCACCTGACAGGTTGGTTCTAAGGGCTCAATGGTTGTGATGGCATTGTTGTCAACAGTATATAGCTTTGCCATTGTAGCATACCTTGGCAAAGTGACCTCTTCCTCTCCACAGTTCAAAAGTCGTACCGGCACTCGTCCCCGGTGTACCTCGACTATCCCTCGTGCTGTGAGTATAGTGGGCCTGCTGTCGGTGTACACTGGTTCTATTAAGGCTTGATAATCTCGTCCCTTAGTACCAATGGCTGCTCTACACCATACCAGCATTTCTGTTTTTGGTGGGATTACAATAGACGTTGGATCACTTACCCTCACACTGCCGATTTCTCCACCTGCAACTTCTACCTGTTGCCTTAACATCAATACTTTTATTTCCCTCCGGAGAACTCTCTGCTGGCAGGATTGGGCAGTTTCAGCAATTTGCCGTAAGACAGAAATGACTTCGGAAAAGCAGTTCTCTAACACATTCATTCCTATCAATACAGTTGGTTCACAGTTCCGCCGGTCAACATCAACAACAATTAAACCCTGTTTCTTCAGTTCTACTTTACCAATCTTTATGGTCATCTCCCTGAATCCTAGTTTCGGTACCAACTTACCATTACTGGCCCATATATCTAGTTCAACATCAGAGGGCCCTTTATCAATATCTGCATCAGCCCAGTACCTCTTATAAAGGATATACGGTATAGATGAAATCTGGGAACCTGTGTCCAGCAAAGCGTTGAGGGGAATTCCGTCCAGCACGATAGGGATAATGGGTCGTCCTCCGATGTACCTGTTGTGCCAGGGTGTTGGGCCTTGAAAGTTCATTCCTGCGAAGCGGCCCGCATTCCCAGGGGATTCCCGTTTAAATCACAATCTCGTGCAAAGTGGCCCGGCTGCTGGCAACGGCGGCAAATGGGCTGTCCATCCGGTTGGTAGCGGTCGCGGGGTCGTCCTCTCCATGTCGGGTATCTCCGGGGTCTCATCCATGGAACATCCTCTCTACAGTTTGCCAACTCCATCTTGTGTCCTCTCATCTCCTGCATGGTTTTAGCCATTGAAGCAACAACATCAGCTAAAGAGTCAAGCTTTTGTTGAATAGCCTCATTAGTACTGGGCCCCAGGGGCTTAGCAATGGCCCCGGACATAGCTGATGTCACTGGTACTCCATGTTGTTGAGGAGCCTCTGCCATGGGTTGCGCAGGATCCTGATCCCGAGGTGCCTCTGCCAGCTGGAGACGTATAGCGCTCTCCTTTAATTGGGCAAATGTCAATTCAGGGTTCTTAAAAACAAGCATGCTCACATGCCCCCGGTGAGAAGGGGTGTAGAGTCCCTCAATAAATTGATCTCTTAGCAGTTTATCCGCTCCGGTGTTAAAAATGGGTTCAGCCAGTGTAAGTGATTTAAGGGCTTCCTGCAGGTTTAAGGCAAAGTCTCTCACGCCCTCATTAGCTTTTTGTTTGCAACTAAAGAATCGTATTTTAGCTTTGCTGCTGGCCGTGGTTTCAAATGTAGCTTTTAATCCAGCAAATATGCGTTCAACAGTGCCTTTTAGATCAGCTGCCCATGCTGTGACTTCTCGCTTAGCATGGCCACTTAACTGCATCATCAGGAGACTAACACGCTGAACTTCACCCACAGGGAACATGTCAAAATGGGCCAGCATCTTTTCTCTGAAATCGTCAAGGGTATTAGGCTCACCTTCATACATTGGAAGCCATGGGCCACCCGGGGTATATGGCATCAGCACCGGCATGATGGGCGCCACTCCTTGAACCGCTGCGCTGCCGGACTCTTTATTGACACTCTGTCTTTCAGCTGCATTAGCGTTGCCGAGTGCTGCGGCGTCTCCGTGCTGCGACATACTGTGCCCCCTTAGTTAATCCGGACCCTTCCGGTCCTCCGCTTCCGTCGGGATAGTGTAGATTCGTTCCGCTGTGCAGCAGGATCGATTTTCCCCTTGCTCTGATGTCAGAGCGCTCAGCTTGGTGCCGCCCACAATGACACCCACCCACCGCGCTCTGTAATGGCGGATTCTGAAGTTTTTCAGTTAGACTGGGGCTCAGGTGATGGCGTAGCTCAATTAACAGTCTCGTGCCTAACGGTTATGAAGTGATTACCTCAGGGGATGGCGGCCATCTTTACTCCATTATAACCAATGGGGAAAAGTCACTTTCAATAGTTTTCAATGGGGAATGGATTTTTCTTTAATAAAGTCAATTTTCAAGATTTTTCATCCCAGTTTTCACAGTTTTGGGCTCCAATCACGGCACACAATACCCGGTATACGGGCTGGCTAGATCCTGTTCGTGACGCCAATTGTGACGTCCAGGAGACCGGGATACCCAGCATCGGACCAATGGAGTCTGTCTCTTGAGGGGGATGTCACGGGTGGCTTGACCCGGTGCTGTGGCCTCAGGCAATGCACAGTGTAAGGGGTATCATGAGGGGACAGGCACTTACTTGAT
This sequence comes from Ranitomeya imitator, assembly GCF_032444005.1. NCBI lineage: Eukaryota > Metazoa > Chordata > Amphibia > Anura > Dendrobatidae > Ranitomeya > Ranitomeya imitator. Next base: position 444,525,738 of record NC_091287.1, read on the forward strand.
CAGCAGCAGGTTCTCCCAGCGGTGACGATCTCGATCCTGGATAGATGGCTATTGTCCAAATGAAAGACTGAGGCACTGAAACGTTTAACCAGTTTACTTTAACATAAAAGGATTTACAACCAGTCCTGTCACCGGAGTCTGTATGGGAACTCTGAGTTACTTTGACCCTGCCGGGGTCTTCGCCTCTTATTGTGCGCAATTTCTGTGTGGCCCTGCTGCTGTATGTGAACTGGCTGCCGGCCCAATCTGTCCCCTCCGGGTCCTGGTTCGACGGGCAACCCGAGTCCTTTTATCGGTTTACCCCCTCTGGGAGTACCGCTGAACTCTGTGTCTGTTGCTGCATCCGACCCTAGTGAAGCTGATATCACCTCACGTTTTTCCGGTTGCTGTATTATATATAATGAATACAGCCACGGATCCGGTATCCGTCTTTGCGCCTGTTCTGGGTAGTGATTAATGCTACCCGGTTCTCACAATGTCCTTTTTCTCTATCCCTCTTCTCCTCAGGCCGGTGATTTAGGCCTGGTAACAGTCACAGGGCTGTTAGAGATTCAACTGTATGACCTCTCACTATCAGCTCCTTGGCCCAACTGCCATTTCTTCTCTCAGACCAGAATGGATCAAGGGGAGTCTCTGGAGCTCCCCCTTCTGGCCGGAGGTAGTAGTGCAGTCTTGCTATTTTAGTATTTGTACTTACTGTCAGTAACTATTTTTGTGGCAAATACCCCTAGGGGTGCCACACTATCCAATACCGATACTTTCAAGTATCGGACGGTATCGCTCAACACTACTAAAGACTCCTTAACATAGCTCCACATGGTGGCATGCTCTGGCACAGACAGATTGAAAAGTCGGCCCTTAGGGAACTTACAGCCAGGAATCAAGTCAATAGCACAATCACAGTCCCTATGTGGAGGAAGGGAACTGGACTTGGGCTCATCGAATACATCCTGGAAATCTGACAAAAATTCAGGAACATCAGAAGAGGGGGAACAGGAAATTGACATTAAAGGAACGTCACTATGTACCCCTTGACAACCCCAACTAGTCAAAGACATTGATTTCCAATCCAGCACTGGATTGTGTACTTGTAACCATGGAAAACCCAGTACAACAACATCATGTAAATTATGCAACACCAGAAAACAGCAATCTTCCTGATGTGCAGGAGCTATGCACATAGTCAGCTGAGTCCAATACTGAGGTTTATTCTTGGCCAATGGTGTAGCATCAATACCCCTCAAGGGTATGGGACTCTGCAAAGGCTGCAAAGAAAAACCACAGCGCCTAGCGAATTCTAAGTCCATTAAGTTCAGAGCAGCGCCCGAATCCACAAATGCCATGACAGAAAAAGATGACAATGAGCAAATCAGGGTCACAGACAGGAGAAACTTAGGCTGCACAGTACTATTGGTAACAGATCTAGCGACCCTCTTAATACGCTTAGGGCAATCAGAAATAGCATGAGCAGAATCACCACAGTAAAAACACAGCCCATTCTGACGTCTGTATCCCCTCTGTTCCGCTCTAGTCAAAATCCTATCATATTGCATGGCCACAGGACTCTGCTCAGAGGACACTGCCATATGGTGCACCACTTTGCATTCGCGCAGGCGCCGATCAATCTGACTGGCCAGAGACATAGATTCGCTCAAACCAACAGGCGTGGGAAAACCCACCATAACATCTTTAAGGGCTTCAGAAAGACCCTTTCTGAAAATTGCTGCCAGAGCGTCCTCATTCCATTTAGTGAGCACAGACCATTTTCTAAATTTCTGGCAGTATAATTCTGCCGCTTCCTGACCCTGACACATGGCCAATATTGTTTTCTCAGCATGCTCTACAGAGTTAGGTTTGTCATACAATAATCCGAGCGATTGAAAGAATGCATCTATATTGAGCAATGCCGGATCCCCTGACTCAAGAGAGAATGCCCAGTCCTGAGGGTCGCCACGCAGCAGAGAAATAACTATCTTTACTTGCTGAATGGGGTCACCAGAGGAACGGGGTTTCAGAGCAAAAAACAATTTGCAGTTATTTTTAATGTTCAAAAACTTAGATCTATCCCCGTAAAACAAATCCGGAGTAGGAATTCTAGGCTCTAAGGCCGGAGTCTGAACAACATAATCTTGAATACTCTGCACTCTTGCAGCAAGCTATCCAGAAAGCAACTACAATGTGAAACAAGGTGGATCTTTCGTTTGAAAACACAAACACCTGGAGGATTAAATGAGATCTTGACATACAGTTGCTTTCTGGATAGTTAAAGGTATACAGATGGATTCTTTTCTTCCTTCCCCCCTTTCATCTCTTCACACTAGGGTCTGTTAGGACCGCGATTAGGGACAGCCGTCGTGGAATGGGGGCGCCAATCTTGCGTTTCTATCCTAGGGTGCCAACCTCCATTGTTAGGTAGGCCATGAGAGATAGGAGCTTGGTTAGGGAGAGTGGGGGGACACACGATTCTATCCCTCTCCCTGATTTTTTCCATTGCACCAATCCTGTCATTAGGCTCTGCCCCAAAAACCTCCCATCTCTCCTGTGGGCCTCGCCCAGGTTTTTCTAAATATGTTTTTTCTAAATACGTTTTTCTAAATATGTTTTTCTATATATATATATATATTTTTTTTTTTCTCATATATATTATTATACCTGTCCTTCTCGGTCCTCTATTGGGACCCTCCTATATGTTTGTGACAGCTTTCTAACAGATGTTTTGGTCTTTTTCTGCCCCCCGATGTACGTGTCCTCCACCCTCTTTTTTGGAATTTAGCCAGCATGTGCCCATGGGTAAGATCCTCCCTTCTGAGAGAAGGCTATGGTAGGATCAATGATACTGAGAAGTGGTCCGTTATGATAAACAGGTTGGCATGCAGTAATTGGCATGCTCAGCACCAGGGGAAGGATAGTTTACACTTCTTCTTTTTTGTGACGCTGCAGAGGCGTCTTTACACTGCCTGATGCAGCGCTATCCCGGGACTCCGAACGCTAATAAGTAGCAGGATCGCCTGGACCTGAGGTTATGGTCGGGCGTTGCGCTGCTATAGCAACCGGAAGTTAGGCGCACGGCGCCAGTAGACGCCAGAGTACCTGTTACTTGTTATGGGCAGTGCGCTGCCATAGCAACGGACCTGCGCGCGTCACCGGAAGTGACGCGTGCGGTCCAAGATCTGCGCTCCAATGGGGCGCATAGGAAATGACGCGATACAGCCCAGTCCCAGACAGCACAGGGCGGGCTATTTAAATGACAAGAACGCAGCCATACAATGATGACGAACATACCCCTAGGTTGAAGGGTCCCCCACGGAGGTGGAGGGACTATACATCGGTTTCCCCTGATGAGTTTACTACAAACGAAACGCGTAGGGAAAGAAATGTGTTTGGTTTATTGGGGTTAATTGATATTCCGGACAGCGTGGATGGGTACATGTGTGGTCAAAACTGTGGACCCCCCCTCCCAGATGCTGCGGATTTGAGTGGCCTCGCCGTTATAAGATAAGAAGTCCAGAGGTGAGATCGTTCCAATTTTTTTTTTTTTTTCACACTGTGCATGTCTCTAGAAGAGTGACAGAGACAGGACATATGCATTCTTATTGCATTCCCACGACATTGATGGGAATACATTATAGGCAGTGCGAATATATTACCTATACACGCTATATGCTCCCCTGGTAGGAGTGGTTTTTTCTTTTTTTTTCCCTGTACAGACCGACACTGAGGCATCTATGTGGACGGTCTCAGGGATTTGGTGATTTGTTAATTCCCCCTATATATGGGAATTTGTTTTGTGAGTCCTTCATGTCTGCTTTTATGTGGTTTTTCATACCATTTTTAGCATTACTTATTAAAAGTTAATTTTTATATATTAGTCACACCCTGCTTTGATATACATTTTTGGACTGGTGATACACCGTTGCTTAGTAATAAAAACTAGAAAAAGTCCACACCACAGAGGAATGCAAAAATCTCCACACCTGACTAAAGGTGTGGAGGGCAAACTCTGCTGCCCAGAGCTTCCAGCCTAGCTGAATAGATCCATACTGATAAGCTGGACAAATGAAAAAAACACAGAATGTGCTGAACCACAAAGTCCACAACAAGTGAACTGCAAAAGGACAAGCAAGGACTTAGCTTTTGCTGAACTGGTCAGAGTGTCAGGAAAATCCTAAGAGCAATGACTCCAGGCAGGAACAATTGACAACTGGCATTGAATGAGGGATAAGGCCAGACTAATATAGCCGAGCCAGAAAGACGATCAGTGAAAACAGCTGCTGAAGCTAAATCCAAGAAGCAGCCATACCACTCAAAACCACAGGAGGGAGCCCAAGAGCAGAACTCACAAAAATGCTACTTACAACCACCGGAGGGAGCCCAAGAGCGGAATTCAAACAGCCAGCATCCCGGAGTCGCCTCTTCACTGTAGACATTGACACTGGCTTTTGCGTGTACTATTTAATGAAGCTGCCAGTTGAGGAAATGTGAGCGTCGATTTCTCAAACTACAGACTCTAATGTACATGTCTTGTTGCTCAGTTGTGCAACGGGGCCTCCAACTTCCCTTTCTACTCTGGTTAGAGCCTGTTTGTGTTTTCCTCTGAACGGAGTAGTACACACCGTTGTAGGAAATCTTCTGTTTCTTAGCAATTTCTCACATAGAATGGCCTTAATTTCTAAGAACAAGAATAGACTGTCGAGTTTCACAACATAAAAGTTATTTTTTTCTGGCCATTTTGAGAGTTTAATGGAACCAACAAATGTAATGCTCCAGATTTTCAACTAACTCAAATGAAGGTCAGGTTTATAGGTTCTCTAATCAGCCAAACTGTTTTCCGCAGTGCTAACATATTTGCACAAGGGTTTTCAATGGTATTCTAACCATCAATTAGCCTTCTTACACAGTTAGCAAACTCAAAGTACAATGAGAACTGTTATGACCTGGTGGTCAGGACAATAATGGACCTGGTGGTTAAGAGCACACGGAATGACATGATAGTTACTGATAATAAAGGACGAGCTCTGGGACGTGGGAACTCTGCTGACCGCAATCCCTAATCCTATCAGACACACTAGAAATAGCCGTGGATTGCTCCTAACGCTCCATATGCAACTCGGCACAGCCTAAGGAACTAGCTAGCCCTGAAGATAGAAAAATAAAGCCTACCTTGCCTCAGAGAAATTCCCCAAAGGAAAAGGCAGCCCCCCACATATAATGACTGTGAGTAAAGATGAAAATACAAACACAAAGATGAAATAGATTTAGCAAAGTGAGGCCCGACTTACTGAACAGACCGAGGATAGGAAAGGTTGCTTTGCGGTCAGCACAGAAACCTATAAAAAGACCACGCAGAGGGCGCAAAAAGACCCTCCGCACCGACTCACGGTGCGGAGGCGCTCCCTCTGTGTCCCAGAGCTTCCAGCAAGCAAGACAACAATAAAAATAGCAAGCTGGACAGAAAAAATAGCAAACCAAAGAAATACAAGCAGAAACTTAGCTTCTGCTGGGAAGACAGGTCACAAGAACGATCCAGGAGAGAACTAGACCAATACTGGAACATTGACAGGTGGCATGGAGCAAAGATCTAAGTGGAGTTAAATAGAGCAGCCAGCTAACGAATTAACCTCGTCACCTGTGGAAGGAAACTCAGAAACACCCACCAGAGGAAGTCCATGGACAGAACCAGCCGAAGTACCATTCATGACCACAGGAGGGAGCCTGACAACAGAATTCACAACAGTACCCCCCCCCCTTGAGGAGGGGTCACCGAACCCTCACCAGAGCCCCCAGGCCGACCAGGATAAGCCAAATGAAAGGCACGAACCAGATCGGCAGCATGAACATCAGAGGCAAAAACCCAGGAATTATCTTCCTGACCATAACCCTTCCACTTGACCAAGTACTGGAGTTTCCATCTCGAAACACGAGAATCCAAAATCTTCTCCACCACATACTCCAACTCCCCCTCAACCAACACCGGGGCAGGAGGATCAACGGATGGAACCACAGGCGCCACATATCTCCGCAATAACGACCTATGGAACACATTATGGATGGCAAAAGAAGCAGGAAGGGCCAAACGAAATGACACAGGATTGAAAACCTCAGAAATCTTATATGGACCAATGAAACGAGGCTTAAACTTAGGAGAGGAAACCTTCATAGGAACATAACGAGATGACAACCAAACCAAATCCCCAACACGAAGTCGAGGACCCACACAGCACCAGCGGTTAGCGAAACGTTGAGCCTTCTCCTGGGACAATGTCAAATTGTCCACCACATGAGTCCAAATCTGCTGCAACCTATCCACCACAGTATCCACACCAGGACAGTCCGAAGACTCAACCTGCCCTGAAGAGAAACAAGGATGGAAACCAGAATTGCAGAAAAACGGCGAAACCAAAGTAGCCGAGCTGGCCCGATTATTAAGGGCGAACTCAGCCAACGGCAAAAAGGACACCCAATCATCCGGATCAGCAGAAACAAAGCAGCTCAGATATGTTTCCAAAGTTTGATTAGTTCGTTCGGTTTGGCCATTTGTCTGAGGATGGAAAGCCGAGGAAAAAGACAAATCAATGCCCATCCTTGCACAAAAGGATCGCCAAAACCTCGAAACAAACTGGGAACCTCTGTCAGAAACGATGTTCTCCGGGATACCATGTAAACGAACCAAATGCTGGAAAAATAATGGCACCAAATCAGAGGAGGAAGGCAATTTAGACAAAGGTACCAAATGGACCATCTTAGAAAAGCGATCACAAACCACCCAAATGACCGACATCTTTTGAGAGATGGGGAGATCCTAAATAAAATCCATAGAAATATGCGTCCAGGGCCTCTTCGGGACCGGCAAGGGCAAAAGCAACCCACTGGCACGAGAACAGCAGGGCTTAGCCCGAGCACAAGTCCCACAGGACTGCACAAAAGAACGCACATTACGTGACAAAGATGGCCACCAAAAGAATCTAGCCACCAAATCTCTGGTACCAAAGATTCCAGGATGCCCAGCCAACACTGAACAATGAATCTCAGAGATAACTCTACTAGTCCATCTATCAGGGACAAACAGTTTCTCTGCTGGGCAACGGTCAGGTCTATCCGCCTGAAATTTTTGCAGCACCCGCCGCAAATCAGGGGAGATGGCAGACAAAATTACCCCCTCTTTGAGAATACCCGCCGGCTCAGGAACACCCGGAGAGTCAGGCACAAAACTCCTTGACAGGGCCTCAGCCTTCACATTCTTAGAGCCCGGAAGGTACGAAACCACAAAATCAAAACGGGAGAAAAATAACGACCATCGAGCCTGTCTCGGATTCAACCGTTTGGCAGACTCAAGATAAGTCAAATTCTTGTGATCTGTCAAGACCACCACACGATGCTTGGCTCCTTCAAGCCAATGATGCCACTCCTCGAATGCCCACTTCATGGCCAACAACTCACGATTACCAACATCATAATTACTCAGCAGGCGAAAACTTTCTAGAAAAGAAAGCACATGGCTTCATCACCGAGCCATCAGAACTTCTTTGCGACAAAACAGCCCCTGCTCCAATCTCAGAAGCATCAACCTCAACCTGAAACGGGAGCGAAACATCTGGCTGGCACAACACAGGGGCAGAAGAAAAACGACGCTTCAACTCCTGAAAAGCCTCTACAGCTGCAGAAGACCAATTGACCACATCAGCACCCTTCTTGGTCAAATCAGTCAACGGTTTAGCAACACTAGAAAAATTAGCGATGAAGCGCCGATACAAATTAGCAAAGCCCAGGAACTTTTGCAGGCTCTTCACAGATGTCGGCTGAGTCCAATCGTAAATGGCCTGGACTCTAACAGGGTCCATCTCGATAGTAGAAGGGGAAAAAATGAACCCCAAAAATGAAACCTTCTGAACTCCAAAGAGACACTTTGACCCCTTCACAAACAAGGAATTCGCACGAAGGACCTGGAACACCATTCTGACCTGCTTCACATGAGACTCCCAATCATCCGAAAAGACCAAAATATCATCCAAATACACAATCAGGAATTTATCCAGGTACTCTCGGAAGATGTCATGCATAAAGAACTGAAATACTGATGGAGCATTGGAAAGCCCGAATGGCATAACCAGGTACTCAAAATGGCCCTCGGGCATATTAAATGCTGTTTTCCATTCATCGCCTTGTTTAATACGCACAAGATTATACGCCCCTCGAAGATCTATCTTGGTGAACCAACTAGCCCCTTTAATACGAGCTTACAAATCAGACAGCAACGGCAAAGGATACTGAAATTTGACTGTAATTTTATTAAGAAGGCGGTAATCAATACAAGGTCTCAAAGAACCATCCTTCTTGGCCACAAAAAAGAACCCTGCTCCTAATGGTGATGACGACGGGCGAATATGGCCATTCTCCAAGGATTCCTTTATATAACTCCGCATAGCGGCGTGTTCTGGCACAGATAAATTGAACAATCGGCCCTTAGGAAACTTACGACCAGGAATCAAATTTATTGCACAATCGCAATCCCTATGAGGAGGTAGGGCACTGGCTTTGGGCTCATCAAATACATCCCGATAATCCGACAAAAACTCTGGAACTTCAGAAGGAGTGGAAGACGAAATAGATAAAAATGGAACATCACCATGTACCCCCTGGCAACCCCAGCTGGACACAGACATAGATTTCCAGTCCACCACTGGATTATGAGCCTGTAGCCATGGCAACCCCAAAACGACCACATCATGCAGATTATGCAACACCAGAAAGCGGATATCCTCCTGATGTGCAGGAGCCATGCACATGGTCAATTGGGTCCAGTACTGAGGCTTATTCTTGGCCAAAGGCGTAGAAAGCAACGGTGTATCACCAGTCCAAAAAAGTATAACAAAGCAGGGTGTGACCAATATATAAAAATTAACTTTTAATAAGTAATACTAAAAATGGTATAAAAAACCACATAAAAGTAGACATAAAGGACTCACAAAACAAATTCCCAAATCTAGGGGGAATTAACAATTCACCAGATCCCTGAGACCATCCACATAAACGCTTCAGTGTCGGTCTGTACAGGGAAAAAAAGGAGAACCACTCCTACCAGGGGAGCATATAGTGTGTATAAGTAATATATTCGCACTGCCTATAATGCATTCCTATCAATGTTCTGGGACTGCAATAAGAACGCATATGTCCTGTCTCTGTAACTCTTCTAGAGACATGCACAGTGTGAAAAAAATTGGAACGATCTCACCTCTGGACTTCTTAACGGTGAGGCCACTCATATCCGCAGCATCTGGGAGGGGGGGTCCACAGTTTTGACCACACATGTACCCATCCACGCTGTCCGGAATATCAATTAACCCCAGTGAACCAAACACATTTCTTTCCCTACGCGTTTCGTTTGTGGTAAACTCATCAGGGGAAACCGATGTATAGTCCCTCCACCTCCGTGGGGGACCCTTCAACCTAGGGGTATGTTCATCATCATTGTATGTCAGCGTTCATATCATTTAAATAGCCCGCCCTGTGCTGTCTTGGACTGGGCTGTATCGCGTCATTTCCTATGCGCCCCATTGGAGCGCAGATCTTGGACCGCACGCGTCACTTCCGGCGACGCGCGCAGGTCCGTTCCTATGGCAGCGCACTACCCATAACAAGAAACAGGTACTCTAGCGTCTACTGGCGCTGTGCGCCGAACTTCCGGTAGAGCGCACCTGTCCGGTTGCTATAGCAGCGCAATGCCTGACCGTAACCTCAGGTCCAGGCGATCCTGCTACTTATTAGCGTTCGGAGTCCCGGGATAGCGCTGCATCAGGCTGTATAAAGACGCCTCTGCAGCGTCACAAAAAAGTAAGAAGTATAAACTATCCCTCCCCAGGTACTAGGCATGCCAGTTACTGCATGCCAACCTGTTTATCATAACAGGCCACTTCTCAATATCATTGATCCTACCATAACCTTCTGTCAGAAGGGAGGATCATACCCATGGGCACATGCTAGCTAATTTCCAAAAAGGAGGGTGGAAGACACGTACATCGGGGGGCAGAAAGAGACCAAAAACATCTGTAAGAGAAACTGTCCCAAAAATATATAGGAGGGTCCCAAAAAAGGACCGAGAAGGACAAGTATACCAACACATATGAAAAAATACATGTATAGAAAAACATATTTGGAAAAACGTATATAGAAAAAAACGTATATACAAAAGAACTTATCTAGAGAAACCAGGGTAAGGTCCATAGGAGAGATGGAAGGTTTTTGGGGCAGAGACTAATGACAGGATTGGTGCAACGGAAAAAATCAGGGAGAGGGATAGTGTTGTATGTACCCCCTTACTCTCCCTAACCAAACTCCTATCTCTCATGGTCTACCTAACAATGGAGGTTGGCACCCTAGGATAGAAACGCAAGATTGGCGCCCCCATTCCACGACGGCTATCCCTAATCGCGGTCCTAACAAACCCTAATGTGGAGAGATAAAAGGGGGGGAAGGAAGAAAAGAATACATCTATATGTCTTTAACTATCCAAGAAGCAACTGTATGTCAAGATCTCATTCAAGCCTCCAGGTGTTTGTGTTTTCAAACGAAAGATCCACCTTGTTTCACATTGTAGTAACATCTGATCCCAATTCCCTCCCCTCTTGGGTGCACCAACCCTGTCAATCCCTATGAATTGGAGCCCACGGCTATCGCCACTATGTTCTGTGTTGATATGTCTAGCCAGGGGTGTGTCCCTATTAAGAGCAATATCTCTCAGGTGTTCCCCAACGCGTCTTCTGAATTCACGTATCATTTTGCCAATGTATTCTAGACCACATTGGCAGACTGCTCTGTAGATTACTCCCTTTGACCTACAATTGATAAAGTGGTAGATCTCATATTCTTTTCCGGTTACTCCACTGGTGAACTTCTTGTCCACTGTGATCACGGGACATGCAACACACCCACTACATTTGTAACATCCCCTTGGTGGGTTTGGGAGCCATGTGTCGTTCACCGGCGGGGAGTAGTGGCTATGTATCAGTCTATCCTCTACGGATCTACCCTTCTTGAAGGTGATCCTCGGGGAATCCCCCACCATCTCTCCAATGTCCTCGTCCATGTTTAAAATGGACCAATACTTTTGTAATATTGTCCGTATTTTTTTGGCCCCATTGTTGTAGGTGGTGATGTATCTGCAAATCGGCATCTCTTCCCTTGTTGGAGCTGGCACCAGTAGACTGTTTCTGTTGACATCTTTTACCTCATTAAAGGCCTTTCTAAGGACCCCCTCCGGGTATCCTCTGGCCAAAAATCGTGTCTTCAAATCATCAGCCTGTATTTTATATTCTTCATTAGAGGAGCAATTCCGTTTTGCTCGCAAATACTGGCCTTTAGGAATGCCCCTCTTGAGGGGCACCGGATAATGGCTGTCCCATCTCAGAAGGGCATTCGTGGAGGTGGGCTTTCTATAGGTCCTAGTATCCAGATGTCCATCTGGCATTTTATGGATGTATAAATCTAGGAACGGTAGTTTATCTTTGTGATATTCAAATGTGAAAGACAAGCCCAACTGATTATTGTTTAGTTTAGATACGAAGTTAGTCAAGGTTACCGCATCCCCGTTCCAAATTAGTAGCACGTCATCTATATAATGGGACCAGAAGGCTATATTAGCCTGTTCCTCTGCGAATGTATCCCCAAAAACCTCTGATTCCTCCCACCAGCCCAGGAGCAAATTTGCGTACGCGGGCGCACAGGAATTGCCCATAGCGGTGCCCCTGAGCTGGTGGAAGATAGAACCGTTAAATAGAAAAAAGTTTTTGGTGAGACAAAACTCAAGTAAGTCCAAGATGAATTTATTGTGACTCGAAAACTGTTGGCCTCTACTTTTGATGAAGTACTCCACTGCCCTTAGACCGTCGCAGTGTCGTATCGACGAATAGAGTGCCTCAACGTCGATACTGCAAAGTAGGGCCTCTGGTTCTAGAGTTAAACCGTCTATTTTCCTCAAAAGATCCATTGAGTCTCTCGTATATGAGTTAAGCTATGTCACATGTGTTTTGAGAATCTCATCAAGGTATATTCCCACATGATGGCATAAACTGTTGATTCCTGAGACTATGGGTCTCCCTTTAAGTGGGACTAGACCCTTATGGACCTTTGGGAGGCAATAGAATGTTGCCGCTGTTGGGTATTGTGGAAGTAGATATTCGTATTCATTCTTATCAATTAAGCCCTTACTTAGTCCTCCATCTAAAATTGACTCAAGTTGTTTTTTATAGAGTGAGGTAGGGTTTGAGGAGACTTTTTCGTAGTTTTCCGGATCCTTGAGGATCTTTTCACACATATTTACATAGTCCCCATGGTTCATTACTACTGTGTTGCCCCCCTTATCTGAGGGCTTAATTATGATCTTGGGGTCCTTCTCTAGGCCCTTTAAAGTCTCCATTTCTGATCTGGACAAATTGTACTTCCCCCTCATTGGTTCTGTTTCCAATTTCTCCAGATCCCTGGTCACCAGCTCCTCAAAGATGTCAATTGCAGAGCGATCACCTTGTACTGGGGGCATTTTTTTACTTTTGTTTTTCAGGTTAGTAAACGGACCCTTCCCCCTTAGCCAAAGGCGTAGCATCAATTCCTCTCAATGGAATAGGATACTGCAAGGGCTCCAAGAAAAAACCACAGCGCCTAGCATACTCCAAGTCCATCAAATTCAGGGCAGCGCCTGAATCCACAAATGCCATAACAGAATAGGATGACAAAGAGCAAATCAGAGTAACGGACAATAGAAATTTAGACTGTACCGTACCAATGGTGGCAGACCTAGCGAACCGCTTAGTGCGCTTAGGACAATCGGAGATAGCATGAGTGCAATCACCACAGTAAAAACATAGCCCATTCCGACATCTGTGTTCTTGCCGTTCAGCTCTGTTCAAAGTCCTATCACATTGCATAGGCTCAGGCCCATGCTCAGATAGTACCGCCAAATGGTGCACAGCTTTACGCTCACGCAAGCGTCGATCAATCTGAATGGCCAAAGACATAGAATCATTCAGACCAGCTGGCATGGGAAATCCCACGATGACATCCTTAAGGGCTTCAGAGAGACCCTTTCTGAAGATTGCTGCCAGGGCACATTCATTCCACTGAGTGAGCACAGACCACTTTCCAAACTTCTGACAATATATCTCCGCTTCATCCTGACCCTGACACAGAGCCAGCAAGATTTTCTCTGCCTGACCCACTGAATTAGGTTCGTCATAAAGCAATCCAAGCGCCAGGAAAAACGCATCAACATCACGCAATGCCGGATCTCCTGGCGCAAGGGAAAATGCCCAATCTTGAGGGTCACCACGTAACAAAGAAATAATGATCTTTACTTGTTGAACAGGGTCACCTGAGGAGCGAGGTTTCAAGGCAAGAAACAATTTACAATTATTTTTGAAATTCAAGAACTTAGATCTATCACCAAAAAACAAATCAGGAACTGGAATCCTAGGCTCTGACATCGGATTCTGAACCACAAAATCTTGAATGTTTTGTACCCTTGTAGTGAGATTATCCATCCAAGAGGACAGACCTTGAATGTCCATGTTTACACCTGTGTCCTGAACCACCCAGAGGTAAAGGGGAAAAGAGAGACAAAACACACTGCAAAGAAAAAAAAATGGTCTCAGAACTTCTCTTATCCCTCTATTGAGATGCATTAGTACTTTGGGCCACCTGTACTGTTATGACCTGGTGGTCAGGACAATAATGGACCGGGTGGTTAAGAGCACACGGAATGACCTGATAGTTACTGATAATAAAGGACGAGCTCTGGGACGTGGGAACTCTGCTGACCGCAATCCCTAATCCTATCAGACACACTAGAAATAGTCGTGGATTGCTCCTAACGCTCCCTATGCAACTCGGCACAGCCTAAGGAACTAGCTAGCCCTGAAGATAGAAAAATAAAGCCTACCTTGCCTCAGAGAAATTCCCCAAAGGAAAAGGCAGCCCCCCACATATAATGACTGTGAGTAAAGATGAAAATACAAACACAAAGATGAAATAGATTTAGCAAAGTGAGGCCCGACTTACTGAACAGACCGAGGATAGGAAAGGTTGCTTTTCGGTCAGCACAAAAACCTACAAAAAGACCACGCAGAGGGCGCAAAAAGACCCTCCGCACTGACTCACGGTGCGGAGGCGCTCCCTCTGCGTCCCAGAGCTTCCAGCAAGCAAGACAACAATAAAAATAGCAAGCTGGACAGAAAAAATAGCAAACCAAAGAAATACAAGCAGGAACTTAGCTTCTGCTGGGAAGACAGGTCACAAGAACGATCCAGGAGAGAACTAGACCAATACTGGAACATTGACAGGTGGCATGGAGCAAAGATCTAAGTGGAGTTAAATAGAGCAGCCAGTTAACGAATCAACCTCTTCACCTGTGGAAGGAAACTCAGAAACACCCACCAGAGGAAGTCCATGGACAGAACCAGCCGAAGTACCATTCATGACCACAGGAGGGAGCCTGACAACAGAATTCACAACAGAGAACACTGGAGTGATGGTTGTTGGAAATGGGCCTTTATACACCTATGAAGATATTGCATTACAAACCAGACGTTTGCAGCTAGAATAGTCATTTACCATATTAACAATGTATAGAGTGTATTTCTGAATCATTTAATCTTAGTTTCTTTGGAAAAAACTGCTTTTCTTTCAAAAATAAGGAAATTTCTAAGTGACCCTAAACTTTTGAACGGCAGTGTATCCTGAGACCACATAGGCATATAAGAAAAATGGTGCGTCTCACTTCCCTTAAATAATAGAAGGACTAATGCACCTCAAAGCTCTGTTACCATAGCCATGTCTCCAAACAGGAGAGATGGATCAGCATCAGCCCAATACTAAATCTGCAAAATTGTCACCTGTTGTGGACTGTTCTCCACCTCCTTCCTCCCCTCCCTCTCTCACCTGGCTTCATTTTTTGGACATTTGAATGGTATAAGTTGCATGGAGCCGGTCAGATCTGACTTTAGTCAGATGTGACATAATTTCAAGTGACATATTTTAAGTGTATCATTTGAAATATACCAGAATTACTCCAGAAATCGGCCAGACGCTAAGACTAATCACTGTCTTCTAAATTTACTTGCCTTTCTTTTTCACCCCTGCTCACATTTCCTCCACCGTTTTTGCTTCATTAATCCTCATTCTCCTCCACTAACCCCATAACCTCGCACCCTCAAACCACATAACTATCTCCCCCTCTCTCTTACCCCCCACCTTGCTTCATCTGCAGACCTGCTCTCTAACCTCAGACCTCTACCACCAAAATATAATATAAGCCAATCGCTTTCCTTCACCCACCTGCTTCTTTCTCTGCTTATTCTCACTGCTGGTGACACATCCCCCAATCCTGCCCTCCGCCTCATTCATCACTAATCCTTGCCCCTATCCTTCTCACACTATGAGAAACTATCGCAACCCCTCACACTTAAAATCTGTGCCACTGAGCCCCACCCCCCTGCTTCCTCTCTCTGGGGCACTTTGGAATGCCCGCTCTATATGCAACAAGCTCCACATGATCCACAATCTCTTTACTTCCCACAACCTTTCCTTCCTGGCCCTCACTGAGACCTGGCTGACGCCCCCTGAAACGGCCTCGCCTGCAGCACTGAGGTACGGTGGCATCCAATTTACCCACACTCTTTGCTCTGGCAACAGACATGGTGGAGGAGTGGGTATCCTTCTTTCTAAAAACTGTTCCTTCAACCCTATCCAACCCCCACCCTCCCTTATCCTCCCTTCTTTCGAGGTTCACTCTGTCCGTATCTACGCTCCCTCCAATCTCCAAATGGCTGTCATATACCGACCACCGGGCTGAGCCACTGCCTTCATCGACCAATTCTCCACCTGGCTCCTTCACTTTCTCTCTGCTGACATCCCCACCATCATAATGGGTGACTTTAATATCCCTACTGACACCCGCCAGCCGGCAGCCTCCAAGCTACTGGCCCTTACTTTATCCTTTGGACTCACTCAGTGGTCCTCCACAGCCACCCACACAGATGGACATACACTAGACCTCTTCTTCACCCGCCTCTGTTCCTTATCTAATCTCACAACCTCTCCCTTCCCCCTATGTGACCACCATCTATTCACCTTCTCATCCTTGTCCTCCTCACCTGCCCCCCATGTCCAGCCATTACCACATCCTCGTAGAAACCTCGCACATCTAGACATTCACCAACTCTCAGACTCTCTCCTACCCCTGTTTTCCATATCTTCACTCCACGACACGGACAGCGCTACCGCTTTCTATAACTCCACCCTCACATCAGCCATAGACTCAGTCTCCCCTCTCATGCATGGCCCAGTGCAACAAACCAATAGGCAACCTTGGCATAACAATCTCACCAAAAAACTTCGACAAGCATCCAGGGTTGCACAGCGGCATTGGAAGAAAACACGCCTTCCAGATGACTTCACTGCTTTCAAACAAGCTACATTTGACTTAAAATTAGCCCTCACCTCCACTAAACAGACCTATTTCACTAAACTTGTATCTTCACTATCCTATAACCCAAAACAACTATTCAGCATAGTCAGCACATTTACCTCCCTCCTCCGCCCACCACTGCCACCTCCAACTTCCATCATCTCTTCCGAGGACTTTGCCACCTACTTCAAAAACAAGATCGACCAAACAAGGCAAAACCTAACTGTTCCACGACCCCAACCACTCCATATACCAGACCTCTGCCCTTCCCTAATAACCTCCCTCTCCAACATCACTGAAGGAGAGGTAACTCGCCTCTTTTCCAAATCGCACTTCACCACCTGTGCACTTGACTCCATCCCCTCCCACCTGCTCCCCAACCTCACTAACATGCTCATTCCAGCCCTAACCCATCTCTTCAACCTATTGCTATCTTCTGGTACCTTCCCCTCTGCCTACAAACATGCCACCATCACACCCATCCTCAAAAACACTAACCTTGACCCAACTGCTATGCCCAGCTGCCGCCCCATATCACTGCTCCTGTTTGCTTCAAAACTCCTTGAGCAGCATGTCCATGCTCAAATTTCCTCCCACCTCTCATCTAACTCTCCTTGACAACCTCCAATCTGGCTTCCGCCCCCACCACTCCGCTGAAACTGCCCTGACAAAAATTACTAATGACTTACTCACAGCCAAAGCTAACAGACAGTTCTCCATCCTCCTTCTTCTTTACCTGTCCTCTGCTTTCAACACAGTCGATCACTGCCTACTGCTACAGATTCTTTATTCCCTTGGCATCAAAGACCTTGCCCTGTCCTGGACTGCCTCATACCTTTCCGACCGCACATTTAGCATTTCCCACTCCCACACCACCTCCTCATCTCACCCTCTCTCTGTTGGAGTCCCTCAAGGCTCTGTCCTAGGACCCCTACTTTTTTCCATCTAAACCCTTGGCCTAGAACAACTCATAAAGTACCATGGCTTCCAGTACCACCTGTATGCGGATGACACTCAGATCTACCTCTCTGGCCCAGATGTCACCTCTCTGCTGTCCAGAATCCCGAAGTGTCTGTCAGCCATATCCTCCTTCTTCACCTATCGCTTCCTAAAACTCAATGTAGACAAAACCAAACTCATCATCTTTCCCCCATCTCACGTATCCCCCCTACCTGACCTATCTATTATGGTAAACGGCATCATGCTCTCTCCCGCACCTGAAATTCGCTGCCTCGGGGTAACTCTCGACTCTGCCCTGACCTTCAAACCGCACGTCAATACTTTTGCCACCTCCTGTTGCCTCTAGCTCAAAAATATTGCCAGAATCCATTCCTTCCTCAGTCCACAATCTACCAAAACTTTTGTGCATGCCCTCATCATCTCCCGCCTCAACTACTGCAACACCCTCCTCTGTGGCCTCCCTGCTAACTCTATTGAACCACTTCAGTCTGTCCTCAACTCTGCTGCCCAGCTAATCCACCTCTCTCCTCACTACTTCCCTGCTTCTCCCCTCTGCAAATCCCTCCACTGGCTCTCAATTCCCCAACGAATCCAGTTCAAACTACTAACACTGATCTACAAAGCCATCCACAACCTGTCCCCTCCCTATATCTCTGAACTAATCACCCAATATCTTCCCTCACGTAATCTCCGATCCTCCCAATACCTCCTACTCTCCTCCACACTTATTCGTTCCTCACACAACCGCCTCCAAGATTTCTCCCGAATATCCCCCATCCTCTGGAATTCCATGCCTCAACACGTCCGACTATCCACCACTCTCTGATCCTTCAGACGGAACTTGAAAACGCATCTCTTCAAGAAAGCCTACAGCTTGCAATAACCATTTTTCCACCTCTCCATCACCAGAGCCGCCGTCTCTCCATCGCCAGAGCCACCGCTTCTCCATTGCCAGAGCCGCCGCCTTTCCATCGCCAGAGCTGCCGCCTCTCCATCGCCAGAGCCGCCGCCTCTCCATTGCCAGAGCCACCGCCGCCTCGCCCCTACCTTCTGCCTCTTCCCACTATCCCATAGAATGTAAGTCCGCAAGGACAGGGTCCCCTCCCCTCTGTAATAGTCTGTCACTGTAAACTTGTTTACTGTAAACGATATCTATAACTCTGTATGTAAACCCTTTCTCATTTACAGCACCATGGAATTAATGGTGCTATATAAATTAATAAATAAATAATAATAATAAATCAGCCCAAGGCAACACATGAGAGAAGAACCTGGAACATCACAAAAGGAGCTGTAGAATATAGGTAAAACAATAATCCAAATTATGAAAGCATATGGAGAGCCTTGCATGATTTATTGGAAAAGCAATATTAAATCAGAGGTAAGTATCTGCCTCAATGAGAATATTGTAGAAAATAAAAAATGAAAAATTATATAAATATTTGTGACTGCTGAAAAAAACATTTGAAATAAAGTACATCTTTATGTGTTCCATGAGATCTGAAAAATAATACTAAAAATAAGAACAGCATCAAAACAGACCAGTCAAATTAGATAAAAAAAATCATTCAAAAGAATTTTAAAAAAAAGAAAAAGTAAAAGAATGGGGGGAAAAGGGAACACATCCTAAATACATCAGAGATACCTAGAAACCATCACAACCAAGAAGAAAGTTCACATTAAGTCCATCCTCAAATACCCACAGAAAAGGCTACATTTAGACTATTTGATGTATTGGTATCCAATCTGAATACCTATAAATTTTATTACGTTTCAAATCTCTGCCTCTCCTCATAAGTGTAGCATGACCATTTAACTATTGCAACTGGGAGACATTGTGTCGATACTCAACATAATGTCTAGATACCGAAAACTACAACTTTTTACTCCAAACAGTAGATTTATGATTTCCCAGAGGAGCTTATTCTAGAGATAAAACATTGAGCTTTATATGGAGCTGAAGTAAACCTGCTTTTGGATTTATATCTGAAGACATGAAGACCCTGCTACTCGGTTCTGTTTCTATGTTGCCTGTATGGAAGTATAGCACCATAAAGAGAAATTATATGGAAACAATATTTACAGGTTCATTGACGATTTTATATTGTGGTGCTACATAATGAATTTACAAATATAAGTTTCATACACAAAGCATGATATGTAAGAGTAATAAACACAGTAATAAAACCGTCAGAGTAAAAAATATTTAAATAAATAAATAAAAAAATTCACAGGATAATTAACCACTGTAAACCTGAACACAAAAGCCCACCTTTACAGAGTAATCACCATTTGCACTAATGTATGACTTTTGTTAATTCACTAATTACAGCAAGATATTCATACATATTCTTTATTATAGACTAATCATGTTTTCTAAATGTCCAGTGGCTTGAGAAAGTGTTCACCACCTTGTTAACTATTTTGTTACAACACAACCTGTGTTTAAATATTTTTGAAATCCTATTTGTGATGCATTAGCACTAAATAGTCTGAATTGGTGAAGTGAAAAAAATATACATTTATGGGATAAAATTACTAAAAATTGGCATGTGCATATGTATCTTCTGAAATGAAGCCCCTAAAAATTTCTGATGCAAGCAATTGACTTCATAAATCACATGTCCGCCTGTGTGCAATCAAAGTGTCACATAGTCTGTCAGTATATACACACCTTTTCTAAAAGGCCACAGATGCTGCAACACCATTAAGCAAGAGTCATCACTAACCAAACAGCACCATAAAGACCAAGGAGATCTCATAACATGTAATGGATAAGTCAGTCGTTGAGACATATAAGTCAGGGTTTGGTTATGAAAAAATAACCCAATCTGATGATCCCCCGGAGCAGCATCAAATCCATTATCATCATATGGAAAGAACATAGTACCACAACAAACCTGCCAAGTGAGGGCCACTCGCCAAAATGCTCAGCGTGAGCAAGGAGTGCAATAATCAGAGAGGCAGCAAAAAGACAGAAGAACTGTGCAGCTGAAGGAGCTGCAGAGTTCCCAAGCAGAAATTGGAGTATCTGTCCATATGACCACAATAAGTTGTACACTACATAGTGGACTTTATGGAAAACTGGGCAGAAAAACCTTTACTTCAACAAAATAATTGCAAGGCTCATTTTGAGTTTGCCAAAAGACATGTGGAAGACTCCCCAAATGTATGGAGGAAGGTGCTGTGATCAGATGAGATCAAAATTGAACTTTTGGCCAATCAAGGTAAACACTATGTCTTGTGCCAAAAAAACACAGCTCATCACCCCAAGAACATCATCCCCACAGTGAAACATGCTGGTGGCAGCATCATGCTGTGGGGATTTTATTTGGCATCCAGAACAGGGAAAATGGTCAGAGTCGAGGGGAAGATGGAAGGTGAAAAATACAGGGATATTCTTGAGCAAAACCTGTTTCAGTCTGTCAGTGATTTAAGACTGGAATGAAGGTTCACCTTCCAACAAGACAATGACCCAAAGCATACTGCTAGAGCAAAACTCGAGTCATTTAAGGGGAAATGTGTAAATGTTTTGGAGTGGCATAGTCAAAGCCCAGATCTTAATCCAATTGAGAATCTGTGGTCAGACTTGAAGATCGCTGTTCACCACAGCAGGGCCGGATTTAAGAGGTAGGTGTACCAGGGCTCATTTTGGAGGGAGACCCATTTTTCAAGGTGTTGTAATATGTAATGTAAAAACATAAAATGAAACGAATGCAAGTTTATTTACAAAAATCATTTACACAGAGTATTTCAGGTAAAATCATTCATTTTTTTACAATCCAGGCACTAAAGTCCAATTCACGCAGTATATCTGACTCGATGCTCATGATAGCCAAATTTACAAGTCGTTCCTGCATCATGGATGTCCTTAATCGGTTTTCAACTAACTTGATTTTTGAGAAGGAACGCTCACCACTGCAGTTTGTTGCCATCAAAATTAGATATATCCTTAGAGCTATCTCAATGTTTGGGAAAGTGCTGTGGCCTTAAGCTCTTCTGAAGACAGTTCTTTCAGATGGCTAAAAAACCTATATTTGCTTGATATATCTTTATATGCTTGAAGATGTTGATCAAGAGAAGCGATAAACTGATCATTGATAGGCAATAAAGTTTCTGTTCTGTATTTTTCAGAAGGGCTGAGTTGTACTTCTTCCGTATGGCCATAATCCAATGGATTGAGACACACATTTCAGCGCCTGTGTCGAGTTATCATCTGAACATACTCAAATGAACCAGGCAGCTCTTCGCCTTGCTTCTCAGAAATTTTGAAGGAGTCACGCTTTGATGCGACATAGTTTTTTAAGCTGGTCAGTGACGCCACAGCAGTCATTAGATCGAGTTTTGTGTGTTGCTGAATAGGGAGTGCCTAGAAGCTTCTGTTGGGATCATAGAAGGCTGCCGCATGCCATAAGCTAAGCATTAGGTACAGAAAGGATATTACGGAAGTCTGGCTAGGCTAGGCAGGTCAGTGGATGGTGACGCAGGTCAGGTGCCATGACTCTGCCGCTCTGCGCCAGCCACTGAGATGTAGGACAGTAGCCAGGTCCCTACACTTTCAATAGTTTCTCGTTTGTTAAATGTTCCTTAGCATTAGAAGTGGTTCACAGCAAAGAGGATGTGTATTTTACATGTTTTGAGATATTTATCCCTATGTTGGTGGGAGGCCCCCACCTGGTGGGTAGCCCAGGGCCCGGGCCCCTTGGGCCCACCACTAAATCCGGGCCTACACCACAGTAAACCATCTAACTTGAATGAGCTGTAGCAGTTTTTCCTTAAGGAATGGGCAAAAATCCCTAGCAAGATGTGAAAAGCTCAGAGACTTATCCAAAGCAGATGTAATTGCCATAAAAGAAGGCTCTTCAAAGTACTGAGTTTAAGGGGGTAAATAGTTAAACACGCTAAAGTTTTGAGATATTTTGTCCTATTTGTTTTTTACATCACAAGAAAAAGAAAAACAAATGTTCACAGTTGTAGGAATGTCCTTTACATGAACTGATGCTAACCCTCAAAAAAAAGTTAAAGGGACACTGTCACCTGAATTTGGAGGGAACAATCTTCAGCCATGGAGGCGGGGTTTTTGGGTGTTTGATTCACCCTTTCCTTACCCGCTGGCTGCATGCTGGCTACAATATTGGATCGAAGTTAATTCTCTGTCCTCCATAGTACACCCCTGCGCAAGGCAATCTTGCCTTGTGCAGGCATGTACTACGGAGGACAGGGAATGAACTTCAATCCAATATTGCAGCCAACATGCAGCCAGCGGGTAAGGAAAGGGTGAATCAAACACCCGAAAACCCCGCCTCCATGGCTGAAGATTGTTCCCTCCAAATTCAGGTGACAGTGTCCCTTTAAATTCCAGGTTGTGAGGTAGCAAAACACGGAAAATGCCAATGGGGGTGAATACTTTCTCTAGCCACTGTAGATATTTTAACCCCTTAATCCCATATGACGTACTATCCCGTCCAGGTGACCTGGGACTTAATTCCCAGGGACGGGATAGTACGTCATATGCGATCGGCCGCGCTCACGGTGGGAGCGCGGCCGATCGCGGCCGGGTGTCAGCTGCCTATCGCAGCTGACATCCGGCACTATGTGCCAGGAGCGGTCACGGACCGCTCCCGGCACATTAACCCCCGGCACACCGCGATCAAAGATGATCGTGGTGTGCCGGCGGTGCAGGGAAGCATCGCGCAGGGAGGGGGCTCCCTGCGGGCTTCCCTGAGACGATCGGTACACGGTGATGTACTCACCGTGTACCGAGCGTCTTCTCCCTGCAGTCCCCGGATCCAAAATGGCCGCCGGGCTGCATCCGGGTCCTGCAGGGAGCACTTCCGGGTCAGGATCAGGCTGCAGCTGCAGCTCTAATCCTGCCCGGCTGTATGTCAGATCACCGATCTAACAGAGTGCTGTGCACACTGTCAGATCGGTGATCTGTATTGTCCCCCCCTGGGACTAAGTGAAAAAGTAAAAAAAAAAATTTCCACACTTGTAAAAAAAAAAAAAAAAATTCCTAAATAAAGCAGAAAAAAAAAAAATATTATTCCCATAAATACATTTCTTTACATAAAAAAAAACAAAAAAACAATAAAAGTACACATATTTAGTATCACCGCGTCCGTAACGACCCGACCTATAAAACTGGCCCACTAGTTAACCCCTTCAGTGAACACCGTAAGAAAAAAAAAAAAACGAGCCAAAAAACAACGCTTTATTATCATAACGCTGAACAAAAAGTGGAATAACACGCGATCAAAAAGACGGATATAAATAACCATGGTACCTCTAAAAACGTCATCTTGTCCCGCAAAAAACGAGCCGCCATATAGCATCATAACCAAAAAAATAAAAAAGTTATAGTCCTCAGAATAAAGCGATGCCAAAATAATTATTTTTTCTATAAAATAGCTTTTATCGTATAAAAGCGCCAAAACATAAAAAAAATGATATAAATGAGGTATCGCTGTAATCGTACTGACCCGAAGAATAAAACTGCTTCATCAATTTTACCAAACGCGGAACGGTATAAACGCCTCCCCCAAAAGAAATTCATGAATAGCTGGTTTTTGGTCATTCTGCTTCACAAAAAATCGGAATAAAAAGCGATCAAAAACTGTCACATGTCCGAAAATGTAACCGATAAAAACGTCAACTCGTCCCGCAAAAAACAAGACCTCACATGACTCTGTGGACCAAAATATGGAAAAATTATAGGTCTCAAAATGTGGAGACGCAAAAACTTTTTTGCTATAAAAAGCGTCTTTTAGTGTGTGACGGCTGCCAATCATAAAAATCCGATATAAAAAACGCTATAAAAGTAAATCAAACCCCCCTTCATCACCCCCTTAGTTAGGCTAGGTTCACATTGCGTTAATGGGTTAACGCTAACGGACAGCGTTGCACGGCGAAAATGTCACAATTAACGCCGTGCAACGGGTCCGTTAGCACAACCATTGACAGCAATGTGATTTTCGGGTGTAGCGCATCGCTAGAGCGTGCCATTTTCGGCTCGCGCTAGCAAGGTGCCATTCTTTTGTGGCGCGCCTCAGATGCTGCTTGCAGCGTCCGCGGCGCGCCCGAGGTCCGATCCCCGATCTTCCAGACCGGGGACGTTAACGCGACCACTAAACACGACACCTAAAAAGACATTGCGTTAGCGCAATCCGCTAGTGCTAAACGGATTTCCCTAACGCAATGTGAACCTAGCCTTAGGGAAAAATAATAAAATTAAAAAAAATGTATTTATTTCCATTTTCCCATTAGGGTTAGGGTTAGGGCTAGGGTTAGGGCTAGGGTTAGGGCTAGGGTTAGGGTTTGGATTACATTTACAGTTGGGATTAGGGTTGGGATTAGAATTAGGGGTGTGTCAGGGTTAGGTGTGGTTAGGGTTACAGTTGGGATTAGGGTTAGGGGTGCGTTTGGATTAGGGTTTCATTTATAATTGGGGGGTTTCCACTGTTTAGACACATCAGGGGCTCTCCAAACGCGACATGGCGTCCGATCTCAATTCCAGCCAATTCTGCATTGAAAAAGTAAAACAGTGCTCCTTCACTTCCGAGCTCTCCCGTGCGCCCAAACAGGGGTTTACCCCAACATATGGGGTATCATCGTACTCGAGACAAATTGGACAACAACTTTTTGGGTCCAAGTTCTCTTGTTATCCTTGGGAAAATAAAAATTTGGGGGGCTAAAAATCATTTTTGTGGGAAAAAAAAAGGATTTTTTATTTTCACGGCTCTGCGTTGTAAACTGTAGTGAAACACTTAGGGGTTCAAAGTTTTCACAACACATCTAGATAAGTTCCGTGGGAGGTCTAGTTTCCAATATGAGGTCACTTGTGGGTGGTTTCTACTGTTTGGGTACATCAGGGGCTCTGCAAATGCAACGTGACGCCTGCAGACCAATCCATCTAAGTCTGCATTCCAAATGGCGCTCCTTCCCTTCCGAGCTCTGCCATGCGCCCAAACAGTGGTTCCCCCCCACATATGGGGTATCAGCGTACTCAGGACAAATTGAACAACAACTTTTGGGGTCCAATTTATTCTGTTACCCTTGTAAAAATACAAAGCTGGGGGCTAAAAATCATTTTTGTGAAAAAAAAAAAAATTTTTATTTTCACGGCTCTGCGTTATAAACTGTAGTGAAACACTTAGGGGTTCAAAGTTCTCACAACACATCTAGATAAGTTCCTTGGGAGGTCTAGTTTCTAATATGGGGTCACTTGTGGGGGGTTTGTACTGTTTGGGTACATCAGGGGCTCTGCAAATGCAACGTGACTCCTGCAGACCAATCCATCTAAGTCTGCATTCCAAATGGCGCTCCTTCCCTTCCGAGCTCTGCCATGCGCTCAAACAGTGGTTCCCCCCCACATATGGGGTATCAGCGTACTCAGGACAAATTGGACAACAACTTTTGGGGTCCAATTTATTATGTTACCCTTGTGAAAATACAAAACTGGGGGCTAAAAAATAATTTTTGCGAAAAAAAAAAAAAAATTATTTTAACGGCTCTGCGTTATAAACTGTAGTGAAACACTTGGGGGTTCAAAGCTCTCAAAACACATCTAGATAAGTTCCTTAGGGGCTCTAGTTTCCAAAATGGTGTCACTTGTGGGGGGTTTTAATGTTTAGGCACATCAGGGGCTCTCCAAACCAACATGGCGTCCCATCTTAATTCCAGTCAATTTTGCATTGAAAAGTCAAATGGCGCTCCTTTCCTTCCGAGCTCTGCCATGCGCCCAAACAGTGGTTTACCCCCACATATGGGGTATCGTCGCACTCAAGACAAATTGCACAACAACTTTTGTGGTCTAATTTCTTCTCTTACCCTTGGGAAAATAAAAAATTGGTGGCGAAAAGATTATTTTTGTGAAAAAATATGATTTTTTATTTTTACGGCTCTGCATTATAAACTTCTGTGAAGCACTTGTTGGGTCAAAGTGCTCACCACACCTCTAGATAAGTTCCTTAAGGGGTCTACTTTCCAAAATGGTGTCACTTGTGGGGATTTCAATGTTTAGGCACATCAGGGGCTCTCCAAACGCAACATGGCATCCCATCTCAATTCCAGTCAATTTTGCATTGAAAAGTAAAATGGCGCTCCTTCCCTTCCGAGCTCTGCCATACGCCCAAACAATGGTTTACACCCATATATGGGGTATCAGCATGCTCAGGACAAATTGGCCAACAATTTTTGAGGTCCAATTTCTTCTCTTACTCTTGGGAAAATAAAAAATTGGGGGCGAAAAATCATTTTTGTGAAAAAATATGATTTTTTATTTTTACGGCTCAGCATTATAAACTTCTGTGAAGCAATTGGTGGGTCAAAGTGGTCACCACACATCTAGATAAGTTCCTTTGGGTGTCTACTTTCCAAAATGGTGTCACTTGTGGGGGGTTTCAGTGTTTAGGCACATGAGGGGCTCTCCAAACGCAACATGGCGTCCCATCTCAATTCCTGTCAATTTTGCATTTAAAAGTCAAATGGCGCTCCTTTCCTTCCGAGCTCTGCCATGCGCCCAAACAGTGGTTTACCCCCACATATGGGGTATCAGCGTACTCAGTACAGATTGTACAACAATGTTTGGCATCCATTTTATCCTGTTACCCTTGGTAAAATCAAAAAAATTGGAGCTGAAATAAATTTTGTGTGAAAAAAAGTTAAATATTCATTTTTATTTAAACATTCCAAAAATTCCTGTGAAACCCCTGAAGGGTTAATAAACTTCTTGAATGTGGTTTTGAGCACCTTGATGGGTGCAGTTTTTAGAATGGTGTCACACTTGGGTATTTTCTATCATATAGACCCCTCAAAATGACATCAAATGAGATGTGGTCCCTAAAAAAAATGGTGTTGTAAAAATGAGAAATTGCTGGTCAACTTTTAACCCTTATAACTCCCTAAAAAAAAAAATTTTGGTTCCAAAATTGTGCTGATGTAAAGTAGACATGTGGGAAATGTTACTTATTAAGTATTTTGCGTGACATATCTCTGTGATTTAAGGGCATAAAAATTTAAAGTTGGAAAATTGCGAAATTTTCTAAATTTTCGCCAAATTTTCGTTTTTTTTCACAAATAAACGCAAGTTATATCGAATAAATGTTACTACTAAAATGAAGTACAATATGTCACGAGAAAACAATGTCAGAATCGCCAAGATCCGTTGAAGCGTTCCAGAGTTATAACCTCATAAAGGGACAGTGGTCAGAATTGTAAAAATTGGCCCGGTCATTAACTTGCAAACCACCCTCGGGGCTTAAGGGGTTAAATTATTTTCTCTACATGATTATCTATGCAGACATTTTTTTGGGCTGCTTTTAACATATTTTAAGCAGCTATATGGTCTAAGGACACTAATATTTTAAAAATACTCATTATCTTCTAAAGGAAAGCTTTCTACACATGTCGCTTGACCTGTGCAGAGGTCATTGTATAGGGAGGAAAAAGAAATGAAATGTGTCTATCATTTATTGTTAGAAGTGAATCTTGTGTTCTTTATGTGTAGATGATTCCTTTCATTCTTGATACCTCCAAGTCCGTTCTTAATCCTCCTGTTGCTTAACTGCTATCATTATGGGAGATGTTGGGAGACAGTGCAACAATTTGGGTTGATATTCTGGGACTAAAGGTGCCATCCAGGCAGGGGTCTTGGAGATTAAATTTTGAACCTGAACTTGGTCATCTAATTAACTTTCTACTGTGAGGCATGATGGTGGTTGAATGTAAGAAGGAAAGGAGCTCACACAATTTACACCTCTGGCTTTCTACCTCTAGTTGCCAGTTATAAGATATCCTACTCTGGTTAACCTCTTTTTCTTTGCCACCACCAAGCACTAGTTTCATTCCTTTTTCTGACCCCATCTAGTGTTTTGATTGCTGCCTGAAGAGTTTGTTCCTGACCTACTGGTATTGACTCAGCTTTCTGACCATTCTCTGGATTGGCTACTGCACAACCTGTCTGTGAAAGCTCTATATAAAGACATAAAGATACCAGGATACCATGCTCAGATCACTCTGACACTTGTAATTCTATCTGTGATGATTATGAGACTGTTGAAAAGGGATTTGTACATGGCATTATCTATCAGTGTATTATCGGGATCAGTGTCCAGAGTGAAAATATATATATTTTTTAATATTTACTTCAATATCGAAATTGCAACACCCAGTAGGAAGAGCCGTGGAATTAGAAAGTTATAGGATCAATATACATGTTAATTATATGCAAATGATGAAAAAGTGGAAACAAAAGTGTTCAAAACATCTAGATTTATTTGATATAGAGTATGTTACCCATGTGCATAAATACATACATTTACATGCAAGAGCTGTTTTTCAACATAACAATGCAAAGATGCATGTTGCTCATGCTACTGTGAGAAGCATGGTCTGAACCTGGGCTTCAATGTCTCCAAACTTGCCTCCCATTGAGCACATCAGAAAGGTCATTGGTTGGCAATTGCAAAGGAAGCTGCCAGCAGTGGATCTTGAGGATTTCCAAGGCCCAGATACATTCAGAGTGGCAGAACACTCCTTAGGCAACCATTAATAACTTCAATGACAGCATGACAAGACACGTAAGCACTTGTATTTCTGTGCAATGTACTCATATTCGATACTGAATAAGTCAAGATGTTTTGAAATGATAAGTTCCATTTCTTGATCATTTGCATATTATTAACATGCATTTCGATATTGTGATTTCCACAATTCCATGACTTTTCCTGGTGTTGCAATTTCATTTTTGAGGTATATAGACTATACAGTAGATAGTGACAAAGGAAATGGAAAAAAAACACTAAAATTCTTAACAAAATATGTTAATCATGATAATTTTTTTTATTTTGATGATACATTCCTTTTAAGAGCACTGCATACAAAATGAAATGGTGAGATCAAACTGAATTACGGGTTATTTGTACTCTCTACTTTGTGTGCATGTTTATTAACAATGTCAAAAGAGCAAAACAAAAAAGAAATCTTATAAATTAATTTCCAAAACGATTCTTTGTTGTGCAGCATTATTTTGTTTTATGCAATTTATTTTATTTTCCTGACAAAACACCAATTAATGGGCATTACAACATCGTGATTCAGGTCTAGCATATCACAAGTAAATATAACGCAATGCAACATATTATTACATTGCAACCGAAAGCGAAAGATTTTCTTGTGAGCGAACGCTATACGATCGTTTCTTTCTCCCTCTATTTATAGAATTCTGAAATAGGCGACTTTTTGCATACTAATGTGACGGTTTCCTATAGAAAGCAATTATGCAGCGAGGCTTTGCTTATGGTCGCTCCGCTCATGGAAAGAGCGAGAAGGTGTAAACATAAGCATTTTTCAGCGTCATGGATCGATATCGCATTGATGACTTTCAGCCGACCCTTAGCCCTCCAGAAATACCAATAGCCAAGTAGAGCACCCTGCGTTCTCCAATGGCTGCCTAGCATAAGCTTCCAATTTTACAATCAATCAAAAGTCATCTTTGTGAATAAAGCTTGAAATTTCAAAGCATCAGCAAGCAATTTTTAAAGGTCAGGTAAAGGTTTGTGTTTTGCTTGACCTATGATTTTATTTTGCTGCATGTTTCTTTGTAACCACTAAAAGTAGTAGGGAAAAAAATAAAGGTTTTTTTTTTTTTTCAATGTATTTTTAGTAAGCCTTTGGGCATTTTCACTGTCCCTAAAAGAACACGGTTGCATGGCAACACTTGCAGTTGCTATGGAGACTTCATGTGTAAGCAGCTGCTGAAATCAGCATTAACTCCAGGCTTGCAGCTTTTTCATTCCATTAGATGGAGAAGAGAAACACATAGGACAACGCATTTCTACAAAAGGGAAGTCATCTAAATAATGTTGCACCCAGACATACATTTCAAAATTATTCTTTCCACTGTTTTATTGCTGCAGTACAGTAACGCTGAGATTACACAATTATATTGCTTTCATTTGCCTTGGTTGACGATGGTTCACATTCATTAAAATGATGTGTACATTGCATTCCTTCGCGGTCTACCGTCAATTTTTCCAATATTCTCCACATCCTCTGGGCCATTTTCAATGATAAACAATTTAGATACATTTTTTTTTATCAAACACATAGATCGTATTTGTATAGAAATCAGCTACCATGTTACAACCTGAACAATATATTTTTATTAATTGGTTACAATTATTCCTTTTCCTTTTTTTTTGCCCATTCATTGATTCTGGAGAACCGGGTAATAAGGGAAAACCATTTTTACAATTCTAAATAGGTCAAGTCTCAAAAATAATATGCTACTGTAAAGTAGTGATGCAGCAGGGCTGAGTGCACCCGTTTAACTGTTTGATGCTCGCCTTGATTTCCCTTGTGATGTATGAAAATTGACAAATTCAGCTGTCTATGAGCTTAGTGTACATTCTTTATGACTATCGCTATTTTTGTATATTAAGTATTTTAGTATTTAATTATGGAATGCAAAGAAATTATGTATTTATTTTCCAGAAAATGGGGAAGATCATTGGTTATCAATTATTATTTGAAGGTGCTTTGTATCGGTGCATTAAAATGAATCCGATGCAGAAAACAGTTTACATGAAAGCAAAACAATTCTTTTCTGTAACCCAAAACTATGAAGAAAATTACAAAGAAAGAATAAACAATGAATACAAGGTATATACAGTAAAGTGATTTTTCATCTTCTACAAGCTCTCATCCTTGCCATGTGAATATGATTTATTTATTCTTCTTAACTGACTATTGAGAGGAATGAAGCAGTGCTACGACTACTTATATGCTATCATTTGGGTTTCATCGCTGTATGTAGATCAATACGGCAGAGCATCCTTCTTCTTCACTAGATGTAATCTCAAATCTCAACCCATCATTTTTTAAGGAACCATGACTTCTATACATACAATACCTAAGGAGAATGCCTTTATATCAGAAGTGAGCCAATTGTTTCCATGCAAATCAAATTTGTATACAAGTTTTAGGGATTTGCTGAACCCTGCCAATGCCATTTTACGTCAGCCAGATAAAGCTTCCATGATCTTGAATGCGGCCAATTTTACCAACAATGGCTTCCAGCTTTATCATTACATGGTACAGCACAGCCAATCAGGAGGTATATTTATAGCCTGTATAAAAGCAGAGGCAGGGAATGAAGCAGCCATTTTGGGATGAATTTGGATAGTAAAAGAGCATCAAAGCTCACAGCTTAATAATTCAGAGAGAGGGAGAGAAAGCTATGAAACTGTAAACAATTTCTATATAATGTGCATTGTAGAACAACAGGAGTAATGAAGATTAGTGTATGGCCTGTAATGAAAATATAATAATACAGAGATTCAATTACAGGAGAAAAGAGAAAAATAGAGAGATGAATAGATAAAGAGTGAGAGAGAGAGGAAAGTGATTGGTTAGAGTGGTGCAGATCACTTAACATGCAGAAGCAAGACAACAATAGTGCTGGAAGAAAATATACCTAACTCATTGTCCGCCATGCAAAGCATGCGTGTCACAAACTACCATATTTAGATTTTGCACACCAATACAGCAGCCTTTTGACACTTGTGTTTTGTGGGCGTGTGCCTATAGTTTCTTTTTCAATCTTTCTTGGGACGAAGGAAGGAGTCATGTGGGAATTATGCTTAAAAAATATTACAGAGAATTTAAAAAAAAAGATATTTAACTGTGACTGTCTAACTCTCAAACTGTTTTTTTTTTGTGCACACTTGTTTTGTTAGTCAAATTTGACACCCACAAATGCCAATACTGCAGACTGCTGCTAATGTCTTCTGGATGCGCATCTAAAATTTCTAGTTTAGTTTTTGGGAAGGGAGAGATGTTGTTGAAAAGAGTGACATCAGTTAATGCTAGTGTAACAATAAAATGTATGGTAAAGGAAATAGTGTCCATGAAAATAGACTGGAAATTGGAAGGAAACAAATTAACAAAACATAATATGGTGTCTAAAAATAGGAATGTTGCAGATGCAAGTAGCAGCACCACCACTGGCACCAACTGTCAGGACAGAAGTAATATTAAATGCTGATGACAATTGTCCTCGTTTGCCTTTGGAAAACTCATCAGTGGTGAGAAAGCAGAAGATGGTATAGAATATATAGAATTCATCCCAGTCACAGCATGATGGTTTTACCTCTAACGGTGACAGCATCAGTTTGAGTTAGTGTTCCGCACATTCCTCCGCCTTCATCGCTGTTGCAAATAATGTTTTTGATTTTGGACTTTCAATTCTATCAATGACATTTATGTGTTTTCTGACTCCTAGTCCCCTTAGACACTGCACTCCAGGTGATAAAGAAGGCATTTCACAATGATATAGTAACATAGTAACATAGTTAGTAAGGCCGAAAAAAGACATTTGTCCATCCAGTTCAGCCTATATTCCATCATAATAAATCCCCAGATCAACGTCCTTCTACAGAACCGAATAATTGTATGATACAATATTGTTCTGCTCCAGGAAGACATCCAGGCCTCTCTTGAACCCCTCGACTGAGTTCGCCATCACCACCTCCTCAGGCAAGCAATTCCAGATTCTCACTGCCCTAACAGTAAAGAATCCTTTTCTATGTTGGTGGAAAAACCTTCTCTCCTCCAGACGCAAAGAATGCCCCCTTGTGCCCGTCACCTTCCTTTGTATAAACAGATCCTCAGCGAGATATTTGTATTGTCCCCTTATATACTTATACATGGTTATTAGATCGCCCCTCAGTCGTCTTTTTTCTAGACTAAATAATCCTAATTTCGCTAATCTATCTGGGTATTGTAGTTCTCCCATCCCCTTTATTAATTTTGTCGCCCTCCTTTGTACTCTCTCTAGTTCCATTATATCCTTCCTGAGCACCGGTGCCCAAAACTGGACACAGTACTCCATGTGCGGTCTAACTAGGGATTTGTACAGAGGCAGTATAATGCTCTCATCATGTGTATCTAGACCTCTTTTAATGCACCCCATGATCCTGTTTGCCTTGGCAGCTGCTGCCTGGCACTGGCTGCTCCAGGTAAGTTTATCATTAACTAGGATCCCCAAGTCCTTCTCCCTGTCAGATTTACCCAGTGGTTTCCCGTTCAGTGTGTAATGGTGATATTGATTCCTTCTTCCCATGTGTATAACCTTACATTTATCATTGTTAAACCTCATCTGCCACCTTTCAGCCCAAGTTTCCAACTTATCCAGATCCATCTGTAGCAGAATACTATCTTCTCTTGTATTAACTGCTTTACATAGTTTTGTATCATCTGCAAATATCGATATTTTACTGTGTAAACCTTCTACCAGATCATTAATGAATATGTTGAAGAGAACAGGTCCCAATACCGACCCCTGCGGTACCCCACTGGTCACAGCGACCCAGTTAGAGACTATACCATTTATAACCACCCTCTGCTTTCTATCACTAAGCCAGTTACTAACCCATTTACACACATTTTCCCCCAGACCAAGCATTCTCATTTTGTGTACCAACCTCTTGTGCGGCACGGTATCAAACGCTTTGGAAAAATCGAGATATACCACGTCCAATGACTCACCGTGGTCCAGCCTATAGCTTACCTCTTCATAAAAACTGATTAGATTGGTTTGACAGGAGCGATTTCTCATAAACCCATGCTGATATGGAGTTAAACAGTTATTCTCATTGAGATAATCCAGAATAACATCCCTCAGAAACCCTTCAAATATTTTACCAACAATAGAGGTTAGACTTACTGGCCTATAATTTCCAGGTTCACTTTTAGAGCCCTTTTTGAATATTGGCACCACATTTGCTATGCGCCAGTCCTGCAGAACAGACCCTGTCGCTGTAGAGTCCCTAAAAATAAGAAATAATGGTTTATCTATTACATTACTTAGTTCTCTTAGTACTCGTGGGTGTATGCCATCCGGACCCGGAGATTTATCTATTTTAATCTTATTTAGCCGGTTTCGCACCTCTTCTTGGGTTAGATTGGTGACCCTTAATATAGGGTTTTCATTGTTTCTTGGGATTTCACCTAGCATTTCATTTTCCACCGTGAATACCGTGGAGAAGAAGGTGTTTAACATGTTAGCTTTTTCCTCGTCATCTACAACCATTCTTTCCTCACTATTTTTTAAGGGGCCTACATTTTCAGTTTTTATTCTTTTATTATTGATATAGTTGAAGAACAGTTTGGGATTAGTTTTACTCTCCTTAGCAATGTTCTTCTCTGTTTCCTTTTTGGCAGCTTTAATTAGTTTTTTAGATAAAGTATTTTTCTCCCTATAGTTTTTTAGAGCTTCAATGGTGCCATCCTGCTTTAGTAGTGCAAATGCTTTCTTTTTACTGTTAATTGCCTGTCTTACTTCTTTGTTTAGCCACATTGGGTTTTTCCTATTTCTGGTCCTTTTATTCCCACAAGGTATAAACCGCTTACACTGCCTATTTAGGATATCTTCCAGTTGATGCATTGAATGAGTACAGGCAACATTTGAACTAGGATGAGACAGTGGTGGAGAAAGCGGAGGACATGACTGAAGCAGCTATCTGTGTAGTTGGTGGTACTGTAGTTGTTGTAGTAGTAGTGGTATTGGCTGCCAAACTTGTAGGGTACCTGACAGTGGCAGCCAAAATGTTAGTGACACTGAGTCAGGGAAAATCTAAAGGAAGAAGGCAAGCAGGGGGCAGAGTTGAATTTTCCAACAGGCCGGTTTTTCAGTGGCTGTTTAGGCCCACCCGCCGCTGGCTTCTTCAGTTGCTGTCTACCGCACAATAACGTTAAACATCTTAGTACAGCAATCATGCCCACCCAGCATACTGCGCAAGACTAATGTCACTATATACAGTAGCTTGGGAGCTGGAACAGGAGAGGAGATGCTATCTGATTTGTGCCTGACCTGACACAGTCACCTAGCAGGAAGTCAGCACAGCAGAGACCAGAATGGTGAAATTGATTTAAGCCTTGCCCCCCACAGGCGAGAAGCAAGAATCGAATAGTCAGTTTTCATGTTTTCCTCTGTATCAATGGATACCGGATCGTGCCCAGACTATTGTGCAGTCAGTACATTTACACTGCTGTAATACCAAGGGAGCAGAGGCAGAGCATGTGCATATCATTAGCTGTAGCAGCTTCCCGTGAGGATTTGGCCATTTTCTGCTTTTGCATTTTCATTTGGAAGATATTTTCAAGCAACTGCCTAAAGAGTGGATAGCGAAAATGAGCGCTTAGTATAGTCTACAGTACATCCACTCAAAGCATGCAATGACGGAAACTGTGATTTACAGTCTGGGTTCTGATATCCCGTGCTCTCAAGGAATGAGAAACATGATCCAGCACTGACCAG
Organism: Ranitomeya imitator; assembly: GCF_032444005.1. NCBI lineage: Eukaryota > Metazoa > Chordata > Amphibia > Anura > Dendrobatidae > Ranitomeya > Ranitomeya imitator. Next base: position 444,561,464 of record NC_091287.1, read on the forward strand.
AGAGCACAAAACTCAGGACTCACAGGCAGTGAATTGCCACTTATAACTTCTCCTGCAGAGCTGACTGCACTGCACCCTAATATGTCTATTATACTTTTGCTTCCACCTCATCATTCTAAGGCAGTCTACAACTAGTTTGGGGACTTAGAGCACACAGAATGTAAAAGAGGTATTATGTCAATCTAAGACTAGGTCTGTGAATGATAGTACATGCCGGGACTTGTGGTATCAATCTGATATTTATATACATCCCTGCAGCATGACATACAGGCATGTGACCACCGCAGCCAATTTTGAATTATTGCAACATTTGGCAAAACAAAACAATCAAATAAAAATGTGCACATGGTTAACAGCACAGTAAATTTTATAGAGCTTTCTTACCACCTCTCTATTCCTCTTAGCAGTGACTGACAGCTAAATTCAGTGTATATGGAGGTAGACATATCATTAATGCAGCTTGTGCAGCTGCACAGGGGCGCTAGAGGTAAGGGGGCACACTTACAGCTCCATAGTAAGTGGAATTGTGCATGATGAGCTATTGTAATACAAAGGGCCTTCACATTGTTCTTGCTCAGGGGTAGTGTTGAGCGATACCGTCCGATACTTGAAAGTATCGGTATCGGATAGTATCGGCCGATACCCGAAAAATATCGGATATCGCCGATACCGATATTTGATACCAATACAAGTCAATGGGACATCAAGTATCGGAAGGTATTCTAATGGTTCCCAGGGTCTGAAGGAGAGGAAACTCTCCTTCAGGCCCTGGGATCCATAGGGATGTGTAAAATAAAGAATTAAAATAAAAAATATTGATATGCTCACCTCTCCGGCGGCCCCTGGACTTCACACTGCTAACCGGGAGGCTTCTTTGTTTAAAAAGCGCGCCTTTCGGACCTGTGAATGACGTCCCGGCTTCTGATTGGTCGCGTGCCGCCCATGTGACCGGCACGCGACCAATCAGAGGCTGCGACGTCATTCGCAGGTCCTCAATTCCTAGAATTAGCAGTTTTGTGAATGAGAATGACGTCGCGGCTTCTGATTGGCCGCGTGCCGGTCACATGGGCGGCACGCGGCCAATCAGAAGCCGCGACGTCATTCTCATTCACAAAACTGCTAATTCTAGGAATTGAGGACCTGCGAATGACGTCGCGGCCTCTGATTGGTCGCGTGCCGGTCACATGGGCGGCACGCGACCAATCAGAAGCCGCGACGTCATTCACAGGTCCGAAAGGCGCGCTTTTTAAACAAAGAAGCCTCCCGGATAGCAGCGTGAAGTCCAGGGGCCGCCGGAGAGGTGAGCATATCAATATTTTTTATTTTAATTCTTTATTTTCCACATCCCTATTGATTCGATACCGATACCCGATATCACAAAAATATCGGATCTCGGTATCGGAATTCCGATACCGCAAATATCGGCCGATACCCGATACTTGCGGTATCGGAATGCTCAACACTACTCAGGGGCCCTCTTCTATGTCTACCCTGCATTGTATGCATGTGCATAGCAGCATATCAACCACTGTGAGCAGTGTATCATATAAAATTCAAAGAGAGTTCACCTAAGGGCCATTATATTTTCCTCTTGACCTATAAAAGTAAACAAATATATAATAAAATAAAGTCTAGGTCAAGTTAATATACACTCAAAAATACTTCATTTAATTGAACCTTAGTTGAATCTTAGATTTTTTTACTTATTTAGCTAAAATAAGAAAATTGAGAATAAAGGGAACTTGTCATATGCAAAAATACTATTTACCTGCAGATATAAATGTAATCTGCAATTTATTAGCGTTACAATGCTGTCAGATCGTCTTGCAGAAAGTGCGACTACCTGGAGAAATTGAATCATTGTTCTCCAAGGAGACATCGGCTTCCAGTAAAGGGCGGAGTGTTTGCAGTCACTGCCTAAAACTTGGTCTACATACTATATGACAAGCTGTAAGTTAAAGTATCAGTTCTTTTCCTCTATCTATATGTTAAGCTCAGTTCTGCTCCCATATCTATGTAGTAATCTTTGTTCTGTCCCTGATATATGTTTTTAAGCTCATGTCTGGTACAGCAACTGTGTAGTAAGCTTAACCCCTTAAGCCCCGAGGGTGGTTTGCACGTTAATGACCGGGCCAATTTTTACAATTCTGACCACTGTCCCTTTATGAGGTTATAACTCTGGAACGCTTCAACGGATCTTGGCGATTCTGACATTGTTTTCTCGTGACATATTGTACTTCATTTTAGTAGTAACATTTATTCGATATAACTTGCGTTTATTTGTGAAAAAAACGGAAATTTGGCGAAAATTTTGAAAATTTCGCAATTTTCCAACTTTAAATTTTTATGCCCTTAAATCACAGAGATATGTCACGCAAAATACTTAATAAGTAACATTTCCCACATGTCTCCTTTACATCAGCACAATTTTGGAACCAAAATTTTTTTTTGTTAGGGAGTTATAAGGGTTCAAAGTTGACCAGCAATTTCTCATTTTTACAACACCATTTTTTTTTAGGGACCACATCTCATTTGATGTCATTTTGAGGGGTCTATATGATAGAAAATACCCAAGTGTGACACCATTCTAAAAACTGCACCCCTCAAGGTGCTCAAAACCACATTCAAGAAGTTTATTAACCCTTCAGGGGTTTCACAGGAATTTTTGGAATGTTTAAATAAAAATGAATATTTAACTTTTTTTCACACAAAATTTATTTCAGCTCCAATTTGTTTTATTTTACCAAGGGTAACAGGATAAAATGGATGCCAAACATTGTTGTACAATCTGTACTGAGTACGCTGATACCCCATATGTGGGGGTAAACCACTGTTTGGGCGCATGGCAGAGCTCGGAAGGGAAGGAGCGCCATTTGACTTTTAAATGCAAAATTGACAGGAATTGAGATGGGACACCATGTTGCGTTTGGAGAGCCACTGATGTGCCTAAACATTGAAACCCCCCACAAGTGACACCATTTTGGAAAGTAGACACCCTAAGGAACTTATCTAGATGTGTGGTGACCACTTTGACCCACCAATTGCTTCACAGAAGTTTATAATGCAGAGCCGTAAAAATAAAAAATCATATTTTTTCACAAAAATGATCTTTTCGCCCCCAATTTTTTATTTTCCCAAGAGTAAGAGAAGAAATTGAACCTCAAAAATTGTTGGCCAATTTGTCCTGAGTACGCTGATACCCCGTATATGGGTGTAAACCATTGTTTGGGCGTATGGCAGAGCTCGGAAGGGAAGGAGCGCCATTTTACTTTTCAATGCAAAATTGACTGGAATTGAGATGGGATGCCATGTTGCGTTTGGAGAGCCCCTGATGTGCCTAAACATTGAAATCCCCACAAGTGACACCATTTTGGAAAGTAGACCCCTTAAGGAACTTATCTAGAGGTGTGGTGAGCACTTTGACCCAACAAGTGCTTCACAGAAGTTTATAATGCAGAGCCGTAAAAATAAAAAATCATATTTTTTCACAAAAATAATCTTTTCGCCACCAATTTTTTATTTTCCCAAGGGTAAGAGAAGAAATTAGACCACAAAAGTTGTTGTGCAATTTGTCCTGAGTGCGACGATACCCCATATGTGGGGGTAAACCACTGTTTGGGCGCATGGCAGAGCTCGGAAGGAAAGGAGCGCCATTTGACTTTTCAATGCAAAATTGACTGGAATTGAGATGGGACGCCATGTTGCGTTTGGAGAGCCCCTGATGTGCCTAAACATTGGAACCCCTCACAAGTGACACCATTTTGAAAAGTAGACCCCTTAAGGAACTTATCTAGATGTGTGGTGAGCACTTTGACCCAACAAGTGCTTCACAGAAGTTTATAATGCAGAGCCGTAAAAATAAAAAATCTTATTTTTTCACAAAAATGATCTTTTCGCCCCCAATTTTTTATTTTCCCAAGGGTAAGAGAAGAAATTAGACCACAAAAGTTGTTGTGCAATTTGTCCTGAGTGCGACGATACCCCATATGTGGGGGTAAACCACTTTTTGGGTGCATAGCAGAGCTCGGAAGGGAAGGAGCGCCATTTGACTTTTCAATGCAAAATTGACTGGAATTAAGATGGGACGCCATGTTGGTTTGGAGAGCCCCTGATGTGCCTAAACATTAAAAACCCCCACAAGTGACACCATTTTGGAAACTAGACCCTCTAAGGAACTTATCTAGATGTGTTTTGAGAGCTTTGAACCCCCAAGTGTTTCACTACAGTTTATAACGCAGAGCCGTTAAAATAAATTTATTTTTTTTTCGCAAAAATTTTTTAGCCCCCAGTTTTGTATTTTCACAAGGGTAACATAATAAATTGGACCCCAAAAGTTGTTGTCCAATTTGTCCTGAGTACGCTGATACCCCATATGTGGGGGGGAACCACTGTTTGGGCGCATGGCAGAGCTCGGAAGGGAAGGAGCGCCATTTGGAATGCAGACTTAGATGGATTGGTCTGCAGGAGTCACGTTGCATTTGCAGAGCCCCTGATGTACCCAAACAGTACAAACCCCCCACAAGTGACCCCATATTAGAAACTAGACCTCCCATGGAACTTATCTAGATGTGTTGTGAGAACTTTGAACCCCTAAGTGTTTCACTACAGTTTATAACGCAGACCCGTGAAAATAAAAATTCTTTTTTTTTTCACAAAAATGATTTTTTAGCCCCCAGCTTTGTATTTTTACAAGGGTAACAGAATAAATTGGACCCCAAAAGTTGTTGTTCAATTTGTCCTGAGTACGCTGATACCCCATATGTGGGGGGGAACCACTGTTTGGGCTCATGGCAGAGCTCGGAAGGGAAGGAGCGCCATTTGGAATGCAGACTTAGATGGATTGGTCTGCAGGCGTCACGTTGCATTTGCAGAGCCCCTGATGTACCCAAACAGTAGAAACCACCCACAAGTGACCCCATATTGGAAACTAGACCTCCCATGGAACTTATCTAGATGTGTTGTGAAAACTTTGAACCCCCAAGTGTTTCACTACAGTTTACAACGCAGAGCCGTGAAAATAAAAATCCTTTTTTTTCCCACAAAAATGATTTTTAGCCCCCCAAATTTTTATTTTCCCAAGGATAACAAGAGAACTTGGACCCAAAAAGTTGTTGTCCAATTTGTCTCGAGTACGCTGATACCCCATATGTTGGGGTAAACCCCTGTTTGGGCGCACGGGAGAGCTCGGAAGTGAAGGAGCACTGTTTTACTTTTTCAATGCAGAATTGGCTGGAATTGAGATCGGACGCCATGTCGCGTTTGGAGAGCCCCTGATGTGTCTAAACAGTGGAAACCCCCCAATTATAAATGAAACCCTAATCCAAACGCACCACTAACCCTAATCCCAACTGTAACCCTAACCACACACCTAACCCAGACACACCCCTAATTCTAATCCCAACCCTAATCCCAACCGTAAATGTAATCCAAACCCTAACCCTAGCCCCAACCCTAGCCCTAACCCTAACCCTAACCCTAACCGGAAAATGGAAATAAATACATTTTTTTAAATTTTATTATTTTTCCCTAAGGCTAGGTTCACATTGCGTTAGGGAAATCCGTTTAGCACTAGCGGATTGCGCTAACGCAATGTCTTTTTAGGTGTCGTGTTTAGTGGTCGCGTTAACGTCCCCGCTCTGGAAGATCGGGGATCGGACCTCGGGCGCGCCGCGGACGCTGCAAGCAGCGTCTGAGGCGCGCCACAAAAGAATGGCACCTTGCTAGCGCGAGCCGAAAATGGCACGCTCTAGCGATGCGCTACACCTGAAAATCACATTGCTGTCAATGGTTGTGCTAACGGACCCGTTGCACGGCGTTAATTGTGACATTTTCGCCGTGCAACGCTGTCCGTTAGCGTTAACCCATTAACGCAATGTGAACCTAGCCTAACTAAGGGGGTGATGAAGGGGGGTTTGATTTACTTTTATAGCGAGTTTTTTAGCGGATTTTTATGATTGGCAGCCGTCACACACTAAAAGACGCTTTTTATAGCAAAAAAGTTTTTGCGTCTCCACATTTTGAGACCTATAATTTTTCCATATTTTGGTCCACAGAGTCATGTGAGGTCTTGTTTTTTGCGGGACGAGTTGACGTTTTTATCGGTTACATTTTCGGACACGTGACAGTTTTTGATCGCTTTTTATTCCGATTTTTTTGTGAGGCAGAATGACCAAAAACCAGCTATTCATGAATTTCTTTTGGGGGAGGCGTTTATACCGTTCCGCATTTGGTAAAATTGATGAAGCAGTTTTATTCTTCGGGTCAGTACGATTACAGCGACACCTCATTTATATCATTTTTTTTATGTTTTGGCGCTTTTATACGATAAAAGCTATTTTATAGAAAAAATAATTATTTTGGCATCGCTTTATTCAGAGGACTATAACTTTTTTATTTTTTTGGTTATGATGCTATATGGCGGCTCGTTTTTTGCGGGACAAGATGACGTTTTCAGTGGTAACATGGTTATTTATATCCGTCTTTTTGATCGCGTGTTATTCCACTCTTTGTTCAGCGTTATGATAATAAAGCGTTGTTTTTTGGCTCGTTTTTTTTTTTTTTTTCTTACGGTGTTCACTGAAGGGGTTAACTAGTGGGCCAGTTTTATAGGTCGGGTCGTTACGGACGCGGCGATACTAAATATGTGTACTTTTATTGTTTTTTTGTTTTTTTTTTTATGTAAAGAAATGTATTTATGGGAATAATATTTTTTTTTTCTGCTTTATTTAGGAATTTTTTTTTTATTTTTTTTTTTACAAGTGTGGAAATTTTTTTTTTTACTTTTTCACTTTGTCCCAGGGGGGGACATCACAGATCACCGATCTGACAGTGTGCACAGCACTCTATCAGATCGGTGATCTGACATACAGCCGGGCAGGATTAGAGCTGCAGCTGCAGCCTGATCCTGACCCGGAAGTGCTCCCTGCAGGACCCGGATGCAGCCCGGCGGCCATTTTGGATCCGGGGACTGCAGGGAGAAGACGCTCGGTACACGGTGAGCACATCACCGTGTACCGATCGTCTCAGGGAAGCCCGCAGGGAGCCCCCTCCCTGCGCGATGCTTCCCTGCACCGCCGGCACACCGCGATCATCTTTGATCGCGGTGTGCCGGGGGTTAATGTGCCGGGAGCGGTCCGTGACCGCTCCTGGCACATAGTGCCGGATGTCAGCTGTGATAGGCAGCTGACACCCGGCCGCGATCGGCCGCGCTCCCCCCGTGAGCGCGGCCGATCGCATATGACGTACTATCCCGTCCATGGGAATTAAGTCCCAGGTCACCTGGACGGGATAGTACGTCATATGGGATTAAGGGGTTAATTCTGTTCCTATATCTATGTAGTAAGCTCAGTTCTATTACTGTATCTATGTTATTAGCTCAGCTCTGTTCCATTATCGATGTAGTAAGCTTGAATTTGTCCCCATATCTGTGTAGAAACATTAATTCTGATCCTGCTATCTGTGTAGCAAGCTTGGTTCTTTTCCTGTACCCATGTAGTAATCTTTGCTCTGCACCTGTTGCTATGCAGTTAATGTATTTACAGTGTGTAGTAAACTCAGTTCTATTACTGTATCTATGTAGGTAGCATGGTTTTTGATAACATATCTCTGTAGTAAGATTGATTCTGTTTCCATATTTATGTGGTAATCTTGGTTATGTTCCTGTATCTATATAGTAACTTGGTACTGTTCCCATATCTATTTAGTAAGCTTGATTGTATTCCTGTATTGATTTATTTTTTAGGCTTTGCTGTGTCCCCATATATATTTAGTAAGCTTGTTTCTGTTCCCATATCTATTTGGTTTGCTTGGTTTTGTTTTTTTATCTATGTAGTAAGCTTGGTTCTTTTCTCATGTCAATGTAATAAGCTTGGTTCTGTTCCTGTACCTGTGTAGTACGCTGCGTTCTGTTCCTGCGTCTGTGAGCCTGGCACACAAGATGTAATACATGCTGCTGTGCCTACGAAATGACTGCCAAGTTTCCTGGATGGCTGCAAGTGCTAATTACTGGGTTACCACCCTGCTGTATCCGCTTGACAAGTACCCCTGGAAAAAGCAAAAGGGCGAAATGCACGTTGGGGCGCAGGGGGTAACACACAGACCATGGGTCTTTTATAGCCTTCATCTATCGGTATCCATTTATAGGTCATTTCAATTGTACCTTATATTTTGGAATGTGAGGATATTGTTTATATTGGCGGTCACACTTAGGTGGGCCTTAGTACATTGATATATACATATATGTCACACATGGGCAGATAATTGGTAGATATGCTGTGAGCACTTAGTGAGCTGGGATTCTTCACTATGTGAGTTTCATAATTTTGCATTCCTTGTATTTTGCCCCACCTTTTTGATTGTGACCTGCTTTAATTATTTTCATATTGTGCCCTATTTTTGTCTGTTTTCTATTGGGTTCTTTCCCCCCTGGGGTTTGTTTTTTTGTATTATTGATGTAGCCTTTTCAGTACTGTTTTGATTTGTTTCGAATAAAATTAATTTGCATTTTACTTATGGTTGGCTTCATTGAGGTGGTGGTTATATAAACTGTCTCCTTTGGTTTGTGATTATACTTGGGAAGTACCATTAATTCTACCTTTGGACGATTGATTGAATAAAAGTGCCCCATGTACCATACTTACTTCTGTCACCAGAGTGAGATTGGAAAATGTGGGATTAGAAGCACATGCTGGTAGATGCACTACTGAACAGAGTATTCACATGACAGCAAAGCACAAGGCAGAGAAGGATGAAATCGCCAAAGCAGTTGGGGTACTGGCACCACCCCAGAAAGGATGGTTAACATTGCAGAAATGTGTAAAACCTTTCGCAGTACCCTAGTGTTGAGCGATACCGTCCGATACTTGAAAGTATCGGTATCGGATAGTATCGGCCGATACCCGAAAAGTACCGATATCCGATACCAATACAAGTCAATGGGACACCAAGTATCGGAAGGTATCCTGATGGTTCCCAGGGTCTGAAGGAGAGGAAACTCTCCTTCAGACCCTGGGATCCATATTAATGTGTAAAATAAAGAATTAAAATAAAAAATATTGATATATTCACCTCTCCGGCGGCCCCTGGACATCACCGCGGGTAACCGGCAGCCTTCTTTGTTTAAAATGAGCGCGTTTAGGACCTGACGAATGACGTCGCGGCTTCTGATTGGTCGCGTGCCGCCCATGTGACCGCCATGCGACCAATCAGAAGCCGCGACGTCATTCCTCAGGTCCTAAATTCCTAGAATGAGGAGTTTAGTGCCTGAGAATGACGTCACGGCTTCTGATTGGTCGCGTGGCGGTCACATGGGCGGCACGCGACCAATCAGAAGCCGCGACGTCATTCCTCAGGTCCTAAACGCGCTCATTTTAAACAAAGAAGCCTGCCGGTTACCCGCGGTGATGTCCAGGGGCCGCCGGAGAGGTGAATATATCAATATTTTTTATTTTAATTCTTTATTTTACACCTCACTATGGATCCGATACCGATACCCGATACCACAAAAGTATCGGATCTCGGTATCGGAATTCCGATACCGCAAGTATCGGCCGATACCCGATACTTGCGGTATCGGAATGCTCAACACTACAGTACACCGAAAAATCCAGCACCACCATCTGATACAGATCAGAGACTTTTTGGTACAGTACACACAGAGGCATTTTGGCACATAACTCTCAGAGGATTTTTAGTTAAGTAGAAACAGAGGCCTTTTGGCACATTACACAAAAAGGTTTTAGGCTCAGTACTCTCAGAGGCTTCTTGGTAGAGTCAAAGCAGAGGCATATGGGCAATTACATACAAAGGTTTTTTGACAAAGTGCTCTCAGAGGCTTTTTGGTAAAGTAGAAACATAGGCTTTTTGGTACATTGCACACAGAGGCTTTTTGGCACAGTACTACTGAAGGCTTTTTTTGTAAAGTTGAAACAGGTTTTTGCCACATTACACAAGGAGACTTTTTCTGTGCTGGCTGTCAAAAATAGAATAGACCTCACATATTTTCTTCATTTTTTTTACATAATGTACTGACTAGTGATTGAGCCGGAAATGCCCACACAGGAAAGCTTGTTGCCTTTTAACAAGTGTGGTGCGGTAACCCATGTTACAGCCAGAGGCGCTGTGTGTGTGCTTCAGGATCTGCTGATTACGGTGATGAGACAAAGTCCGGCAGGATTGTAAATGGCCGGTATGTGTCGCAGAGGTGCTCTGTGCTGTAAGCCCAAAATGATATGGTTATGCTGGGACTTAGAGTTCCACAAGAGTTTTTTGTGTTTACTTATAAGGGTGGGCTTATAAGGTTAGCTGGTGAGCTGGGCAGGACTGGCTAACCACACACACTCCCATCTAGGGGAGTGGTTACAGCCATATAATGTGACTGAGGTCTGGTCACATGGTCAGAGTGTATGGATCTGTTTGGTCCATGTGCAAGGTCCTGGACAGTCGGTGTTGGAAGATCCTGTGAGTGGAGTCTTCCTGGAAGCACCTGAGAGACCGTGGACCTGGTGGTCTGTGTTGGAAGCCTGTGAGTGGCCTGTGGCCTGTGAGTGGAGACTTCCTGGAAGCACCTGAGAGACCATGAACCTGAATGCTCAGGGTGTTGGATTGTCCTGGGATGGATTGGAGTCCTGCAAGCACCTGGTGAGAGTGTGAGTCCTGGAATGGTCAGGGTGCTGGATTGTCCTGGGATGGCCTGGAGTCCTTCAAGCACCTGGTGAGAGTGTGAGTCCTGGAATGGTCAGGGTGTTGGATTGTCCTGGGATGGACTGGAGTCCTGCAAGCACCTGGTGAGACCATGGACTGATGGCCTGTGTGTTGGAAGTGACTGTGATTGGACTTCCTGAAAGCGCATGGAGAGGCTGCATCTACAGAGCCTGAGATGGCTTTTGTGTTGGGGAAGCTACAGTTCCTACTGTGGGTCTGGACTATCCGAGGTGCCCTGGTCACAAGGATGGTGATCCCAGTGAGGCATCTTTTCCCTGTGAACCAGCACTGGTAGGAGTCAGTGTGTGGAGCCGGAGCTCCTGAAAGGTAACCTTGAACAAGGGGATTGTAATATATGGCAGAGAAGTTTATCTGCTGCATGAACAGACTGGTGGTCGTGATTAGAGTTGAGCGACCTTGACCTTTTTAGAGTCGAGCCGGGTTTTGCGAAACCCGACTATGTCCAAAGTCGGGTCGAGTGAAATCGGCCGATTATGACGTAAAGTCGGGATCGACCGAAACACGAAACCCAATGCAAGTCAATGGGGCAGCATAGTCGGCAGTGAGTGGGGGCCAGGAAAACACCTAGAGTGCCCATTTTAATGTCAAAACCATCCATTCTTCTTAATGAAGCTTGTCAAGCGTAATTTACCTTATAATAATTGGAAGGCATTTGAAATTGGGGGTCATTTGGCTAAAGTTGTGGGGGGTAGGGCTAGTTCAAGTAATTAGTGGGCCCAGGAAATCTGGACCACGTCACGGCAGTGGAGCAGGGAGAGGTAAGTATTTCAACTTTGCAAGTGCTGTGAACCTGAGCAAGCAGGGGGGGCCCACTCGTTGGCATTGGCACTGGCACAGGGCCCCTCAAAGTACAGCGGTGTGTTTGCACGGCGGGGGCGCCTCCCACCGGCAGCAACACTTTTGCGTACTATGAGAGGCCCTGTGCCAGTGACGTCGCCAACTAGTATTCCTCCCCCCAAATGATGAAGGAACCTGCACTTTCATCTGCACCTTCCTCTTTGTCCCCGTGTAAGGTGGTATGGTATGCGGGAAGAGCAACCTGACTTTCAGCAGGGTCACAATGTTGTTGTGTAGCGTGCACGGGGAATGTTGCGTTATGGGTCAATGTACCAGCAGACTCATCTATCACTGGCTGGGCAATGGGCACGATGAAGTGGAAACACAGATATAGGCCCAAAGAAGAAAGTGGGCTAAATGCAGTTCAAAATTGGTAACACAGGAATAACCAGGGGGCATTGCAGTGGAGGACAACTGGAATGAGAGGCTGACACAGAGAGTAGGGCCAAATTAGTAAGTAGTCGAAATGCAGTTCAAAATTGGCAACCGTAGTAAACAGGCGGCACAGCTTTGTTCAGTGGAGGAGAACAGCAAGGAGTGGCAGACACCGATAGTAGGCCCCAACCCAACTAGTAGGCCAAATGCAGTCTAACATTAACAACTACTTAACGAGAGGCTGAAAATGGAATTTCAGGACAGGAAACCAGGAGAACAGCAAGAAGTGGCAGACACCGATAGTAGGCCCCAAACCAACTAGTACGCCAAATGCAGTTGTTCCATTTAACCACAATTTAATGAGAGCCTGAAGATAGAAGCTCAGGAAAGGCAACCTGGGGAACACCTTGGAGTGTAACACACCATCTCTCTCCACCCCATACCCATTTTGTAGGCCTAATGCTGTGTACTTTTCTACAACTACTAAACGAGAGTCGGAAGACCGAAGCAATGGCAAGGAAACCTGGGGAACACCTTGGAGTGTAACACACCATCTCTCTCCACCCCATACCCAATTTGTAGGCCTAATGCAGCCTACTTTCCGACACCTACTAAACGAGAGCATGAAGATCGAAGCTCAGGAAAGGCAACCTGGGGAACACCTTGGAGTGTAAAACACCATCTCTCTCCACCCCATACCCATTTTTTAGGCCTAATGCAGTGTACTTTTCTACAACTACTAAACGAGAGTCGGAAGACCGAAGCAATGGCAAGGAAACCTGGGGAACACCTTGGAGTGTAACACACCATCTCTCTCCACCCCATACCCAATTTGTAGGCCTAATGCAGCCTACTTTCCGACACCTACTAAACGAGAGCATGAAGATCGAAGCTCAGGAAAGGCAACCTGGGGAACACCTTGGAGTGTAAAACACCATCTCTCTCCACCCCATACCCATTTTGTAGGCCTAATGCAGCGTACTTTTCTACAACTACTAAACGAGAGCATGAAGATCGAAGCTCAGGAAAGGCAACCTGGTGAAAACCTTGGAGTGTAACACAACCTGTCTCTACACCCCATACCAAATTTGTAGGCCTAATGCAGCGTAGTTTCCACCAACTACTAAACGAGAGCCGGAAGATCGAAGCTCATGAAAGGCAACCCGGGGAACACCTTGGAGTGTAACACAACCTCTCTCTACACCACGAAAGGGCTGATTCTTAGGAAGGAAGGCTGTTGTAAATAAGCATTGCGCGTCCGAGGGTGATTATATTCTTATTCGGTATCTACTCACCCTCGGACGCGCCATGCTTCTTGATTTGTAATTAATGTTTATTTGCAATGTGCTTTTGACTTACTCAATTATTTTTTTAATTATTGATTTTATTAAATTAATAGTTTAACATCTTATTGGAAATAATTTAAAGGAGACGCGACAGGACAACACTCGGTGGATGCCATATCTGTGTTAACAACTCCAAAAAACTTTCAGTTAACTTCTTGCAGGAGAAAGAAATTGTAGCTGTTGGACCTTTGTAGTACAGTTCCAGATATTTGTTGTGTGTTTGTTTTGATTGTTAAAATGTCTGCATTTGAGATCTCAACACGATCTTATTTTTTATAATCAAATTAATTTTTTTAATATTTTATTAGGTTGGTTCAAGGGGTACACGGGCCGCAGTAGACAGGTCAGTGGAGGCCTAGTGGAAGGAGGGACCGCAGATGCGCCACTGTTTCACCCATACACAATTAGTAGGCCTAATGCAGCGTAGTTTCCAACAGCTACTAAACGAGAGCCGGAAGATCGAAGCTCAGGAAAGGCAACCTGGGGAACACCTTGGAGTGTAACACAACCTCTCTCTACACCACGGAAGGGCTGATTCTTAGGAAGGAAGGCTGTTGTAAATAAGCATTGCGCGTCCGAGGGTGATTATATTCTTATTCGGTATCTACTCACCCTCTGACGCGCCATGCTTCTTGATTTGTAATTAATGTTTATTTGCAATGTGCTTTTGACTTACTCAATTTTTTTTTTAATTATTGATTTTATTAAATTAATAGTTTAACATCTTATTGGAAATAATTTAAAGGAGACGCGACAGGACAACACTCGGTGGATGCCATATCTGTGTTAACAACTCCAAAAAACTTTCAGTTAACTTCTTGCAGGAGAAAGAAATTGTAGCTGTTGGACCTTTGTAGTACAGTTCCAGATATTTGTTGTGTGTTTGTTTTGATTGTTAAAATGTCTGCATTTGAGATCTCAACACGATCTTATTTTTTATAATCAAATTAATTTTTTAAATATTTTATTAGGTTGGTTCAAGGGGTACACGGGCCGCAGTAGACAGGTCAGTGGAGGCCTAGTGGAAGGAGGGACCGCAGATGCGCCACTGTTTCACCCATACACAATTAGTAGGCCTAATGCAGCGTAGTTTCCAACAGCTACTAAACGAGAGCCGGAAGATCGAAGCTCAGGAAAGGCAACCTGGGGAACACCTTGGAGTGTAACACAACCTCTCTCTACACCACGGAAGGGCTGATTCTTAGGAAGGAAGGCTGTTGTAAATAAGCATTGCGCGTCTGAGGGTGATTATATTCTTATTCGGTATCTACTCACCCTCGGACGCGCCATGCTTCTTGATTTGTAATTAATGTTTATTTGCAATGTGCTTTTGACTTACTCAATTATTTTTTTAATTATTGATTTTATTAAATTAATAGTTTAACATCTTATTGGAAATAATTTAAAGGAGACGCGACAGGACAACACTCGGTGGATGCCATATCTGTGTTAACAACTCCAAAAAACTTTCAGTTAACTTCTTGCAGGAGAAAGAAATTGTAGCTGTTGGACCTTTGTAGTACAGTTCCAGATATTTGTTGTGTGTTTGTTTTGATTGTTAAAATGTCTGCATTTGAGATCTCAACACGATCTTATTTTTTATAATCAAATTAATTTTTTTTATATTTAATGATGTTGGTTCAAGGGGTACACGGGCAGCAATAGACAGGTCAGTGGAGGCCTAGTGGAAGGAGTGACGGCAGACAGGCATCAAAGGCCTAACATTGGGCTGGCTGTAGGCAAGTTAAAATTGGTTCCAGGGGAACACGGCCATCAGTGGCCTGGTCAGTGTAGTTGTAGTTGAAAGAACGGGACACAGACAGGCTTCGAAGGCCTAACATAATAACATAGGGCTGGCTGTAGGCAAGTTAAAATTGGTTCCAGGGGAACACGGCCATCAGTGGCCTGGTCAGTGTAGTTGTAGTTGAAAGAACGGGACGCAGACAGGCTTCGAAGGCCTAACATAACAAACTTGGGCTGGCTGTAGGCACTTTTAAATTTGTTCCAGGGGTACATGGGCAGCAGTGTATGGTCAGTGGAAGTCTAGTGGAAGGAGTGACCTCAGACAGGCTTCCAAGGCCTAACATAACAAACTTGGGCTGGCTGTAGGCACTTTTAAATTGGTTCCAGGGGTACACGGGCAGCAGTGGTCTGGTCAGTGGAAGTCTAGTGGAAGGAGTGACCGCAGACAGGCTTCCAAGGCCTAACATAACAAACTTGGGCTGGCTGTAGGCACTTTTAAATTGGTTCCAGGGGTACACGGGCAGCAGTGGTCTGGTCAGTGGAAGTCTAGTGGAAGGAGTGACCGCAGACAGGCTTCCAAGGCCTAACATAACAAACTTGGGCTGGCTGTAGGCACTTTTAAATTGGTTCCAGGGGTACACGGGCAGCAGTGGTCTGGTCTGTGGAAGTCTAGTGGAAGGAGTGACCGCAGACAGGCTTCCAAGGCCTAACATAACAAACTTGGGCTGGCTGTAGGCACTTTTAAATTGGTTCCAGGGGTACACGGGCAGCAGTGGTCTGGTCTGTGGAAGTCTAGTGGAAGGAGTGACCGCAGACAGGCTTCCAAGGCCTAACATAACAAACTTGGGCTGGCTGTAGGCACTTTTAAATTGGTTCCAGGGGTACACGGGCAGCAGTGGTCTGGTCAGTGGAAGTCTAGTGGAAGGAGTGACCGCAGACAGGCTTCCAAGGCCTAACATAACAAACTTGGGCTGGCTGTAGGCACTTTTAAATTGGTTCCAGGGGTACACGGGCAGCAGTGGTCTGGTCAGTGGAAGTCTAGTGGAAGGAGTGACCGCAGACAGGCTTCCAAGGCCTAACATAACAAACTTGGGCTGGCTGTAGGCACTTTTAAATTGGTTCCAGGGGTACACGGGCAGCAGTGGTCTGGTCTGTGGAAGTCTAGTGGAAGGAGTGACCGCAGACAGGCTTCGAAGGCCTAACATAACAAACTTGGGCTGGCTGTAGGCACTTTTAAATTGGTTCCAGGGGTACACGGGCAGCAGTGGTCTGGTCAGTGGAAGTCTAGTGGAAGGAGTGACCGCAGACAGGCTTCCAAGGCCTAACATAACAAACTTGGGCTGGCTGTAGGCACTTTTAAATTGGTTCCAGGGGTACACGGGCAGCAGTGGTCTGGTCTGTGGAAGTCTAGTGGAAGGAGTGACCGCAGACAGGCTTCGAAGGCCTAACATAACAAACTTGGGCTGGCTGTAGGCACTTTTAAATTGGTTCCAGGGGTACACGGGCAGCAGTGGTCTGGTCAGTGGAAGTCTAGTGGAAGGAGTGACCGCAGACAGGCTTCCAAGGCCTAACATAACAAACTTGGGCTGGCTGTAGGCACTTTTAAATTGGTTCCAGGGGTACACGGGCAGCAGTGGTCTGGTCTGTGGAAGTCTAGTGGAAGGAGTGACCGCAGACAGGCTTCGAAGGCCTAACATAACAAACTTGGGCTGGCTGTAGGCACTTTTAAATTGGTTCCAGGGGTACACGGGCAGCAGTGGTCTGGTCAGTGGAAGTCTAGTGGAAGGAGTGACCGCAGACAGGCTTCCAAGGCCTAACATAACAAACTTGGGCTGGCTGTAGGCACTTTTAAATTGGTTCCAGGGGTACACGGGCAGCAGTGGTCTGGTCAGTGGAAGTCTAGTGGAAGGAGTGACCGCAGACAGGCTTCCAAGGCCTAACATAACAAACTTGGGCTGGCTGTAGGCACTTTTAAATTGGTTCCAGGGGTACACGGGCAGCAGTGGTCTGGTCTGTGGAAGTCTAGTGGAAGGAGTGACCGCAGACAGGCTTCCAAGGCCTAACATAACAAACTTGGGCTGGCTGTAGGCACTTTTAAATTGGTTCCAGGGGTACACGGGCAGCAGTGGTCTGGTCAGTGGAAGTCTAGTGGAAGGAGTGACCGCAGACAGGCTTCCAAGGCCTAACATAACAAACTTGGGCTGGCTGTAGGCACTTTTAAATTGGTTCCAGGGGTACACGGGCAGCAGTGGTCTGGTCAGTGGAAGTCTAGTGGAAGGAGTGACCGCAGACAGGCTTCCAAGGCCTAACATAACAAACTTGGGCTGGCTGTAGGCACTTTTAAATTGGTTCCAGGGGTACACGGGCAGCAGTGGTCTGGTCAGTGGAAGTCTAGTGGAAGGAGTGACCGCAGACAGGCTTCCAAGGCCTAACATAACAAACTTGGGCTGGCTGTAGGCACTTTTAAATTGGTTCCAGGGGTACACGGGCAGCAGTGGTCTGGTCAGTGGAAGTCTAGTGGAAGGAGTGACCGCAGACAGGCTTCCAAGGCCTAACATAACAAACTTGGGCTGGCTGTAGGCACTTTTAAATTGGTTCCAGGGGTGCACGGGCAGCAGTGGTCTGGTCTGTGGAAGTCTAGTGGAAGGAGTGACCGCAGACAGGCTTCGAAGGCCTAACATAACAAACTTGGGCTGGCTGTAGGCACTTTTAAATTGGTTCCAGGGGTACACGGGCAGCAGTGGTCTGGTCAGTGGAAGTCTAGTGGAAGGAGTGACCGCAGACAGGCTTCCAAGGCCTAACATAACAAACTTGGGCTGGCTGTAGGCACTTTTAAATTGGTTCCAGGGGTACACGGGCAGCAGTGGTCTGGTCTGTGGAAGTCTAGTGGAAGGAGTGACCGCAGACAGGCTTCGAAGGCCTAACATAACAAACTTGGGCTGGCTGTAGGCACTTTTAAATTGGTTCCAGGGGTACACGGGCAGCAGTGGTCTGGTCAGTGGAAGTCTAGTGGAAGGAGTGACCGCAGACAGGCTTCGAAGGCCTAACATAACAAACTTGGGCTGGCTGTAGGCACTTTTAAATTGGTTGCAGTGGTACACGGGCAGCAGTGGTCTGGTCAGTGGAAGTCTAGTGGAAGGAGTGACCGCAGACAGGCTTCGAAGGCCTAACATAACAAAATTGGGCTGGCTGTAGGCACTTTAAATTGGTTCCAGGGGTACATGGGCAGCAGTGTATGGTCAGTGGAAGTCTAGTGGAAGGAGTGACGGCAGACAGTCTTCGAAGGCCTAACATAACAAAATTGGGCTGACTGTAGGCACTTTTAAATTGGTTCCAGGGTAACACGGCCAGCAGTGGCCTGGTCAGTGTAGTAGTTGTAGAAAGAAGGGACCGCAGACAGGCTTCGAAGGCCTAACATAACAAAAATGTCAAAACAATGGTATTGTCAGTGCCAGGCATTGAAGGATGTCAGCGCCTAGACTACACATTGGTGAAGCTGTGAGAGATAATTTTGCTAGTGGTAGAGCACTGTTTGAGCTGGGGGGGGGAACTGTCTTGTGGCCGGCGGTACAGGCACAGGGCCCCTCATATTACAACGGTGTGTCTGACGTTGGGTGCGCACCACCACCGCCAGAGACACTTTATTGTACTATGAGGGACCCAGTGGCAGTGCCGTCGACCAAAAGCGGCCACACCCACCTCTTCAGACAAACAGCACTCTCAAGGGTCCAAGCGCAAAGTGGCGATAGCACGGCCCCGTGTGGGGAGTTTGGCCATTTCGTGAGGTGGAAACATGTCGTATGCTGGACAATCAGGTGAAGAAAATTACGAGATTGGAAAAGTCATTCAGAATAGTTCACAGGCAAGACCTTTTCATAGGAAAGCTAGGTGTCAGCCGGGCAGGGTGGGGCAAAAGATTTTGAAATCCAGTTGTGGTTCATTTTAATGAAGGTTAGATCATCTACATTTTGGGTAGCCAGACGAGTCCTTTTTTCTGTTAGTATTGAACCTGCAGCACTGAATACTCTTTCTGATAGGACACTAGCTGCCGGGCAAGCAAGCTCCTGCAATGCATATTCTGCCAATTCTGGCCAGGTGTCTAATTTGGATGCCCAGTAATCAAATGGGAATGACGGTTGAGGGAGAACGTCGATAAGGGATGAAAAATAGTTTGTAACCATACTGGACAAATGTTGTCTCCTGTCACTTTGAATTGATGCTGCAGTACCTGTCCTGTCTGCGGTCATAGAAAAATCACTCCACAACCTGGTCAGAAAACCCCTCTGGCCAACGCCACTTCTGATTTCTGCCCCTCTAACACCTCTGGTCTGCTGGCCCCTGGAGCTCGTGTGAGAACGATCACGGGCGCTGTGTGCAGGGAATGCCAGAAGCAAACGGTCAACAAGAGTTGATTGTTTTGTTGCTAATATTAGTTCCAAGTTCTCATGTGGCATAATATTTTGCAATTTGCCTTTATAGCGAGGATCAAGGAGGCAGGCCAACCAGTAATCGTCATCGTTCATCATTTTTGTAATGCGTGTGTCCCTTTTGAGGATACGCAAGGCATAATCCGCCATGTGGGCCAAAGTTCCCGTTGTCAAATCTGCGGTTGTGCTTGGTTGAGGGGCAGTTGCAGGCAAATCTACGTCACTTGTGTCCCTCAAAAAACCAGAACCCGGCCTTGCCACGCCACCAATTTCCCGTGCCCCCGGGAAAGCTTCCTCATTAAAAATATACTCATCCCCATCATCCTCCTCATCCTCCACCTCCTCTTCGCCCGGTACCTCGTCATGTACACTGCCCTGACCAGACAATCGCTGACTGTCATCAAGGCTTTCCTCTTCCTCTGGTGCAGACGCCTGATCCTTTATGTGCGTCAAACTTTGCATCAGCAGACGCATTAGGGGGATGCTCATGCTTATTATGGCGTTGTCTGCACTAACCAGCCGTGTGCATTCCTCAAAACACTGAAGGACTTGACACATGTCTTGAATCTTCGACCACTGCACACCTGACAACTCCATGTCTGCCATCCTACTGCCTGCCCGTGTATGTGTATCCTCCCACAAAAACATAACAGCCCGCCTCTGTTCGCACAGTCTCTGAAGCATGTGCAGTGTTGAGTTCCACCTTGTTGCAACGTCTATGATTAGGCGATGCTGGGGAAGGTTCAAAGAACGCTGATAGGTCTGCATACGGCTGGAGTGTACAGGCGAACGGCGGATATGTGCGCAAAGTCCACGCACTTTGAGGAGCAGGTCGGATAACCCCGGATAACTTTTCAGGAAGCACTGCACCACCAGGTTTAAGGTGTGAGCCAGGCAAGGAATGTGTTTCAGTTGGGAAAGGGAGATGGCGGCCATGAAATTCCTTCCGTTATCACTCACTACCTTGCCTGCCTCAAGATCTACAGTGCCCAGCCACGACTGCGTTTCTTGCTGCAAGAACTCGGACAGAACTTCCGCGGTGTGTCTATTGTCGCCCAAACACTTCATAGCCAATACAGCCTGCTGACGTTTGCCAGTAGCTGCCCCATAATGGGAGACCTGGTGTGCAACAGTGGCAGGTGCGGATGGAGTGTTTGTGCGACTGCGGTCTGTGGACGAGCTCTTGCTTCTGCAGGAGGACGAGGAGGAGGAGGAGGAGGAGGAGGGGGTGCGAACGGCTACAGACAACTGTTTACTAGACCGTGGGCTAGGCAGAACTGTCCCAAACTTGCTGTCCCCTGTGGACCCTGAATCCACCACATTTACCCAGTGTGCCGTGATGGACACGTAACGTCCCTGGCCATGCCTACTGGTCCATGCATCTGTTGTCAGGTGCACCTTTGTGCTCACAGATTGCCTGAGTGCATGGACGATGCGCTCTTTAACATGCTGGTGGAGGGCTGGGATGGCTTTTCTGGAAAAAAAGTGTCGACTGGGTAGCTCGTAGCGTGGTACAGCGTAGTCCATCAGGTCTTTGAAAGCTTCGCTTTCAACTAACCGGTAGGGCATCATCTCTAACGAGATTAGTCTAGCTATGTGGGCGTTCAAACCCTGTGTACGCGGATGCGAGGCTAAGTATTTCCTTTTTCTAACCATAGTCTCATGTAGGGTGAGCTGGACTGGAGAGCTGGAGATCGTGGAACTAGCGGGGGTGCCGGTGGACATGGCAGACTGAGAGACGGTGGGAGATGGTATTGTTGCCGCCGGTGCCCTAGATGCAGTGCTTCCTACTACGAAACTGGTGATTCCCTGACCCTGACTGCTTTGGCCTGGCAAAGATACCTGCACAGATACAGCAGGTGGTGCGCTAAATGGTGGTCCTACACTGCCGGAAGGGATGTTGCGTTGATGACTAGCTTCATTGGCCGAGGGTGCAACAACCTTAAGGGACGTTTGGTAGTTAGTCCAAGCTTTCAAATGCATGGTGGTTAAATGTCTATGCATGCAACTAGTATTGAGACTTTTCAGATTCTGACCTCTGCTTAAGGAAGTAGAACATTTTTGACAGATGACTTTGCGCTGATCAATTGGATGTTGTTTAAAAAAATGCCAGACTGCACTCTTTCTAGCATCGGATACCTTTTCAGGCATTGCAGACTGAGCTTTAACCGGATGGCCACGCTGTCCTCCACCAGGTTTTGGCTTTGCCACGCGTTTTGGGCAAGATACGGGCCCGGCAGATGGAACCTGTGGCGATGTTGATGCCTGCTGCGGCCCCTCCTCCTCCTCTGCTTCAGAACTGCTGCCGCCTGCACCCTGTTCCCCCAATGGCTGCCAATCGGGGTCAAGAACTGGGTCATCTAATAACTCTTCTTGTACCTCCTGCGCAACTTCGTCTGTGTCACCGTGTCGTTCGGTGGTATAGCGTTCGTGATGGGGCAACATAGTCTCATCAGGGTCTGATTCTTGATCAGCACCCTGCGAGGGCAATGTTGTGGTCTGAGTCAAAGGACCAGCATAGTAGTCTGGCTGTGGCTGTGCGTCAGTGCACTCCATGTCAGATTCAACTTGTAATGGGCATGGACTGTTAACTGCTTCACTTTCTAAGCCAGGGACGGTATGTGTAAAGAGCTCCATGGAGTAACCCGTTGTGTCGCCTGCTGCATTCTTCTCTGTTGTTGTTTTTGCTGAAGAGGACAAGGAAGTGACTTGTCCCTGACCGTGAACATCCACTAACGACGCGCTGCTTTTACTTTTACCAGTTTCACGAGAGGAGGCAAAAGAGCTAGAGGCTGAGTCAGCAAGATAAGCCAAAACTTGCTCTTGCTGCTCCGGCTTTAAAAGCGGTTTTCCTAATCCCAGAAAAGGGAGCGTTCGAGGCCTTGTGTAGCCGGACGACGAACCTGGCTCCACAGCTCCAGACTTAGGTGCAATATTTTTTTCCCCACGACCACCTGATGCTCCACCACTACCACTACCCTCATTACCAGCTGACAATGAACGCCCCCGGCCACGACCTCTTCCACTAGACTTCCTCATTGTTTTAAAAACGTAACCAAACTAACGTTATTTGTTGCAGTCACACAACTTACACGGTGAGCTATAACTTCAGTATGATTTAGCTACCCCTTTACAGGTTGGTGAGACCACAGCGAAAATCAGGCCCAATGTTACACACTCTGTTTTTGGTGGCTGCAAATTAGAGAGATGCCCCACACGCAGGACTGTCACTGAAGCACAAATGTTAATATTAATGTCACACTATTATTTTTTTTTTATTTTTATTTTTTTCAGGAACACTTTAGAAACCCCCAAAAAAAAAAAAAAATAGATTTTTGCAGGGAGAATTTAGAAAACAAATGTAACAAACTATATGCTTTCTATGGGCCACTGAGTGAGAGATGACGCACACAGGAATCAGGAGTGGCACACAAGCCCAGAGGCCAATATTTTTCTACCAATGATTGATGGAGTTATTTTCTCTGGTAGATTTTGGAACCCAAATCAAGGAAAAAAAATATAGGCTTTCTATGGACCACAATTGGAGAGAGAGAGAGAGAGAGAGAGATGGCACACCCAGGAGTCAAGACTGGCACACAAGCAGAAAGGCCAATATTAATCTCCCATTTTTTTCTTGGGTTTGTTTTTTTTTTTTTTTTTCAGGGAGACTTTAGAAAAAAAAATAATAAAAAAAATATGATTTTATCAGGAAGAATTTAGAAACCAAATAAAATAAAATTATTTTTTCAGGGAGAATTTATAAAACAAATAAAAACAAAAATAGGCGTTCTATGGCCCACTGACTGAGAGATGACGCACACAGGAGTCAGGAGTGGCACACAAGCCCAGAGGCCAATATTTTTCTACCAATGATTGATGTAGTTATTTTCTCTGGTAGATTTTGGAACCCAAATCAAGGAAAAAAAATATAGGCTTTCTATGGACCACAATTGGAGAGAGAGAGAGAGAGAGAGAGAGAGATGGCACACCCAGGAGTCAAGACTGGCACACAAGCAGAAAGGCCAATATTAATCTCCCACTGTTTTTTTTGTTTGTTTTTTTTTTTTTTTTTTCAGGGAGACTTTAGAAAAAAAAATAATAAAAAAAATATGATTTTATCAGGAAGAATTTAGAAACCAAATAAAATAAAATGATTTTTTCAGGGAGAATTTATAAAACAAATAAAAACAAAAATAGGCATTCTATGGCCCACTGACTGAGAGATGACGCACACAGGAGTCAGGAGTGGCACACAAGCCCAGAGGCCAATATTTTTCTACCAATGATTGATGTAGTTATTTTCTCTGGTAGATTTTGGAACCCAAATCAAGGAAAAAAAATATAGGCTTTCTATGGACCACAATTGGAGAGAGAGAGAGAGAGAGAGAGAGAGAGATGGCACACCCAGGAGTCAAGACTGGCACACAAGCAGAAAGGCCAATATTAATCTCCCACTGTTTTTTCTGTTTGTTTTTTTTTTTTTTTTTTCAGGGAGACTTTAGAAAAAAAAATAATAAAAAAAATATGATTTTATCAGGAAGAATTTAGAAACCAAATAAAATAAAATGATTTTTTCAGGGAGAATTTATAAAACAAATAAAACCAAAAATAGGCGTTCTATGGCCCACTGACTGAGAGATGACGCACACAGGAGTCAAGACTGGCACACAAGCAGAAAGGCCAATATTAATCTCCCACTGTTTTTTTTTTTTTTTTTTTCAGGGAGACTTTAGAAAAAAAAAATAATAAAAAAAATATGATTTTATCAGGAAGAATTTAGAAACCAAATAAAATAAAATGATTTTTTCAGGGAGAATTTATAAAACTAATAAAACAAAAAATAGGCGTTCTATGGCCCACTGAGTGAGAGATGACGCACACAGGAGTCAAGACTGGCACACAAGCAGAAAGGCCAATATTAATCCCCCACTGTTTTTTTGTTTGTTTTTTTTTTGTTTTGTTTTTTTCAGGGAGACTTTAGAAAAAAAAATAATAAAAAAAATATGATTTTATCAGGAAGAATTTAGAAACCAAATAAAATAAAATGATTTTTTCAGGGAGAATTTAGAAAACAAATAAAACCAAAAATAGGCGTTCTATGGCCCACTGACTGAGAGAGAGAGAGAGATGGCACGCTTAGTACTGGCACACAAGCCCAAAGGGCAATATTAATCTCCCTTTTTTTTTTCAGGGAGAATTTCTAAAACCCAAAAAAAAAAAAAAATAGGCTTTCTATGGCCCACTATTTGTGAAAGAGATGGGACGCTCAGGACTGGCACAGATGGCACGCTCAGGACTGGCACAGAAGCCCAGAGGCCAATATTAATCTCCCTTTTTTTCTGGGAGAATTTATAAAACCAAAAAAATATTTAAATAGGCTTTCTATGGCCCACTATTTGTGAGAGAGATGGCACGCTCAGGGCTGGCACAGATGGCACGCTCACAACTGGCACACAAGCCCAGAGGCCAATATTAATCTCCCTTTTTTCAGGGAAAATTTATAAAACCAAAAAAAAAATTAAATAGGCTTTCTATGGCCCACTATTTGTGAGAGAGATGGCACGCTCAGGACTGGCACAGATGGCACGCTCACAACTGGCACACAAGCCCAGAGGCCAATATTAATCTCCCTTTTTTTCAGGGAGAATTTATAAAACCAAAAAAAAAATTAAATAGGCTTTCTATGGCCCACTATTTGTGAGAGAGATGGCACGCTCAGGGCTGGCACAGATGGCACGCTCAGGACTGGCACACAAGCCCAGAGGCCAATATTAATCTCCCTTTTTTTCAGGGAGAATTTATAAAACCCAAAAAAAAATAAAATAGGCTTTCTATGGCCCACTATTTGTGAGAGAGATGGCACACTCAGGACTGGCACACAAGCCCAAAGGCCAATATTAATCTCCCACTGTATTTTTATCAGGGAGAATTTATACACCCCACAAAAAAAAATACAGAAAAATGAAAATTCTTTCAATGGACCATTATGTGAGAGAGATGGCACACACAGGGATGGCACTCTAGCAGAAATGCCAAATTGCCAATCTTAATCTCCCACCAAAAAAAAAAAAAAAAAAAAAACAGGGAATGTCCTACAATTACTATCTCCCTGCCTGCAGTAATCTCAGCCAGGTATGGCAGGCAGCTACTATCTCCCTGCCTGCAGTAATCTCAGCCAGGTATGGCAGGCAGCAATAAGGAGTGGACTGATGCACAAATGAAATAAAAAGTGTGGACAAACAAAAAAGATAGCTGTGCAGAAAGGAAGGAACAAGAGGATTTGTGCTTTGAAAAAAGCAGTTGGTTTGCACAGCGGCGTACACACAGCAATGCAGCTATCAGGGAGCCTTCTAGGGCAGCCCAATGAGCTACAGTGCTGAGGGGAAAAAAAAAAAAATAACTTCCACTGTCCCTGCACACCGAGGGTGGTGTTGGACAGTGCAAATCGCTGCAGCACAAGCGGTTTTGTGGTTAATGGACCCTGCCTAACGCTATCCCTGCTTCTGACAAAGCGGCAGCAACCTCTCCCTAAGCTCAGATCAGCAGCAGTAAGATGGCGGTCGGCGGGAACGCCTCTTTATAGCCCCTGTGACGTCGCAGACAGCAAGCCAATCACTGCAATGCCCTTCTCTAAGATGGTGGGGACCAGGACCTATGTCATCACGCTGCCCACACTCTGCGTTTACCTTCATTGGCTGAGAAATGGCGCTTTTCGCGTCATTGAAACGCGACTTTGGCGCGAAAGTCGCGTACCGCATGGCCGACCCCGCACAGGGGTCGGATCGGGTTTCATGAAACCCCGACTTAGCCAATAGTCGGCGACTTTTGAAAATGTTCGACCCGTTTCGCTCAACCCTAGTCGTGATAAGTTCATGGATGTAATGAAATAGACTGTATGTCATGTGGTTTATGATGTTCAATAAACCGGATTAGACTGTTTAAGTGGAGAAATCATGCCTGAGTGCTTAAATCCCATGCCAAGCGAGTGTTCCCCAACCCACTCAGGTAGCATTTCACCACACAAGCTTTGTTTGGACGGCCATACCTGAACTTTACCATTAGGGTTCGCCCAACTCTAGAACTGACTTAAAAGAACAAAGAATTAACCCAAAATAAGCAAACTAGCTATAACCAGGGGGTGGAGGTTAGATTGGAGGAGGAGGTGGAGTTGGTAAATGTGGAGATGTAGGTGTAAGAGGCAGAGAAGGAGCTAGAGAGCACAGTTTTGGGGGAGTTTTATTTGTGGAGTAGTTACCAAACTGAAACCAAAGGAAAATAGAGTTGAAAACTGGCTGGTTATGGCTGATATAGTTTTCTATTCATCCACAAGTCCCATGAGATCCACACCTGGCTCATTTTCAGTAACGTTAGCTTCCCAACATTTGATGTGAAGAAGTGGATGCACCTGTCTGTGATCACATGCCCTGCTAAACACACATACCGAGAGTGCATTTTTGTCATAGGGCAGGCCACCCTTTTCCAATGCATAAAGGAGAAGCTCAGGCCATGTGTCCAATTTGGAGTCCCAGAAGTGAAATAGGGCATACCCATCAGTTAGTACGTGGAGACATGTGTACTCTTCCACCATGTTGTGGTAATGCTGCCTCCTGCTAATACCATATCAGATGGTGTTGCCAGATGTTGTGACATGCTGAAAAATTTTTGCCACATTTTGGCCATGCTAGCCCTGCCTTCCGAGGTGCTGGCAGTGCCCCAGCTGTGTTGGAGACTTCCTTTTCTGCCTCTGATTTGTTCTTCCACTGAGCCCCGACAGTCAGGTGGGAAAGCTGGCAGTAGTTTCTTTACCAGTGTGTTTTTGTTGTCATGCATTTTGTTATCACACTCCAGTGATGAAAGTAATGATTGTACTATGTCCTTGTATCCAGCAGGGAGGCCACCTAGTACTCAGCACTAGGGTTGAGCGAAACGGATCGTTCATTTTCAAAAGTCGCCGACTTTTGGCAAAGTCGGGTTTCATGAAACCCGACCCGACCCCTGTGTGGGGTCGGCCATGCGGTACGCGACTTTCGCGCCAAAGTCGCGTTTCAATGACGCTAAAAGCGCCATTTCTCAGCCAATGAAGGTGAACGCAGAGTGTGGGCAGCGTGATGACATAGGTCCTGGTCCCCACCATCTTAGAGAAGGGCATTGCAGTGATTGGCTTGCTGTCTGCGGCATCACATGGGCTATAAAGAGGCGTTCCCGCCGACCGCCATCTTACTGCTGCTGATCTGAGCCTAGGGAGAGGTTGCTGCCGCTTCCTCAGAAGCAGGGATAGCGTTAGGCAGGGTACATTAACCCCCAAACCGCTTGTGCTGTAGCGATTTGCACTGTCCAACACCACCTTTTGTTTGCAGGGACAGTGGAAGCTACATTTTTTTTTCTCAGCGCTGTAGCTCATTGGGCTGCCCTAGAAGGCTCCCTGATAGCTGCATTGCTGTGTGTACGCCGCTGTGCAAACCAACTGCTTTTTTCAAAGCACAAATCCTGTTGTTCCTTCCTTTCTGCACAGCTATCTTGTTTGTTTGTCCACACTTTTTATTTAATTTGTGCATCAGTCCACTCCTTATTGCTGCCTGCCATACCTGGCTGAGATTACTGCAGGGAGATAGTAATTGTAGGACAGTCCCTGTTTTTTTTTTTTTTCTCCCTAAAAAAATAAGTTGTGGGAGATTAAGATTGGCATTTCTGCTAGAGTGCCATCCCTGTGTGTGCCATCTCTCTCTCATAGTGGGCCATAGAAAGCCTTTTTATTTTTCTGTTTTTTTTTTGTGGGATTTATAAATTCTCCCTGAAAAAAAAAAAAAACAGTGGGAGATTAATATTGGCCTTTTGGCTTGTGTGCCAGTCCTGAGTGTGCCATCTCTCTCTCAAATAGTGGGCCATAGAAAGCCTATTAATTTTTTTTTTTTTGGTTTCTAAATTCTCCCTGAAAAAATAAAAAAAAAATCAGTAAGAGATTAATATTGCCCTTCTTTCTGCTTGTGTGCCACTCCTGATTCCTGGGTGTGCCATCTCTCTCTCTCAAATAGTGGGCCATAGAAAGCCTATTTTTTTTTTATTTGGTTTCTAAATTCTCCCTGATAAAATAAAAAAAAAAGCAGTGGGAGATTAATATTGCCCTTTCTGCTTGTGTGCCACTCCTGACTCCTGGGTGTGCCATCTCTCTCTCTCAAATAGTGGGCCATAGAAAGCCTATTTTTTTTTTATTTGGTTTCTAAATTCTCCCTGAAAAAATAAAAAAAAAATCAGTGGGAGATAAATATTGCCCTTTCTGCTTGTGTGCCAGTCTTGACTCCTGGGTGTGCCATCTCTCTCTCTCTCAAATAGTGGGCCATAGAAAGCCTATTTTTTTTTTTTTGGTTTCTAAATTCTCCATGAAAAAATGAAAAAAAATCAGTGGGAGATTAATATTGCCCTTTCTGCTTGTGTGCCAGTCTTGACTCCTGGGTGTGCCATCTCTCTCTCTCAAATAGTGGGCCATAGAAAGCCTATTTTTTTTTATTTGGTTTCTAAATTCTCCCTGAAAAAATAAAAAAAAATCAGTGGGAGATTAATAGTGCCCTTTCTGCTTGTCTGCCACTCCTGACTCCTGGGATTGCCATCTCTCTCTCTCAAATAGTGGGCCATAGAAAGCCTATTTTTTTTTTATTTGGTTTCTAAATTCTCCCTGAAAAAATAAAAAAAATTCAGTGGGAGATTAATATTGCCCTCTCTGCTTGTGTGCCAGTCTTGACTCCTGGGTGTACCATCTCTCTCTCAAATAGTGGGCCATAGAAAGACTATTTTTTTTTATTTGGTTTCTAAATTCTCCCTGAAAAAATAAAAAAAAATCAGTGGGAGATTAATAGTGCCCTTTCTGCTTGTGTGCCACTCCTGGGTGTGCCATCTCTCTCTCTAAAATAGTGGGCCATAGAAAGCCTATTTTTTTTTAATTTGGTTTCTAAATTCTCCCTGAAAAAATCATTTTTTTTATTTGGTTTCTAAATTCTTCCTGAAAAAATCATTTTTTTTATTTGGTTTCTAAAGTCTCCCTGAAAAAATAAAAAAAAATCAGTGGGAGATTAATATTGCCCTTTCTGCTTGTGTGCCAGTCTTGACTCCTGGGTGTGCCATCTCTCTCTCTCTCAAATAGTGGGCCATAGAAAGCCTATTTTTTTTTTATTTGGTTTCTAAATTCTCCCTGAAAAAATACAAAAAAATCAGTGGGAGATTAATATTGCCCTTTCTGCTTGTGTGCCAGTCTTGACTCCTGGGTGTGCCATCTCTCTCTCTCAAATAGTGGGCCATAGAAAGCCTATAGAAAGAAAAAAAAAAAAAAAAAAAATGAAGAGACTGGATCAAGGGTAAATATAGCCATAAAAACAATAAATTTATTAATTAACAACAGGATAAAATCAGCTTAACATAACACCAATAACAAAGTGAGAAGCAGTCACATAAGCGGAGTCGCTACAGAGCCAGAGACTGAGATAACCTCCCCCCAATACAAGTATCTGCCAATCAAGGCACGGCTAGTTAAGCTATAAATGCACGGCATACGATAGGAGAACACCATAGGTCTGATCTCATAAGTAGAAACATCAAATATATAAGTAATCTAAACCTTACTTAGGTGTATACACTCATCCTACATCGATCAGATGCCGGTTAGCTAGCCCAGGCTACATAGGTGGTAAGAAGCAAAATAGTTATAATACCTGCAGTCATGTTGTATAGCCGAAGAGAGAGGGGGGTCACACAGCCCAGAGTGCACCTCGACGCGCGTTTCGCCGGACAGCCGGCTTCGTCAGGACCTCCTGACGAAGCCGGCTGTCCGGCGAAACGCGCGTCGAGGTGCACTCTGGGCTGTGTGACCCCCCTCTCTCTTCGGCTATACAACATGACTGCAGGTATAACTATTTTGCTTCTTACCACCTATGTAGCCTGGGCTAGCTAACCGGCATCTGATCGATGTAGGATGAGTGTATACACCTAAGTAAGGTTTAGATTACTTATATATTTGATGTTTCTACTTATGAGATCTGACCTATGGTGTTCTCCTATCGTATGCCGTGCATTTATAGCTTAACTAGCCGTGCCTTGATTGGCAGATACTTGTATTGGGGGGAGGTTATCTCAGTCTCTGGCTCTGTAGCGACTCCGCTTATGTGACTGCTTCTCACTTTGTTATTGGTGTTATGTTAAGCTGATTTTATCCTGTTGTTAATTAATAAATTTATTGTTTTTATGGCTATATTTACCCTTGATCCAGTCTCTTCATTTTTTTTTTTTTTTTCTTTCTATGCCCATTATATATTGATGGAGGGGTCTTACTAATATTATGAGGACATTTGTTTATATTATCCATAGAAAGCCTATGTTAGGGCTAGCGGAACGCACCGAGAAAATAGAGATGTTTTATTATAAATAGTGCGTTCGCAGCCCGGGGTCCACCGTGCAGGGGAACCTGCTGCTAGCGAATGGCACTCATAGGCGGTATAGACTAGATCTGTTACTCCACAGAGTAGCCGTGAAAGGGAAGCACTGCGCCATGTTAGCCTCACAGGAGCACAAGCTTACTGCCAAGCTGATAGCAGTCAGTGGTTATGCTACATGCAATCTCCTCACCGGAGAAGCCGGTATTCTAGGGGCTTATTTCAGCCGGGTCCCTGAACACTCTCATACAATCTCCTCACCGGAGGTGCCGGTATTCTAGGGGCTTATTTCAGCCGGGTCCCTGAACACACTCATACATAACCACACTGGCGCAAAGCACATATATGAATTGATACCAGCGCATGGCCGTGCGGCCATGCGAGCCTTAAATAGTTACAGCATGTTTAGGACCTTTCAAAGAAGGACCAATGGAGTGCTGCAGCACCTGAGCATGTGACCCTAGATCTCCACTGAGAGATCTCGCCCTGGGCATGCTCAGTGTGCAAAACAGGATTTAGTCCTAGCAGCTACAAGGACCTTAGCTGCAGTATCTGATCATGTGACCCTCGATCTCCACTGAGAGATCTTACTCTGGGCATGCTCAGAATGTGAAAAGCAGGACTTAGCCCGAGAAGCGTCCGCTCGCCGCTGTCCAGCACTGACTTCAATGGGAGAAGCAGGAAACGCAGCAGTAACTCTTAGCACAGTGTCAGACTGAGCGAGACGCTGGGATCGAAGTCTCCGCTGAGCAGGCTCCACTGCGGCAGGAGAAGAATGGGAGACCGCAGCGGAGATGGGCCGAGATTCCCCCTGTGCAGAGGCAGGAACTCGACCCCTAACATTACCCCCCCTCCTTGGGCCTCGTTACGTTCGAAGGCAGCAATGAGCTGCGGAGCCCGAATGTGCTCAGCAGGCTCTCAGGACCGTAACCCTTCCAGTCCACCAAATAAAAATTTTTGCCACGTACCACCTTGTACCCCAAAACAGCGTTCACCTCGAAATCGTCCGTAGACGAACCCGATGTCCCGGCAGATGACTCAGAAAACCTGGACATGTATACGGGCTTAAGGAGGGACACATGAAAGGTGTCGTTGATACCAAGGCGTGGAGGAAGGGCCAGACGGTAGACCACAGGATTAACCTGTTCGAGGACCTTGAATGGGCCCAAGTAGCGAGGAGCAAACTTAGTGGACTCCACTCGCAGCCTGATGTTACGGGCAGAGAGCCACACCAAGTCGCCAGGAGCAAAGGTCGGAGCGGGGCGCCAATGTGCATCGGCGGAGGACCTCATTCTCTCCTTGGAGGCCCGAATGGCATCCTGAGTGCGGTCCCAAATATCCCGTGCCTCCACAGCCCAGTCTGCCACCCTGAAGTCGGCGGAAGACACGGGCATAGGCACAGGTACCCGCGGATGCTGACCATAGTTGAGGAGGAATGGGGTTTGTCCAGTGGAGTCAGCTACGGCATTGTTCATTGCAAACTCTGCCCACGATAGCAAGGATGCCCAGTCATCCTGCCTGGCTGAAACAAAATGTCGCAGGTATGTGACCAAGGTCTGGTTGGCCCTCTCTACCAACCCATTCGTCTCGGGATGATATGCGGAAGAGAGATTCAACTCAATGCTGAGAAGACGACAAAGCTCTCTCCAGAACCGAGACGCAAACTAGGGACCCCGGTCACTGACAATTTTGTCTGGCATACCATGTAGGCGGAAGATGTGTTTTATGAACAACGCTGCCAAGGCCCGTGCAGAAGGTAACCGTGGTAGCGGCACCAAATGCACCATTTTTGAGAAATGATCGGTGACCCAAATGATGGTACAGCCGCGAGACTTGGGTAAACCCACAACAAAGTCCATCCCGACCATCTCCCAGGGCCTATCTGCCACCGGCAAGGGATAGAGTAACCCAGCTGGCCTTTGACGAGGAGATTTATTTTTGGCGCAGGAGACACATGCTTGAATATAATCTCTAACATCCCGGACCATATGTGGCCACCAGTACGTCCTCGCCAGTAGCTCAGATGTCCTCTTTGTCCCAAAGTGTCCACCCACCCTGGACGAATGAGCCCAAGAGAGAACCTCCGGTCGCAAATTAATGGGCACAAAAGTCTTGCCCGGAGGCACAGACTCAAGCGAAACCGGCGCTACGGTTCTCAGGCTCTCTGAAGGGACAATAAGCCGAGGCTCCCCCTCCTCCTCCTCCTCAGATGACACAACAGAGCGAGAGAGAGCGTCTGCACGAATGTTCTTCTCCCCAGCGAGATAATGAAGGGTGAAGTGGAACCGGGAGAAGAACAAGGACCATCTGGCCTGGCGAGAATTTAGCCGCTGGGCTGTTTGCAGGTATAACAAATTTTTGTGGTCCGTGAAGACCTGAAAGGGAAAACGAGCCCCCTCCAAGAGATGTTTCCACTCCGAGAAAGCCAGCTTCATCGCTAGCAACTCCCTGTCCCCAATGGAATAATTCCTCTCCGCAGGTGTGAAGGTCTTGGAGAAGAAGAAGCACGGATGCTTCCGACCTTGAGCATCCTTTTGGAAGAGGACTGCTCCTGCACCAACGGAAGAGGCATCCACCTCCATAATGAATGGCTTATCAACATCGGGACGATGTAGGATGGGAGCGCTAGCAAAATGGGACTTAATAGAAGAAAAGGCCCTGGAGACCTCTTCAGACCACAATTTGGGATTTGCTCCCTTCTTGGTGAGGGCTACCAAGGGAGCTACCAAAGTTAAGAAGTGGGGAATGAACTGGTGGTAATAATTAATGAACCCCATAGAGCGCTGCACCGTTTTAAGAGAATGGGGTTCTTACCAGTCCATCACAGCCTGTAGTTTGGCAGGATCCATAGCCAATCCCTGGGCGGAGATGATATAGCCCAGGAAAGGTAAAGATTCCTGCTCAAACATACACTTCTCCAACTTTGCGTAGAGAGAATTTGCCCGTAAGAGGTCAAAGACTCTGCCAACATCTCTCCGGTGGGAGTCAATATCTGGAGAAAAGATGAGAATATCATCCAGATAGACTACGACCGAGGTGGAAAGCATATCCCGGAAGATGTCGTTGACAAAATCTTGGAAAACGGCTGGGGCATTACAGAGCCCGAAGGGCATCACCAGATACTCATAGTGCCCATCTCTGGTGTTAAACGCCGTCTTCCATTCGTCCCCCTCATGGATGCGAATCAGGTTATAAGCGCCCCGCAGATCCAATTTGGTAAATACCTTAGCTCCCCTTAGCCTATCAAAAAGCTCAGAAATCAGGGGCAGCGGATACTTATTTTTAACGGTGATGGCGTTAAGACCCCTGTAATCTATGCAAGGACGTAATTCTCCATTCTTCTTCTGCATGAAGAAGAACCCTGCCCCTGCTGGTGACACTGACTTCCTAATGAACCCTCTTGCCAAATTCTCCTGGATGTATTGGGACATGGCCTCTGTTTCCGGAAGAGAGAGGGGATAGACACGTCCCCGAGGAGGTTCTGCTCCAGGCAAGAGATCTATAGGACAGTCATAGGGGCGGTGAGGTGGAAGGGTCTCCGCAGCCTTTTTGGAGAAGACGTCTGCATAGGACCAATAGTATTTGGGGAGAGAAGAGAGATCTGCGGGTATCTCAGTGGTGGAAACCTGAACGCACTCTTTCACACATCTGCCCTTACAGGATTCACTCCAACCCAATATCCTCCCAGAGGACCACTCTATATGTGGATATGTGGGGAGTGGAAACGGAGCCAGGGTATTCCCAGCAGAATCTCATCCATTCCCTCGGGAAGGACAAGAAGGAAACTATCTCCTGGTGGGATGGGGACATAGCTAACGTGAAAGGGACAGTCTGGTGTGTGATCTGAGATGGAAGTGTTGACCCATTCACTACTCTAACAGTCACCGGTTTGGCGAGCATCATCAGAGGTATTGCATGGCTCAGAGCGAAAGCCGAGGACATGAAATTCCCCTCAGCTCCGGAGTCCACACAAAGCTCGACTGTTAGAGAGTGAGAACCTAATATGATTGTCCCCTTGAAGGACAGCTTGGAGGAAAAAGCCGCTGTGTCTAGAGAACCTCCTCCAAGGGTTACTAGACGCGATTGTTTACCCAACCGCCGTGGACATTTATTGGCATAATGTCCCTCTTGTTGGCAATTTCTGCAAACCACGGGTACTCGAGCAGTCCGAGACTTAGGTCCCTCTCGAGAGACCTCCATGGCCTCATGGGAGTCAGACGCCTGAACGGAAGATTCTAGAGGTCTGGCAAAGGTGGGAGCCAGCCGATACCTCTGCCTACACTGGGCCCGCTCCAACCTCCGCTCGTTAAAACGGAGGTC
Source organism: Ranitomeya imitator (assembly GCF_032444005.1). Lineage (NCBI taxonomy): Eukaryota > Metazoa > Chordata > Amphibia > Anura > Dendrobatidae > Ranitomeya > Ranitomeya imitator. Next base: position 444,596,651 of record NC_091287.1, read on the forward strand.
AATGCGGGTAGATATAGAAATAAGCTCCTCCAGTGTGGCGGGAATCTCCCTGGTGACCAAGGCATCCTTCACATGGTCTGCCAGTCCTCTCCAGAACACCGGAATAAGGACTTTATCTGGCCACTCCAGCTCCGAGACCAGAGTCCGGAATTGGACGGCGAACTGGCTGACCAAGGACGAACCCTGGGTTGTTGCCAACAATTGGAGCGCGGTATCGTGGGTAACACGAGGTCCCAAAAAGACCTGTTTCAGAGCGTCCAAGAAGAGAGGAGCACTCTGTACCACACGATCATTGCGCTCCCATAGCGGCGTTGCCCACTCCAACGCCCTGCCCAATAAAAGGGATAAAATAAATCCTACTTTTGCCCGTTCCGTAGGAAAACGTGCAACCAGAAGCTCAAGATGTATGGAGCACTGACTCACGAATCCCCGACATTGTTTACTGTCACCAGCAAACTTGTCTGGAAGCGGGAGACGGGATAAAGTCAGAGCAGGGGTGGCAGAGGACAAACTGGCTGCAGCTACACTTGCAGCCTGAACAGCGACTGCGGTAACATCCACAGCTGAGGTTGTGCGCTCGAGAGCCGCCAACCTACCCTCCAGCTGCTGGATGTACCGCTGTAAACGCTGACCGTCCGCCATTTACTAGCCAGACCCTGGCGCTAGTATACTGTTAGGGCTAGCGGAACGCACCGAGAAAATAGAGATGTTTTATTATAAATGGTGCGTTTGCAGCCCGGGGTCCACCGTGCAGGGGAATCTGCTGCTAGCGAATGGCGGCACTGTTAGGCGGTATAGACTAGCTCTGTTACTCCACAGAGTAGCCGTGAAAGGGAAGCACTGCACCCTGTTAGCCTCACAGGAGCACAAGCTTACTGCCAAGCTGATAGCAGTCAGTGGTTATGCTACATGCAATCTCCTCACCGGAGAAGCCGGTATTCTAGGGGCTTATTTCAGCCGGGTCCCTGAACACACTCATACATAACCACACTGGCGCAAATCACATATATGAATTGATACCAGCGCATGGCCATGCGGCCATGCGAGCCTTAAATAGTTACAGCATGTTTAGGACCTTTCAAAGAAGGACCAATGGAGTGCTGCAGCACCTGAGCATGTGACCCTAGATCTCCACTGAGAGATCTCGCCCTGGGCATGCTCAGTGTGCAAAACAGGATTTAGTCCTAGCAGCTACAAGGACCTTAGCTGCAGTATCTGATCATGTGACCCTCGATCTCCACTGAGAGATCTTACTCTGGGCATGCTCAGAATGTGAAAAGCAGGACTTAGCCCGAGAAGCGTCCGCTCGCCGCTGCCCAGCACTGACTTCAATGGGAGAAGCAGGAAACGCAGCAGTAACTCTTAGCACAGTGTCAGACTGAGCGAGACGCTGGGATCGATGTCTCCGCTGAGCAGGCTCCACTGCGGCAGGAGAAGAATGGGAGACCGCAGCGGAGATGGGCCGAGATTCCCCCTGTGCAGAGGCAGGAACTCGACCCCTAACAGCCTATTTTTTTTAATTTGGATTCTAAATTCTCCCTTAAAAAATAAAAAAAAATCAGTGGGAGATTAAAATTGCCCTTTCTGCTTGTGTGCCAGTCTTGACTCCTGGGTGTGCCATCTCTCTCTCTCTCTCTCTCAAAAAGTGGGCCATAGAAAGCCTATTTTTTTTTATTTGGTTTCTAAATTCTCCCTGAAAAAATAAAAAAAAATCAGTGGGAGATTAATATTACCCTTTCTGCTTGTGTGCCAGTCTTGACTCCTGGGTGTGCCATCTCTCTCTCTCAAATAGTGGGCCATAGAAAGCCTATTTTTTTTTATTTGGTTTCTAAATTCTCCCTGAAAAAATACAAAAAAAAATCAGTGGGAGATTAATATTGCCCTTTCTGCTTGTGTGCCACTCCTGACTCCTGGGTGTGCCATCTCTCTCTCTCAAATAGTGGGCCATAGAAAGCCTATTTTTTTTTTATTTGGTTTCTAAATTCTCCCTGAAAAAATCATTTTTTTTTATTTGGTTTCTAAATTCTCCCTGAAAAAATCATTTTTTTTAATTTGGTTTCTAAAGTCTCCCTGAAAAAATAAAAAAAAATCAGTGGCAGATTAATATTGGCCTTTCTGCTTGTGTGCTAGTCTTGACTCCTGGGTGTGCCATCTCTCTCAAATAGTGGGCCATAGAAAGCCTATTTTTTTTTTCTATTTGGTTTCTAAATTCTCCCTGAAAAAAAAAAAAAAAAAGTGGGAGATCAATATTGACATTTGTGCTTGAGTGACAGTCCTGCGTGTGTGGCATCTCTCTCATTTGGTGCCACCGAAAACAGAGTGTGTAACATTGTGCCTGATTTTCCTTGTGGTCTCACCCACCTGTAAAGGGATATCTAAATGATACTGAAGTTATAGCTCACCGTGTAAGTTGTTTTACAGCAACAAATACTGTTACTTTGGTTAAGTTTTTAAAACAATGAGGAAGTCTGGTGGAAGAGGTCGTGGCCGTGGGCGTTCATTGTCAGCTGGTAATGATGGTAGTGGTAGTGGAGCATCAGGTGGTCGTGGGAAAAAAAATATTGCACCTAAGTCTGGAGCTGTGGAGCCAGGTTCGTCGTCTGGCTACAGAAGGCCTCGAACGCTCCCTTTTCTGGGAGTAGGAAAACCGCTTTTAAAGCCGGAGCAGCAAGAGCAAGTTTTGGCTTACCTTGCAGACTCGGCCTCTAGCTCTTTTGCCTCCTCTTTTGAAACTGGTAAATGTACAAGCAGCGCGTCGTTAGTGGATGTTCACGGTCAGGGACAAGTCGCTTCCTTGTCCTCTTCAGCAAAAACAACAACAGAGAAGGATGCAGCAGGCGACACAACGGGTTACTCCATGGAGCTCTTTACACATACCGTCCCTGGCTTAGAAAGTGAAACAGTTAACAGGCCATGCCCATTACAAGTTGAATCTGACATGGAGTGCACTGATGCACAGCCACAGCCAGACTACTATGCTGGTCCTTTGACTCAGACCACAACATTGCCCTCGCAGGGTACTGATCCAGAATCAGACCCTGATGAGACTATGTTGCCCCGTCACGAACGCTCTACCACCGACTTACACGGTGACACAGACGAAGTTGCGCACGAGCTAGAAGAAGAGGTTATAGATGACCCAGTTGTTGACCCCGATTGGCAGCCATTGGGGGAACAGGGTGCAGGCGGCAGTAGTTCTGAAGCGGAGGAGGAGGGGCCGCAGCAGGCATCAACATCGCAACAGAATCCATCTGCCGGGCCCGTAGATGGGACAAAATGCGTGGCAAAGCCAAAACCTGTTGGAGGACAGCGTGGCCATCCGTTTAAAGCTCAGTCTGCAATGCCTGAAAAGGGATCAGAGGCTCGAAAGAGTGCAGTCTGGCCTTTTTTTAAACAACATCCAATTGATCAGCGCAAAGTCATCTGTCAAAAATGTTCAACTATCTTAAGCAGAGGTCAGAATCTGAAAAGTCTCAATACAAGTTGCATGCATAGACATTTAACCACCATGCATTTGCAAGCCTGGACTAACTACCAAACGTCCCTTAAGGTTGTAGCACCCTCGGCCAATGAAGCTAGTCAGCAACGCTACATCCCTGCCGTCACTGTAAGGCCACCATTTTCCGCACCACCTGCAGTATCTGTGCAGGTTTCTTTGCCAGGCCAAAGCAGTCAGGGCCAGGGAGTCACCAGTTTCGTAGTAGGAAACACTGCATCTAGGGCACTGGCGGAAACAATACCATCTCCAACCGTCTCTCAGTCTGCCATGTCCACCGGCACACCCGCTAGTTCCATGATCTCCAGCTCTCCAGTCCAGCTCACCCTACATGAGACTCTGGTTAGAAAAAGGAAGTACTTATCCTCGCATCCACGTACACAGGGTTTGAACGCCCACATAGCTAGACTAATCTCGTTAGAGATGATGCCCTACCGGTTAGTTGAAAGTGAAGCTTTCAAAGCCCTGATGGACTACACTGTACCACGCTACGAGCTACCCAGTCGACACTTCTTTTCGAGAAAAGCCATCCCAGCCCTCCACCAGCATGTTAAAGAGTGCATCGTCCATGCACTCAGGCAATCTGTGAGTACAAAGGTGCACCTGACAACAGATGCATGGACCAGTAGGCATGGCCAGGGACGTTACGTGTCCATCACGGCACACTGGGTGAATGTGGTGGATGCAGGGTCCTGTTGTGAATTCTGTGGCTGAATTCACTCCTGTGGTCACAAGTGGTACTGCAGCTTCTGAGTTTCCTCCCTCAGGTGTTCTGGTAAGCTCGTTGGCTGCTTTGTTATTTAACTCCACCTGATTCTGTCTTCCTTGCTCCTTGTCATTGTTCCAGTGTTGGATCTGAGCTTCTGGATCTTTCCTGTGGCCTGCTGCTCTGCTTAGATAAGTGCTTCTTTGCTTTTGTTGCTGCTTTTTCTGTCCAGCTTGTCTATTCGTTTTGCTGGAAGCTCTGAGACGCAAAGGGTGTACCGCCGTGCCGTTAGTTCGGCACGGTGGGTCTTTTTGCCCCCTTTGCGTGTTTTTTTGCTTTAGGGTTTTTTGTAGACTGCAAAGTTCTCTTACTATCGAGATGGATCCGGTTAAGGTCCAAGCCATCCAGGATTGGACTCAGCCGACATCTCTGAAAAGTCTGCAAAAATTCCTGGGCTTTGCTAATTTTTATCGTCGCTTCATCTGTAATTTTTCTAGCATTGCCAAACCATTGACCGATTTGACCAAGAAGGGTGCTGATTTGGTTAGTTGGTCTTCTGCTGCTGTGGAAGCTTTTCAGGAGTTGAAGCATCGTTTTTGTTCTGCCCCTGTGTTGTGTCAACCAGATGTTTCTCTTCCGTTCCAGGTCGAGGTTGATGCTTCTGAGATTGGAGCAGGGGCGGTTTTGTCACAGAGAAGTTCTGGTTGCTCAGTGTTGAAACCATGTGCTTTCTTTTCCAGGAAGTTTTCGGCTGCTGAGCGTAATTATGATGTGGGCAACCGAGAGTTGCTGGCCATGAAGTGGGCATTCGAGGAATGGCGTCATTGGCTTGAAGGAGCTAAGCATCGCGTGGTGGTATTGACTGATCATAAGAACCTTACTTATCTCGAGTGTGCCAAGCGCTTGAATCCTAGACAGGCCCGTTGGTCGTTATTTTTTGCCCGCTTCGATTTTGTGATTTCGTACCTTCCGGGCTCTAAAAATGTGAAGGCGGATGCTCTGTCTAGGAGTTTTGTGCCCGACTCTCCGGGTTCATCTGAGCCGGCGAGTATCCTCAAGGAAAAGAGTCATTGTTTCTGCCATCTCCCCTGATTTGCGGCGAGTGTTGCAAAAATTTCAGGCGAATAAACCTGATCGTTGTCCGGCGGAGAAACTCTTCGTCCCTGATAGGTGGACTAGTAAAGTTATCTCTGAACTTCATTGTTCGGTGTTGGCTGGTCATCCTGGAATCTTTGGTACCAGAGAGTTAGTGGCTAGATCCTTCTGGTGGCCATCTCTGTCACGGGATGTACGTACTTTTGTGCAGTCCTGTGGGATTTGTGCTAGGGCTAAGCCCTGCTGTTCACGTGCCAGTGGGTTGCTTTTGCCCTTGCCGGTCCCAAAGAGGCCTTGGACACATATTTCGATGGATTTCATTTCTGACCTTCCCGTTTCTCAAAAGATGTCAGTCATTTGGGTGGTCTGTGATCGCTTTTCCAAAATGGTCCATCTGGTGCCCTTGGTTAAATTGCCTTCCTCCTCTGATTTGGTGCCTTTGTTCTTCCAGCATGTGGTTCGTTTGCATGGCATTCCTGAGAATATTGTTTCTGACAGAGGTTCCCAGTTTGTTTCAAGGTTTTGGCGAGCCTTTTGTGGTAGGATGGGCATTGACCTATCTTTTTCCTCGGCTTTCCATCCTCAGACTAATGGCCAGACCGAACGAACCAATCAGACCTTGGAAACATATCTGAGATGTTTTGTTTCTGCAGACCAGGATGATTGGGTGTCCTTTTTGCCATTGGCTGAGTTCGCCCTTAATAATCGGGCCAGCTCGGCTACCTTGGTCTCTCCATTTTTCTGCAATTCTGGGTTCCATCCTCGTTTCTCTTCAGGACAGGTTGAGTCTTCGGACTGTCCTGGTGTGGATTCTGTGGTGGACAGGTTGCAGCAGATCTGGACTCAGGTAGTGGACAATTTGACCATGTCCCAGGAGAAGGCTCAACTTTTCGCTAATCGCAGACGCCGTGTGGGTCCACGACTTCGTGTTGGGGATCTGGTTTGGTTATCTTCTCGTCATATTCCTATGAAGGTTTCCTCTCCTAAATTTAAACCTCGTTTTATTGGTCCGTATAGGATTTCTGAGATTCTCAATCCTGTGTCTTTTCGTCTGACCCTCCCAGACTCCTTTTCCATACATAATGTGTTCCATAGGTCGTTGTTGTGGAGATACGTGGCACCTATGGTTCCATCTGTTGAGCCTCCAGCCCCGGTTTTGGTGGAGGGGGAATTGGAGTATATTGTGGAGAAAATTTTGGATTCTCGTGTTTCTAGACGGAAACTCCAGTATCTGGTTAAATGGAAGGGTTATGCTCAGGAAGATAATTCCTGGGTTTTTGCCTCTGATGTCCATGCTCCAGATCTTGTTCGTGCCTTTCATGTGGCTCATCCTGGTCGGCCTGGGGGCTCTGGTGAGGGTTCGGTGACCCCTCCTCAAGGGGGGGTACTGTTGTGAATTCTGTGGCTGAATTCACTCCTGTGGTCACAAGTGGTACTGCAGCTTCTGAGTTTCCTCCCTCAGGTGTTCTGGTGAGCTCGTTGGCTGCTTTGTTATTTAACTCCACCTGTTTCTGTCTTCCTTGCTCCTTGTCATTGTTCCAGTGTTGGATCTGAGCTTCTGGATCTTTCCTGTGGCCTGCTGCTCTGCTTAGATAAGTGCTTCTTTGCTTTTGTTGCTGCTTTTTCTGTCCAGCTTGTCTATTCGTTTTGCTGGAAGCTCTGAGACGCAAAGGGTGTACCGCCGTGCCGTTAGTTCGGCACGGTGGGTCTTTTTGCCCCCTTTGCGTGGTTTTTTGCTTTAGGGTTTTTTGTAGACTGCAAAGTTCTCTTTGCTATCCTCGCTCTATCTAGAATATCGGGCCTCACTTTGCTGAATCTATTTCATTCCTACATTTGTCTTTTCATCTTGCTAACAGTCATTATATGAGGGGGGCTGCCTTTTCCTTTGGGGTATTTCTCTGAGGCAAGTCAGGCTTGTTTTTCTATCTTCAGGCTAGTCAGCTCCTCAGGCTGTGCCGAGTTGCATAGGTAGTGACAGGCGCAATCCACAGCTGCCTTTAGTTTTGTTTAGGATAGGTTCAGGTATTGCGGTCTACAGAGATTCCACGTCTCAGAGCTCGTTCTATTGTTTTGGGGTTTTGTCTGATCACTGTGTGTGCTCTGATTGCTGGCACACGGTGTCACTGGATTGCCTTCATAACAGGGTCCACAGGGGACATCAATTTCGGGACAGTTCTGCCTAGCCCACGGTCAAGGAAACAGTTGGCTGTAGGTGTTCGCACCCCCTCCTCCTCCTCCTCCTCTTCGTCCTTTTGCAGAAGCGAGAGCTCGTCCACAGACCGCAGTCGCCAAACCACTCCATCCGCAGCTGGCACTGTTGCACACCAGTTGTCCCATTATGGGGCAGCTACTGGCAAGCGTCAGCAGGCTGTATTGGCTATGAAGTGTTTGGGCGACAACAGACACACCGCGGAAGTTCTGTCCGAGTTCTTGCAGAGAGTATGCAGACCTATCAGCGGTCTTTGAACCTTCCCCAGCCTAATCACCTAATCGCCTAATCATAGACGTTGCAACAAGGTGGAACTAAACACTGCACATGTTTCAGAGACTGGGCAAACAGAGGCGGGCTGTTATGTTTTTGTGGGAGGATACACATACACGGGCAGGCAGTAGGATGGCAGACATGGAGTTGTCAGGTGTGCAGTGGTCAAAGATACAAGACATGTGTCAAGTCCTTCAGTGTTTTGAGGAATGCACACGGCTGGTTAGTGCAGACAACGCCATAATAAGCATGAGCATCCCCCTAATGCGTCTGCTGATGCAAAGTTTGACGCACATAAAGGAGCAGGCATCTGCAGCCGAGGATGAGGAAAGCCTTGATGACAGTCAGCCATTGTCTGGTCAGGGCAGTGTACAGGACGAGGTAGCGGGTGAACAGGAGGAGGAGGACGAGGAGGATGATGGGGATGAGTATTTTTTTAATGAGGAAGCTTCTCCGGGGCCACTGGAAATTGGTGGCGTGGCAAGGCCGGGTTCTGGGTTTCTGAGGGACACAAGTGACGTAGATTTGCCTGAAACTGCCCCTCAACCAAGCACAACCGCAGATTTGACAACTGGAACTTTGGCACACATGGCGGATTATGCCTTACGTATCCTCAAAAGGGACACAAGCATTACGAAAATGATGAACGATGACGATTACTGGTTGGCCTGCCTCCTTGATCCTCGCTATAAAGGCAAATTGCAAAATATTATGCCACATGACAACTTGGAACTAATATTAGCAACCAAACATTCAACTCTTGTTGACCGTTTGCTTCAGGCATTCCCAGCACACAGCGCCCGTGATCGTTCTCACACGAGCAGCAGGGGGGAGCAGACCAGAAGTGTTAGAGGTGCAGAAATCCGAAGTGGCGTTGGACAGAGGGGTTTTCTGACCAGGTTGTGGAGTGATTTTGCTATGACCGCAGACAGGACAGGTACTGCTGCATCAATTCAAAGTGACAGGAGACAACATTTGTCCAGTATGGTTACTAACTAATTTTCATCCCTTATCGATGTTCTACCTCAACCGTCATTCCCATTTGATTACTGGGCATCCAAATTAGACACCTGGCCAGAATTGGCAGAATATGCATTGCAGGAGCTTGCTTGCCCGGCAGCTAGTGTCCTATCAGAAAGAGTATTCAGTGCTGCAGGTTCAATATTAACCGAAAAAAGGACTCGTCTGGCTACCCAAAATGTTGATGATCTAACCTTCATTAAAATGAACCACAACTGGATTTCGAATTCTTTTGCCCCACCTAGGCTGGCCGACACCTAGCTTTCCTATGAAAAGGTATTGCCTGTGGACTACTACTGACTTTACCAATCTCAGAATTTGCAGCAGCTGATTGTCCAGCATACGACATGTTTACACCTCCCTAAATGGCCAAACTCCCCACACGGGGCCGTGGTATGGCCACTTGGCGCAAGCACCCGTGAGAGTGCTGTTTGTCTGAAGAGGTGGGTGTGCCAGCTTTTGGTCTACAGCACTGCCACTGGGTCCCTCATAGTACAATAAAGTGTCTCTGGCGGTGGTGGTGCGCACCCAACGTCAGACACACTGTTGTAACATGAGGGGCCCTGGGCATGTACCGCCGGCCACAAGAGAGTTCCCCCACCCCCAGCTCAAACATTGCTCTACCACTTGCACAATTATCTCTCACAGTTCCACCTATGTTTAGTCTATGCGCTGACATCCGTAAATTCCTGCCACTGACAATACCATTGTGTTGACATGTATGATGGTACTTAACATAGTCAGGGGCAGTGTCCTATATTTACCCAAGTAAATACTTTGTGCCAAATTACTAAGTCTGAAACTACGCAGAGGAGCCCACCCCTGTACCTAATGATTGCACCCTTTTGTTTTTTCTTTTTGTTGTAATGCGAGACATTAACATGTATTTATTTTTTGGGACTACTAACTGGCAGACACTCATTACAATCGGCCACCGCTGACAACACCAATGGTGCCCACTGCCTGTGTACCCCTGCAAGAGAATTCAAAGTGCCTACAGCCCAAATTTATTATGTTAAGCCTTCGAAGCCTGTCTGCGGTCCCTCCTTCCACTAGGCCTCCACTGAACTGTCTACTGCTGCCCGTGTACCCCTGGAACCAATGTTAAAGTGCCTACAGCCCAATTTTATTATGTTAGGCCTTCGAAGCCTGTCTGCGGTCCCTCCTTCCACTAGGCCTCCACTGACCTGTCTAATGCTGCCCGTGTACCCCTGGAACCAATGTTAAAGTGCCTACAGCCCAATTTTATTATGTTAGGCCTTCGAAGCCTGTCTGCGGTCCCTCCTTCCACTAGGTCTCCACTGACCTGTCTACTGCTGCCCGTGAACCCCTGGAACCAATTATAAAGTGCCTACAGCCCAATTTTATTATGTTAGGCCTTCGAAGCCTGTCTGCGGTCCCTCCTTCCAATAGTTCTCCACTGACCAGACCAATGCTGGCCGTGTACCCCTGGAACCCAGCTGAAAGTGCATGGAGCCTCCTTTTTTTCTTTGTTTTATATTTAGAAAGCCCAGATGAACTACGCTGTACCACGGTTCAAGCTACCCAGTCAACATTTCTTTTGCGAGAAAAGCCATCCCAGTCCTCCACCGGCATGAAAAAGTCTGCATTGTCATAGCACTCAGGCAATCAAACAGTAGAAAGGTGCACCTGACAAGAGACGCATGGACCAGTAGGCATGTTCACAAAAAGTTATGTGTCCATTACGGCGCACTGGGTTAATGTGTTGGATGCATTGTCCACAGGGGACAGCCTACAAAGTCTGTCTGCAGTCCCTAATTCAAATTGTCCTCCGCTGACCACACCACTGCTGCCCGTGTACCCCTGGAACCAATTTTAAAGTGCCTACAGCCTAATTTTGTTATGTTAGGCCTACTACGTCTGTCTGCGGTCCCTCCTTCCAATACTCCTCCACTGACCACACCACTGCTGCCCGTGGACCCCTGGAACCTATTTTTAATTGCATAGAGCATCCTTTTTTTAATAGTAGGCGTACAAAGTCTGTCTGCGGTCCACTATTGAAATTGTCCTCCACTGACCAGAGCAATGCTGCCTGTGTACCCCTGTAACCTTTTTTAAACTGCAGTGAGCCACATTTTTGGTTTAAGGCCTACTACCTGTGTCTGTCTGCGCCACTCAATACAGCTGTCCTCCTTTGAAAAAAGCAGAGCGTCAATAGTCTTGTTTTCAGCCTCTAGGAATTTGAAAACTGCATTGGGGCTACTACTTCGGTAGGGCCTACTAACGGTGTCTGCCGCTCCAAGGTGTTCCCCAGGTTTCCTCTCCATTGCTTGGATCTTCCGACTCTCGTTTAGTAGTTGTTGAAAACTACACTGCATTAGGCCTACAAATTGGGTATGGGGTGTAGAGACAGTGTGTTCCACTCCAAGGTGTTCCCCAGGTTTCCTCTCCATTGCTTGGGTCTTCCGACTCTCGTTTAGTAGTTGTTGAAAACTACACTGCATTAGGCCTACAAATTGGGTATGGGGTGTAGAGACGGTGTGTTCCACTCCAAGGTGTTCCCCAGGTTTCCTCTCCATTGCTTGGGTCTTCCGACTCTCATTTAGTAGTTGTTGAAAACTACACTGCATTCGGCCTACAAGTTGGGTCTGGGTTGTAGAGACGGTGTCTTCCGCTCCAAGGTGTTCTCCAGGTTTCCTCTCCATTGCTTCAATCTCAAAGCTCTTGTTTAGTAGTTGTTGAAAACAACACTGCATTCGGCCTACAAGTTGGGTCTGGGGTGTAGAGACGGTGTCTTCCACTCCAAGGTGTTCCCCAGGTTTCCTCTCCATTGCTTCGATCTTCTGGCTCTCGTTTAGTAGTTGTTGAAAACAACACTGCATTAGGCCTACTAGTTGGGTTGGGGCATTCTATCTGTGTCTGCCGCTCCTTGCTGTTCTCCTACAGTGAACAAAGCTGTGCCGCCGGTTTACTACTGTTGCCAATTTTGAACTGCATTTAGAATACTTACTGATTTGGGCCTACTCTCTGTGTCAGCTTCTCATTCCAGTTGTCCTCCACTGAACAGAATAATGCCCCCTGGTTAGTCCTGTTACCAATTTTGAACTGCATTTATCCCACTTTATTCTTTGGGCCCATATCTGTTTCCCCCTCATCCTGCCCATTGCCCAGCCAGTGATAGATGAGTCTGCTGGTACATTGACCCATAATGCAACATTCCCCGTGCACGCTACACTGCAAGATTGTGACCCTGCTGAAAGTCAGGTCCCCCTTCCCGCATACCATACCACCTTACACGGGGACAAAGAGGAAGGTGCAGATGAAGGTGCAGGTTCCTTCATCAGGTGGGGGGAGGAATACTCGTTGGCGACGTCACTGGCACAGGGCCCCTCATAGTACGCAAAAGTGTTGCTGCCGGTGGGAGGCGCCCCCGCCGTGCAAACACACCGCTGTACTTTGAGGGGCCCTGTGCCAGTGCCAATGCCAACGAGTGGGCCCCCCTGCTTGCTCAGGATCACAGCACTTGCAAAGTTGAAATACTTACCTCTCCCTGCTCCACTGCCGTGACGTGGTCCAGATTTACTGGGCACACTAATTACTTGAACCAGCCCTACCCCCCACAACTTTAGCCAAATGACCCCCAATTTCAAATGCCTTCCAATTATTATAAGCTAAATTACGATTGACAAGCTTCAGTAGCAAGAATGGATGTTTTTGCCAGTACAATGGGCTCTGTACATGTTTTCCTGGCCTCCACTCACTGCCGACTATGCTCCCCCCATTGACTTGCATTGGGTTTCGTGTTTCGGTCGATCCCCGACTTTTCGCGATAATCGGCCGATTCCACTCGACTCGACTTTTGAGATAGCCAGGTTTCGCGAAACACGGCTCGACTCTAAAAAGTTCAAGGTCGCTCAACTCTACTCAGCACTGGTAACAATATGGGAAATTTGTCAATCATTAAGCAGGCACAGCTGCATTTAATGTCTCATGTGTGCCAGCCTGCCCGAAGGCAACTACAAGCTGTGCTCAGTGGAAGGTGGAAGGTCTGGATCCTCTTTATCCTGCCAGCCATGCTCCAATGACACCCCTGAGCTCATTTGAGTACCACTCTGCTGTGAACATGGTTGTTCAGCCTCCTACTCATCCTGGCAAACTGTACAGTTGGGTATCTGACCACTGTTAGGACAGTAACCCACCCTCCAAGCTATGTGTTGATGCCTGGCCTGATAATGGTATGAATTGTTCATGCTCCTCCTACTCCTCTTCCTCCTGTCCCTCCACCATATCCATCATGGCCTGGAAGTGAACCAGGTGGAAGACAATGTAAAGGAACTGGAGCCACTCCCAGCCATCCAATCTAACACCTTTTTAACATCTTGTGGTCTCAATATTCATGCAGCGGTATTCTTGTCTATGAAAGGACGCATGACATCCTGTCACCTATGTGCACCACAGAAAAGTGATGTATTTGGGCACATAGCAGATACAGAATGACCATGTTCTCTCCCTGCAGCAGTTACACCATCATCAGCAGCTACACCAGCATTACCAGGGCAAAGTCCATGTCCCCTATTTGATGTTTTCTTCATTTTTGGAAGTTATTCTTCTACACAATACATAAAAAGATATGGGGGAAGAGTTGATTTATTTGCCACATTTTTAGAAAATATACAGTCGTCCTGTAAAAATTATTTCTTTGGCCAAGAAATGGCAATGAGATGGCTGATGGAAATTATTTATTTCTCAGAATACTGGAAAACATACAGCGGTCCGGAAAAATTGTTTCTTTGGCCAAGAAATGGCAACGAGATGACTGATGCAAATTAGTTATTTGCAACAATAATATAAAACACACAATGGTCCAGAAACATTATTAATTTGGCCTAGAAATGGCAAGGAGACTGCTGCTGCCAATTATTTATTTCTCAGAATACTAAAAAACCTTCAGCAGTCCTGACAAATGATTTATTTGGCCTAGAAATGGCAACGAGATGGCTGATGCCAATTATGCATTTCTCTGACTACTAGAAAATATACAGCGGTCCTAAAATATGATTAATTTTGTCTATGAATAGCAGCAAGATGGCTGATGCCAATTATCTATTTGCAATACTAATAAAAGGAACAGTACTCCCACAGGCAGGGGGGTGCAGACTACATGCAGCAGCTTAAAGAAACAGTATTTTCACAGGCGGGGGGTGCAGAGTACACACAGTGGCTTAAAAAACAGTACTCCCACAAGCAAGAAGTGCAGAGTACACATGGCAGCTTAAAAGAACAGTACTCCAACGGACGGGGGTGCAGGATACAAACAGTGGGTTAAAAGAACATTAATCCCACAGGCGAGGGTTAAGGAGTACAGTACATACAGTGACTTAATGGCACAGTTCTCCCACAGGCAAGGTTGCAGAGTACACATAGCAACTTTTGGTACAGAATTCAAACAGATATGGGTAGCAGAGTACACACAGCGACTTTTGGCACAGTACTCCCACACATATAGATTATAGAGTACACACAGTGGCTTTTGGTTAACTACTCCCACAGATATGGGTTGCAGAGTACAAACAGCGGCATTTTTGCAGAGCATGCATTCAGAATCTGTCCCTCATTCCAGCTGTGTCCTATCCGTACAGTAATAAAAGCAGAATGGTGGCGGTTTGGCTCTGATGGCTGTCAACAGTCTGAAAGTTTGTTGATTGGATGTGTGCAGTCTTTAAACTAGCTTTATTATACTGGTGAACCTGAACAAGAAACATGACATACAATAAAAAGTCTATTCTGGGTTAGGTTCTCGACACTAGGTGTCCGGTATGTTAACTGCATAGATATGAGAATGGAACCAAGCTTACTACTAGAGATAAGCGAATATGTTTGGGTCCCTCCTTATTCGGCAAGCTATAGTGCTTACGGAATAAGCTGCAGAGGGAACCCTGCTACCTGAATCGCTCGTGCTGATCAGCTGTCCGGTGCCGCAGCTGCATGTGTCACGGCTGTTTCACTGTCACAGCACATGCATGGAGAGCCCAACAAACAAGCTCTCCATGCATGTGTTGTGACAGTGAAACAGCTTCAACACACGCAGCTGCGGCGCCTGACAGCTGATCAGAAGGAGCAATCTAGGTAGCCAGGTTCCTTCTGCAGTTTATTCGGTAAGCACTATAGCTTGCCGAATAAGGAGGAACCCGAACATATTCGCTCATCTCTATTTACTACATAGAAATGGTAATGGAACTAGGTTTACTACACATATATGGGAACAGAACTAAGCTTATTACATAGATATGGGAAAAGAACCAAACATTCTACAGTGGGTACGGAAAGTATTCATACTCTGCACACCATCTTGACTGAAAAAAAAACAGGTTATCTTTAAAATGTGGGGAAAGTAGTATATAGATGTTGGTTACAATACATAAGCAGTGTATCATTAATTTCAGTGTACCATTGGTCTGCAAAATATTCTATCCGTGAAAAGAACAGATAGTACACATATGTGAAACTCTGATGTGTAAATAGGACTTAAAAGTGAGATGAAGTGTGAATATTTACCTAATGGGCACATATGCTAAATGTGCTACACACAGCATGCATGTGACATAATGATTAGTAGAATTTATACTGTTCATTTTTTACTTTCCCATTTGACCAAATAAAACTCGTGACCTCTTATCTGCTACATTGTAAAATGATATTGATTTATGTTCTACTCTCAGCCTATTACTAGATTGAGGCTTTAATCCTTAACAGAATAAAATGAAATAAACAAACAAACATGTAATTCATTATTTTTCAAAGAGTATAATAATTGAGTGATTTGGGCAGTATCCAATAGCTATTCCCTAATGGCTGAATTGTATAACTGTGCCAAGAATGTATAAATCAGAGTTGTTAAGAAACAAAAAGTCAACAGTCACTGACATCTTCGTCATTTCGCATAATATAACACAATCTCTTACCAGTAAGTCATTTGATTGCTGTTCACGATCTATAAATGGGAATCTCATATTAAATATCTCTCTCTCTATATATATATTTTATACATATGCGTATATAAATATATATATTTATATATATTTATACAATGTAACAGAGTCACTTTATTGACCACTTAAAGACATTTTCAATACAATGCATGTGTAAACAATATTGTGTATCTGGACTAGTCGAGGAGTATTGTCACTTATGCTCGCACTTCGCTGCTATCATGCCCACAGTGCTGTGATTGATAAACCATTAAGTACTAGTGAAAATTTCACTCCTGTACCCTGATAACCAACTGCTCAAATTTTCAGCCTCATCTTAGCAGACGACTTTGCCTCATATTTCAAAAGCAATATTGATCACATTAGAGAATTTTTTAACAAAGAACTTCCACACCTCCTCTGCATAATGCACAGTGCTCTTAACACATAAGTTTATTTCAAGCCACAGCTCATGTCAAACTTGCCACTCATTTCTCCCAGTCACCCCTCGTCTCCTGTACTCTTGATCCTATCACATTCCACTTCATCTCCACCCTTACCACTGTGCTTGCCCAGCCCTCTCTGATCTCTTCAATTTATCATAAGCCTCTTGTGTCTTCCCTTCATCTTTCAAACATGCAACCATCACATCCATCATTGAAAAGTCATACATTGACCCGTCCTCTACTTTCAGTGATTGCCCTAAATTACTACTTCTATTCACCTTAAAACTCCATGAACATGCTTTCAACTTGAACCCTCCATGCATCTCCTATACAACACACTCTTCGACCAAATATGTTACAAGTTAGATTCTATCCCTATCACGAGGGGTGAGCAAATATATTCAAATAGAATTTTATTCTATTTGAATATTACAAAAATCACTAAAATGTAGATTTGGTTTTGTAAATGCTTCCATACTGATTCAGTAAAATGACAAAATTCTTATATTCACCTTATAATTCACTTCTGTGGCCCTTCTGCTCCTCATCATCACCCATCTGCTCCTTGATGCAGTTGTTTTTCATCCAGCATCCTCATGCTAGGCTTGGACTTATAGCTGTGATGAGTACTGTATGTATCTAAAGTTTTTATTGATACCATTTTGGTATAGATACGATCATTTGATCGCCCATTATTGCATTTTAATGCAATGTTGCGGGGACAAAAAAATAATGCAATTCTGGCGTTTAGATGTTTTTCATTACGGTGTTTACGGATTTAATTCATTCTTTTTATATATTAATAGATGAGGCAATTCTGAACTAGGCGATACTAAATATGGGTATTTTTTCAATTGTTTTATTTTGAATGGGGCAAATGGAGGGTGATTTCAACTTTTAGATTTTTTAATTTTTTTCATATTTTTTAAAACTTTTTTTTTATTTTCAACTTGCTTCAATAGTCTCCATGGGAAACAACAAGCTGTGATCATCAGCCTGTGATCATCAGCCCTGCTGTGTGTAGTTAAAGTGATTACCTGTTGTCACAGAGAGTGACTGCAGACTTGCATTACAAATCTGGACAACTCCTTTAGTTTTAAAACTAGGCAATATAGGATTTCCAATCCTAACAGTGTGTAATATAGGATGAAGTTTAAGAACACTCCATGTGTTCGAAATGCATCCAGTTGTTCTAGGTACTCTTCCTCTTGTATCACCAGTACAATTGTCCGACAGCTTTGTGTGTTTTTTAAGTTACACGAACAAAGACTTTTATTTTATTCCTGAAGCTGGATATCTTTCTTACACTCTTGTGATATAGGATGAACACTTATATGTGGTTTTCAAACTTACCTGACAAATTTATCATGGTAAATTACTGCATATTTTTCTCACAAGTTCACTGCCTGGGTGCAACTTTTGACTGTGCACTGTTCTTGAAACACATCTGCAAGCAGGGTTGCCTATCTACTATTCATTTTTTCCTTGACAATTGGATCAAAATGTACAGTACAGACCAAAAGTTTGGACACACCTCATTTAAAGATTTTTCTGTATTTTCATGACTATGAAAATGGTACATTCACACTGAAGGCATCAAAACTATGAATTAACACATGTGGAATTATATGCTTAACAAGAAAGTGTGAAACAACTGAAATTATGTCTTATATTCTAGATTCTTCAAAGTAGCCACCTTTTGCTTTGATGACTGCGTTGCACACTCTTGGCATTCTCTTGATGAGCTTCAAGAGGTAGTCACCGGATCATGTTGGCCCTTTTGCTTTCACTCTGTGGTCTAGCTCACCCCAAACCATCTCGATTGGGTTCAGGTCTGGTGACTGTGGAGGCCAGGTCATCTGGCGTAGCACCCCATCATTCTCCTTCTTGGTCAAATAGCCCTTGCACAGCCTGGAGGTGTGTTTGGGGTCATTGTCCTGTTGAAAAATAAATGATGGTACAACTACACACAAACCAGATGGAATAGCATGCAGCTGCAAGATGCTGTGGTAGCCATGCTGGTTCAGTATGCCTTAAATTTTGAATAAATCCCCAACAGTGTCACCAGCAAAGCACTCTCACACGATCACACCTCCTCCTCCATGCTTCACAGTGGGAACCAGGCATGTAAAGTCCATCCGTTCACCTTTTTCTGCATTATAATAATAATAATAATAATAATAATTTTTATTTATATAGCGCCAACATATTCTGCAGCACTTTACAATTAAGCGGGGACATGTACAGACAATAAATTCAGTTTAAGTTAAGACAATTTAAACAGTGACATTAGGGGTGAGGTCCCTGCTCGCAATCTTACAATCTACAATCAAGCAAAGACACAGTGGTTGGAACCAAAGATCTCAAATTTGGATTCATCAGACCAAAGCACAGATTTCCACTAGTCTAAAGTCCATTCCTTGTGTTCTTAGCCCAAACAAGTCTCTTCTGCTTGTTGCCTGTCCTTTGCAGTGCTTTCATAGCAGCTATTTTACCATGAAGGCCTGCACAAAGTCTCCTCTTAACAGTTGTTGGAGAGATGTGTCTGCTGCTAGAACTCTGTGTGGCATTGACCTGGTCTCTAATTTGAGCTGCTGTTAACCTGCGATTTCTAAGGCTGGTGACTCAGATAAACTTATCCTCAGAAGCAGAGGTGACTCTTGGTTTTCCTTTCCTGGGGCGGTCCTCATGTGAGCCAGTTTCTTTATAGCGCTTAATGGTTTTTGCCACTGCTCTTGGGGACACTTTCAAAGTTTTTAAAGTAATGATGGCCACTCATTTTTCTTTACTTAGCTGCTTTTTTCTTGCCATAATACAAATTCTAACAGTCTATTCAGTAGGACTATCAGCTGTGTATCCAGCAGACTTCTGCACAACACAACTGATGGTTCCAACCCCATTTATAAGGCAAGAAACCCCACTTATTAAACCTGACAGGGCACACCTGTGAAGTGAAAACCATTCCCGGTGACTACCTCTTGAAGCTCATCAAGAGAATGCCAAGAGTGTGCAAAGCAGTCATCAAAGCAAAAGGTGGCTACTTTGAAGAACCTAGAATATATGAGACATAATTTCAGTTGTTTCACACTTTTTGGTTAAGTATATAATTCCATATGTGTTAATTCATAGTTTTGATGCCTTCAGTGTGAATGTACAATTTTCATAGTCATTAAAATACAGAAAAATCTTTAAATGAGAAGGTGTGTTCAAACTTTTGGTCTGTGCTGTATGGACAGTCTAAAATTTTTATGGGCATTTCTTTTTTTACGGACACCTCCTATGATGTCCAGAAGTGTTATTCTGCAGCGTGTGTATACATATAGACCCAAGGTGCAGACTATGCAAATAAACCTCAGAAACAGTCCAACACATAGTGCCAGGATGCAAAATGCAAGCAGAAACATTATATACCAGACGCTACAAACCAAGTAGCAGGAATTGTATAAAGGAACATCTGCAGAGAATATGGGCTAAGTCCACCTAAGTCCAGGTGGGAGACCCCAGAAAAAGTGGTGGAGAATGAAAGAGCTAAAATCCTGTGGGACTTCAAAGTCCAGATGGATAAGCAGATGTTGGCTAACCAACCAGACATTGAGATAGTAGACAAGGATCAGAAGACAGCAATGATAATAGATGTGGCAGTGCCAAGTGACAGCAATATTAGCAAGAAGGAATATGACAAGCTGGAGAAATACCAATGGCTCAAAGGAGAACTAGAGAAGATGTGGAAGGTGAAAGCAACAGTGATTCCAGTGGTGATAGGAGCACTTGGAGCAGTGACCCCTAAGTTGGAAGAATGGCTATAAGAATCGTCCCGGGCACCATCAGAAACCGAGGTCCTGGCCAACAACCAAATTGGATTTTAGCTCTTACAATGACAGAAAAAATATGCGATAAGGACTGTATGGAAGATTGTGAGGAGTGGAGGGGCCAGACAGGTGAGCATAAGTTTTTGTCTTTCTACATATTAGATGTATTATTTTCTTGGCTTTTGAACCCAAAACTTAATAATGGATATGCAATTTGCGGAAAATAACTTCAATGCGAATTAAAATTTTGCCAGATCTGCTGATCTTTAGTCTTTTGTTGAGTTTGCTTTGCTGTAGTTTATCTATAGATTAACTCAATTTTGAATTTTTTAGGATTTATTAATATACAATAGATCTGATCCTCTATGTTTTTTTTTTGTAGTATAAAAATACTACCACTTAAGAAAAAGCATTTTCATCATTTTCATATCCAATGGCATCAATTGTGCTTGATATCATACAGAGAAATATTGCATGACACATTTTACTTCCTGGCTATGGGCATCCATCCGGTGAACAATATGTACAACTTTTCCATTAGTATTGTGTAGCTCAGGGGAAAAAAAGAAGTGTTTGGATATAGCGTATGTATTTGAACCCAGCATTGGCATATAAGCAGCAGAATTGTCTTCAGTTGAAAATGTGTTCTATAATCTAAAATAAGTTGTTTCAGCAGCAAGCACGCATATTTCTGCAATTTGAATTCAGATAAATGAGACTAAGAAATTTCTGCAACGAATATGTAACTATATCCTTACTCTTGCCTTTACACATTTCAATACTTTTCCTCCATTCTAATATCTTATTGAAAAGTGATGCCTTAACACAATGTTCAAAGTCAGTTTTGATTTGATTACAATATTTTAAACTTTCATTTATCTCTTATTTTTCCAAATGATGGAATGTATGGGATAAAAATGGTTTCATAAGTGTGTATCAGCTTTTGGTACCAGCTTCTATCCTCAGTGAACAGGTGCAACACACAGCAAGCCATGTGAAAGATATTGGGTAGTTAATCCTATGAAAATCTGGATTAAAGTCTTAAAATAGATATCCTTAGGTCTCCTCGAAATGTGTATAAACTGCTAACAACTCAGCTCTCTGATAATACAGGTAGGAGACTGTTCTTATATTAATTTATGATTTATATCAACACATGTATTTAGTATATATATGGTATGCAGAGTATATCTCATTCTACTGTATTTTCATCCTGTGGATCTCTCCAGTTATATAAACCGTTTACAGTAAAAAAAAATCCTTTACAGGGAACTTGTAACAATGAGCAAGAAATTTGATCTGACAGAAGCATGTAAAAAAGCAAGAAGAGCTGAACAGATTGAAAGTATAAGTATTATAAGTTTATAGTAAAAGATTTTATTTTATTCATTGAAATCCTTGCTCATTCTGGGTTTAGCAGTCAGGGGGTCTCAGTGCTAATGATGTAATGATCTCTACAATCTGTTCAGCCTCTCCTGCTCTATAATATGCTCAATTGATAGATTGATAGATACCGTATTTTTCGGACTACAAGACGCACTTTTTCCCCCCCAAAAAAGGGGGGAAAATGGGGGGTGCGTCTAATAGTCGCAATGCAGGCTTACCGTGGTGGCAGAGGTGCGGTGGCAGAGGTGCGGCGGCAGAGTTGTGATGGTAGAGGTGCGGCGGCAGAGGTGCGGCGGTAGAGGTGTGGCGGCAGAGGAGAAGCAGTAAGCGGGGTCCCTTTCTCCGGTGAGGTGATGCAGCAGCCCGGTAAGCAGCAGAGCCGGGTGAATCCTGTTGTTATCGGTGGTGGCGGCCATTTTCCTGAGGCCGCGCATGCGCAGATGGAGCGCTCTGCTTCCCGGGGCTTCAGGAAAATGGGCGCCGCGATCTCCATCTGCGCACGCGTGGCCTCCCGCGGCCATTTTCCTGAAGCCCCGGGAAGCAGAGCGCTTCATCTGCACATGCGCAGCCTCAGGAAGATGGCCGCCCCCACCGATAACAACAGGATTCACCCGGCTCTGCTGCTTACCGGGCTGCTGCATCACCTCACCGGAGAAAGGGACCCCGCTTACTGCGCCTCCTCTGCCGCCACACCTCTGCCACCGCAGGATTCAACCGGCTCTGCTGCATCACCATACCGGGGAAAGGGACCCCTCTCACGCCATACCTCTCACTGCGCCTCCTCATCCCAGCACCTCCTCATCCCAGCACCTCCCCACCTCTGCCTCCTGTGACCCTGCTCTGCCACCGCCAGCCCTCAGGTAAGATACTGTAAATTCGGACAATAAGACAGACCCCCATCTTATAAAAAAATCTTTTTTTCTGCAATTTTAACCCCAAATTTGGGGTGCGCCTTATGGTCCTGTGCGTCTTATAGTCCGAAAAATACGGTAAGTATTATAAGCTGTCTTTTTATGGGCACATAGCCTTCAAAAAAGAAAAAACAAAACACCATGTTTACTTTGACAGAATCCCAGCCATAAGGAATATCTCAAGCTATGCCCTGGTATGCCCCCAAACAGAGGTAAAATGCTGAATTTTAGGCAAAATTTGCATAAATCCTACTCATGTTCTGCCAAAGTCACCTCTGAAATCTGCCCAAGCCAGCTTTATTTTCTAAAATTTGGATCAGTCCTGGTAAATTCTGGACTCATGGCAGGTATATCATAGCTGATAGACTGGGGTGAAGGTTTGTGAGTACGGACTGAACTACGCTTAAAAAAGGAATGAAAAAAGAAAAAAAGAACAAAGAATAGGATTTTAACTGCAATGTAACATATAGATACATGACTACTGGGAAGCTTATGTGTGGAGTAGGCTCAGCTACTCCCCACACAGTAGATGTCAGCTATTGTAATGCCTGGCTGAGGTCACAGGCTCTAAAGGCTGTCTTGGACAGACTTGGCACAAGCAGCTCCATCTGGCAGATTCCAGAAAAATCCTGATATCCTTTAACCCCTGTTCAGGTATCTGGTTGTACAACAGGACCCAGTGGAATGCTACCATGGAAGGGCTGAAGACCAGAGGCAGGAATAGTTGCTAGGGTCATAGCTGAGAGGTCACATCAAGGTCAGGATAAACTCAAGATCTGTGAAAATAGAAACATAAGCCGAGGTCAATACAGGAAAAACTATAATACCACACAGGAGCAGAAGCCACACACCAAACCAAAGATACACAAAACTTTATCTGGCAGCTGAAAGCCGCAGTAGGGTATGGTGCTATCCAACTGGCTGGAGAAGGGAGCCGATAGCTTCACCTGGACAGCCCACATCCACACTGTCATCCACACTGTCAGACTGGATGGCACTGCAGATCCCAGTCATTCTAACCTTAGTGAAAAGCAAGAAGTGGTTGGCATTCGGTGTTCTGGTGTGGTGCTTGTGGAAGAAGTATAAATGGGAAGGTAAAGAATCCCATATTGAGTAGCAGCTGTTTTATTGCAATCAAAGCAAATCCATAGATGTTTCTGCCCATCCTGGGCTTTTATGAATTTTATCAATTATTGATAAAAGCCTGGGATGGGCTGAAACGTCTATGGATTTGCATTGATTGCAATAAAACAGCTACTACTCAATACGTGAGTGCTGGGATTCTTTGCCTTCCCACTCTAACCTGCCTGCTGTCCAGACCCTATGGTTCTGACTTCTCCTCTACCTCCAGAACCGCATGCAGAGTTAATACGACGGTGCCTGGTGGCGCAAGCATAAGTCGCAGCAGGTTCTGGTGGAGATGTAACAACCTTATTGCTTAACCAGAATAAATAAATATATAATATATGACTTCCCTTTTACCTTGTCAAAAATAAAGAAATAATAAAAAAAAACATATTTCATATTGAAATTAATTAACCCAATTGGTTAGTTCTATGTTGAGGCAAATAATCACAATGCCGTGTTTGTGGTTTTTCTAGACACAAGTCAACATTCCTCCCTAAAAAATGAAATAAAAATAAATTAAGTAGGTATCAACTAAACTGTCAACTCGACATGCAAAAACAAGTCCTCAGACATCTCAATTGAAAGAAAAATTATTGTTCTCTTTATATGGCGACACAAAACAATGTTTTATTTTTTGCAAAGGTCTGAATTTTTTCCATTACTTATGTAAAAAAAATATATGCAGGTTTGGCATTGCCAAAATTGTATTGACCTGGTAAATTGTGTTTGGAAGTAATTTTTTATCAATAAAGTATTGCTATAAAAAACAGTAATTAAACAAACAGTGACTATTAAAAAAAAAATTAAAAATAATAAACCAACAGTATTCTCCCTGTTCTGATGTAATCCATTTCATAACGAGTGTCTCACAACGATCTCCCATGGAGAGCTTTCACATCGGCAGATGCGACCGCTCTCCAGGGGCTCCAGTGATACAATGACGGAAGGTATCCTTCTGCACTGTATCCCTCCGCCAATATGAGTGCAGAGTTCATACTGTCACTTGTGGCACCTCTGTGTGGGAAAATTCTCATGCAGCAGTGCCGTAAAGTGAGAGCCCATTGAACCCTCCGTGATAACACTGCAGGAGCCATTGTCTCCTGTCAGTGAGTCACTGGAGGCCTATAGATCTGTCATATCTCCTGGGGAGATCATTGTGGGACACTTGTTATTAAATGGACTGCATTGGACCAGGGAGTATTTGTGTTGGTTTATTATTTTTTCTTTTTTTCCAGGAGATCGAGGGCGTCACATGGATTGGCAGAACAATAAAGATGGCAAAAAAATGTGTGTTGTTTTATTTAATTAAAATACTTTATTTTGCATGTGTGTGTGTTTATTTAGCCCATTAACAACTATAGGATTAGTAATGGATAGGTGTCCTATTGACGCCTCTCCATTACTAAGCCGACTTGATGTCACCTTACAAACTTTATGTCACCTTACAATTTAAAGGTGACATTAACCCCCTATTACCCCATATGCCAAGGCTACAGGGCAGTGGGAAGAGAGAGGCTAAGTGCCGGAATTGACGCTTCTTACAGAAGCACCATTTCTGGGGCAGCTGTGAGCTGGTGTTTGTAGCCGGGGGCCAATATCCCTGGTCCCTTCCTCGGCTATGAATATCAGCCTGCAGCTGTCTGCATAGCCTTTTTCTGGCTATTAAGTATAGGGGATCCCACGTAATGTTTTGGGTGTCCCCCTATTTTAACAGCCAGTAAAGGCTAAATATACAGCTGTGGGCTGATATTCATAGCCTGGGAAGCTCCATGGGTACTAACCCTTTCCCAGGCTATAAACATCGGCCCCTAGTCACTGACTTTCCCTCTCTGGCTCAGAAAATTACGTGGAGCCCACGCCATTTTTTATTCATTTTTTTAATAAATTAAACATATATTGCATTTAATGCCGGGGTCACACTTGTGAGAAACTCGCACGAGTCTCTTGCATCAATACTCGGCACTGCCAGCGTCACTCGGGACCAGAGCTTGCGGCTGCATGTATCTCTATGCACCTGAACGCTTCGGTCCGAGTGCTGGCGGCAGTGCTTGGTATTGAGGTGCGAGACTCCTGAGAGTTTCTCGCAAGTGTAACCACCGCCTAAAGCAGATTCTGTGTGTGTGTGTGTCTTTATTTAACTCTTTATGTACCATTTTATTATGTTTATTACTAAACATCGGGCTTGGTATTATCTATCTATCTATCTATAGATATATCTATAAATATATATCTATAGATGGATAGCTATATCTATAGATAGATGGATAGATAGATAGATAGATAGATCTATAGATAGATCTATAGATAGATCTATAGATAGATCTATAGATAGATCTATAGATAGATCTATAGATAGCTAGATAGATAGATCTATACTTTTCCAAAAAAGTTGAGGCAGCACACCAAATCCAAAGTTATAAAGTGCTTTTTAATAGCCCATGTAGCAACGTTTTGGTCGTGGGTACAGATCTTTCTCAAGCAATGCTTGACTGAAACGTCGCCACATGGGCTATTAAAAATCACTTTTTATCTTTGGATTTGGTGTGCTGCAATAATCTCAAAAAATAGTATCGGAAAGAGGTACATACAGCAAAATCATGAATAAATCCTCAGTATATATATAAAATTACTTTTTATTAATTAAAAACAAGGCAAAGAACCCAACCAATAGTGACAAATAACAACCAATAACCAAACCAAAAATACAAAAAGTGCTATAAAAACACCATAAAACTAATGGGGAACAGCTATTTGGTGTGCTGCCTCAAATTTTTTGAAAAAGTATTTACTAGGACTGGCATGTACCTGTGAGGCGTCTTCATCCTACCTCTTAACTGTGCTGTTTTTCTATCTTTTATATATATATATATATATATATATATATAATTAAAGAAAATTTGGCAGCACTACCAAAAAAAAAACGGGTGTCATAAAACCTGTAAAGGTAACGTCCAAACCTCCAAAGTAGTAGAAAATCAGAAAAAAAACTTGCAGCACTCCAAAAATCAAAATGAAAAACCGTGGCTTTACTGATCCATTAGCAGCAACGATTCGACAGATTTCTCTGCCTTTCTGCAGAGAAATCTGCTGAAACGTTGATTATCTATAGATCTATCTATCTATCTATCTGTGTGTGTAAACATTATTCTTCAATTGATTATGTAAATTAAGAGGTTGGACAAGAAATGACATCACAATTATTTTTTTTTGTTGAATGATAGGTCTTTATTTAGCTTACAAAAATGCATACAAATCCGCATGAAAATCCGCATCAAAAACGCATCAAATCCAGATTTATCGTATATACGTATAACGTATATATTTATGCAGTGTTTTTTCTGACAACGCTGTGATTTTTAGTGCATAAAACAACTGCTGCAAATACTCAACACGTACGCATGACTTAATGGTATGGAAATAAAACGTTCTAAGAAAAATAGAAAAATATTCATTCTAAAGCATTTTTCCATGCCATGTAATTTTATTGCCCAAATGTATGCAGCTTTTAGTAATAATTTGGCAAGAACTATTCCTAATGAAAAGTTTGTTTTACCAAAAACTGTCTCTCTCTAGTTGTAGAAGTGTTCCAGATATACTCAGCAGAATTGTATTGAAATTCTATTCCCCCTGAACAGGTCCATCAGCAGAATGGAATCAGCTACGTACAACCAGCTGACACTTTTCACAGCTCTGCAGGTAGGAGGTAGTGTCGCAAAATGTTATTTTACAGAATTTCTCGTTTTGCAATAACATTGTATTAAGAGCGGCCTGTACTCCCAAGACTCATGCTGAGAGCTGCACTAAGGCTAAGTACAAGTGAGTTGTATGACGCTTCAACACGACTTCCATAAAAAAATGAATCTTTATTTATAAAGCATCAATATATTCCACTATCCTTACAACAGAGGAATTAAAACACAAGTAAAATGGCAAAGAATCAAAAACTAATGAGTCAAAGAATCAAATCTAATGGACAAGCGATGAGAGCGCCCATAAGTGTTTGTAGCTGCACGAGATATCTTTTTTATAAGGAGAGAAGGGGCAGCACGGTGGCTCAGAGGTTAGCACTGCAGCCTTGTAGCGCTGGGGTCCTGGGTTCCAATCCCACCTTGGACAACATCTTCAAGGAGTTTGTATGTTCTCCCCATGTTTGCATGGGTCTCCTCCGGGTTCTCCGGTTTCCTCCCATATTCCAAAGACATACTGATAGGGAATTTAGATTGTGAGCCCCATCGAGGACAGCGATGATAATGTGTGCAAAACTGTAAAGCACTGCGGAATATGTTAGCGCTATATAAACATAAAGATTATTATTATTATTAGAGATGTTTTATCTTTCACATTCATAATGAATCTGAAGAAAAATAGGAGTATGCGCCTTCAAATGCTCATTGGGCTATGTTCCCACCTTGAGTTTTTGTGTTTAGATAATGACTGGAATGACAAAAACTGCAACAGGGTCTTATCTAGATTACAAAGAAAGGAGTAAAACGGGATTTGCTCATCTGGGGGGTGAAAGTCACAACCCTTTTATTGCCTTTAAAGTGAAAAACGGCAGCTGCAGATCCAACAAACAGCTTTTAAGCAACCTTGGAGATGAAAGAGGATATAAAACCTACGCTGCCAAGGATCCAATATACTATAGGGAAACAGATGCGGTATTCTTGCAGTTTTATTTGTCAACACATTTCGAGGTGACCATACCTCTTCATCAGGACAAACCACAATGAATTATGAGTTGTTTTTTTTTTGGGGGGGGGGGGTTGACTGTGTATTTTTGGCAAGTCAAAAATACAGTTTCCAGAGACCCTGCAAAGTGGAAAGCAGGTTTCAAATCCACAACATGTCAATTTCTTTTGCGGGTACGCTGAGTTTTATGTGTAGATTTTTCCCATACACTTGCATTGGATGTGTAAAATCTACAGATATGCATATATTTTTAGTGTGATTCCACAGCGAAAACACACCAAAAACTCCTGTAATCCTTACATCACTATATAAATAAAGTTTTGTCAAAGCCAAATACCAGGAAGTATCAATGAAAAAGCATCTTTTTTAAAAACATGACATGCCAACAGGAGACAAAGAACACAGTTTCAAAAATGCAATAAAAATACAAGTTAAAAAATACATTAAAGAGGTAATTTAAAAACACAAGTGTCCTAAATTAATTTAAAAAAAAATGAAAATTGCTACTTTGGCAAGTAATGGGTTAAGGCTATGTTCCCATTATGAGCTTTAGGTAAGTTTTTGATTTTGCAGATTTTTGAACGAATGCAAGTAAACCTATTTTACTTAAAGCATAACATTTGTTTCAGAAATCAATAGTACACATGAAAATACTGTAAGTAAAGGTACCGTCACACATAGCGACGCTGCAGCGATACCGACAACGATCCGGATCGCTGCAGCGTCGCTGTTTGGTCGCTGGAGAGCTGTCACACAGACAGCTCTCCAGCGACCAACGATCCCGAGGTCCCCGGTAACCAGGGTAAACATCGGGTAACTAAGTGCAGGGCCGCGCTTAGTAACCCGATGTTTACCCTGGTTACCATCCTAAAAAGTAAAAAAACAAACGCTACATACTTACCTTCCGCTGTCTGTCCTCGGCGCTCTGCTTCTCTGGTCTGGCTGTGAGCGCCGGGCAGCCAGAAAGCAGAGCGGTGACGTCACTGCTCTGCTTTCCGGCTGACCGACGCTCACAGCCAGTACAGGAGGAGTGCAGAGCACAGCGCTGGAGGACAGAGAGCGGTAGGTAAGTATGTAGTGTTTGTTTTTTTACTTTTAGGATGGTAACCAGGGTAAACATCGGGTTACTAAGCGCGGCCCTGCGCTTAGTTACCCGATGTTTACCCTGGTTACCAGCAATGACATCGCTGAATCGGTGTCACACACGCCGATTCAGCGATGTCTACGGGGAGTCCAGCGACGAAATAAAGTTCTGGACTTTCTTCCCCGACCAGCGATCCCCCAGCAGGGGCGTGATCGCTGCTGCCTGTCACACTGGACGATATCGCTAGCGAGGACGCTGCAACGTCACGGATCGCTAGCGATATCGTCTAGTGTGACAGTACCTTAACTTTGTAATATATCTTATCAGATAGATGTGAGCCTTAATCTGCCAAAATGTATCAGTCACTATCAAAATTACTGAGATAGGAGATGGCGGCTTCTACTGATAAAATTCTATATACCGTAGATATGAGGGGGAGGAGGAGGATGGATCTCTATGGAGCTCTGCCTCTAGCTCCTCCCTACTTCTCTCTACATTGCATTGTATTCGTAACAACGTCTATCTCAGTAATGGAAAGTCTGCCTTTACTGAATACACTCTTTACCTCAAAATTGAGAATTTTGATAATGAAGTATCAATTTTGGCAGAGAAAAAATAAGATACATTAGAAAATTCCTTACTTTCATGTGAACCATTGAGTTATTAAATAAAAAAATAAAACGATGGTTACTCTTTAACCCCTTCAACCCCCAGTCTGTTTTACCTCCCTGAACAGGCCAAATTTTAAAATTCTGACCAGTATTAATTTATGAGGTATTAACTCTGTAACGGTTCAATCTATCGCAGTGATTCTGAGAAAGCTTTCTCATGACATATTGTGCTTTAGGTAGTGGCAAATTCAGGTTGATATTTTTTGCATTTATTTGTAAAAATGTAAAAAAATTTAAAACCTTTGCAATTTTTAACATTTTAATTTTTATGACCTTAAACCAGATAGTTATATCACAGAAAATAGCTAATAAATAACATTTAACACGTGTTTGCTTTATTTCAGCGTCATTTTTTAAAGCCAATTTTTTTTTTTGTTAGGAAGTTAGAAGGGTTCCAAGTTTATCAACACTTTCTTATTTTTCCAACAAAATGTAGGAAACCAATTTTTTAAGGAACAATTTGATGGCACTGCATTTATTCTTAATTATGCCAGACAATTATGCCTATTACCTCTACCAAACCTGTGGATAATGCATTGAAGGACAGCTGTCGATATAAAAAGGGACCTCACTCTTTCCACAGAGAGGCTCTAGAGAACAATAGCCAAAAGACCATGGCTCCAACTGGAGGAATACAGATTTGATTACCTGCCCATCACTCAACCCACAGAGACATTTGCAGAACCCAGGTTGGACAATCAGGTCACCTGGCCACATACCTCAATGTACTCTGTCAGCTTCTTTAGCATGCCACTACCTTCTCTCTGTGGGTGCCCACCAAAATCAGGGTGCTACTGGTTGGGATAGTTGGCCATGGAAGCCCTGAAGTTGCAGATGTTTTAATTCCGAGCCAGCGGAAATGTGAAACTCTGTCATTTGCTAGGACTGAGCTATATATTGTTGACTGTTGGTGATCCAATTGCGCCCCTCAAAGTGATCAAAACCACATTCAAGAAGTTTATTAACCTTTCAGGCGCTTCACAGGAATAAAAACATGTGGAAGAAAAAAAAAATTACTTTTTCCTACAAAAATGTTGCTTTAGCCCAAAATTTTGCATTTTCACAAGGTTAGCAGGAGAAAATAGACAGTACAGTATGTTGCATAATTTCTCCTGAGTATGCCGATACCCCATATGTGTTGGAAAACTACTGTTTGGGTGCACAGCTGGGATTGGAAGGGAAGGAGCATCAATTGGCTTTTGGAGTGCAAAATTGGCTGGAATAGATAGAATACGACATTACGACATGTCGCATTTGCAGAGCCCCTCATGTGCCTACACAGTGTCAACCCCCCACAAGTGACTACTGTCACACTCACGCCCTGACTGGTGGGCGTGAGCTCGGGGGGTTTGTGGCCCCACTGTGCCACAAACCAGACTACCCTGGAAGGGGCGTGACTATGACAGCTGCCTGGGTTTTCACTGGAGCCTCTGATGGTGAGGACAGGCTTGTGCAGCAGGCAGCTGCCAGGTGCTACTCCAGGGTGGTGTCTGGCTGTGGCTGCTGATCCCACTTGGGAGACAGGAACACCAGGATTGGTGCGGGCATCAGGCAGGACTGGCAGAAGAGCACAGCTGGAACACAGACGAGTAGGCTGGCACGGCTGAGACAGGGCTGGCAGAGACACAGCGGAGAACTCAGGGCTGGCAGAGACACGGCAGGAAACAGGACTGGCTAGGACAGCAGGAACACAGGACTGGAAGGCAGGGCAGGAACGGCAGGACTGGCAGGAACACAGGATTGGGAGGCACTGCAGAGAACACCGGACTGGAAGGCAGGGCAGGAACAGCAGGACTGGCAGGAACACAGGATACACAGGACTGGTTGATGTGGTGTATGAATCAGGCTGCACTCAGATGACACCCGAGTGCAGTCCTATTGTGAGTGTGATGAAGGAACAGGTAGGGACCTGTACACACAGAAGATGCAGGTACGGAAACAAGCTAGAAGGAGAGGAGAATGAAGGAACAGGTAGGGACCTGTTCACACAGGAGGTGCAGGAAAGGAAACAAGCAGAAAGGAATGAGGTATGAAGAAACAGGTAGGGACCTGTTCACACAGGAGGACCAAGTAACAAGTAGAAGGTGGAACTAAGAAAAGAGAAGGAGAAGGCAGAGCCAAGGGCGGAGACGCTGGAGGTGGAGCCAAGAGCGGAGACGCTGGAGGCGGAGCCAAGAGCGGAGACGCTGGAGGCGGAGCCAAGAGCGGAGACGCTGGAGGCGGAGCCAAGAGCGGAGACGCTGGAGGCGGAGCCAAGAGCGGAGACGCTGGAGGCGGAGCCAAGAGCGGAGACGCTGGAGGCGGAGCCAAGAGCGGAGATGCTGGAGGCGGAGCCAAGAGCAGAGACGCTAGAGGCGGAGCCAAGAGCGGAGACGCTAGAGGCGGAGCCAAGAGCGGAGATGCTAGAGGCGGAGCCAAGAGCGGAGACGCTAGAGGCGGAGCCAAGAGCGGAGACGCTAGAGGCGGAGCCAAGAGCGGAGACGCTAGAGGCGGAGCCAAGAGCGGAGACGCTAGAGGCGGAGCCAAGAGCGGAGACGCTAGAGGCGGAGCGAAGACGCTGGAGGTGGAGCCGCTGGAGGTGGAGCCAAGAGCGGAGACGCTGGAGGTAACGCCAGGAGCGGAGACGATGGAGGTAACGCCAAGAGCAGAGACGGAGCCAAGTGCAGAAACACAGGAGGCGGAGCCAGATAGTACCGCAAAGAGCGGAGCCACAGAGCAAAGCCAGAGAGTGCGAAGCAAGGTCTGAGTGCAGAGCCGCAAGAGTGCGGAGTGTAAGCAAACAGAAAACACAAGGAAAGAAAGCAGGGAAGGAAACCACAGAAAAGGAGACCGAGAAAAGACAAAGTACAGACAAGGCAATAGAACAAGACACAGGGACAAAGACACAGGGACCAGGATATTCTGCCTCCTGGAGGGCGGACTACAAGAACAAGGCAAAAGCACAGAGAAAAGCTCAGAGGGAGTAACTCAGAGCAAGGCCAGGCAAACTCAGCAGCTAAACACTAACTGAGCTAACACATTGCACAGGCCCAGACCACAGGGTGGAGCTGCACTATATACAGGAGGCCTCTTGGTAATTGGTCAGGAACTGATTGGACAGGTGCACCTGATTCCTATAAGAACCTGAGAGTTCAGGCGCCGGCCCCCTATACACATAGCCATGAAGCATGTACAGAGCAGAGACACAGAACATGGAGCTGGCATTAAAGAGAAAGCACATCATGACCTGGAGCAGTGGGTAAGATTGTGTGAGAGATGTGAGGCCATGCTGTGATGCCAGCAGAGTTGTTACAACTACATTTTGGAAACTACACACATCAAGGAGCTTATCTAGAGGTGTGATGAGCACTTGTGATGCGCGAACATGCTAAAATAAGGTGTTAGCCGAGCATGCTCGGGTGCTAACTGATTGACTTGATGTTCTTGATAAACATGTTCGAGTCCCGCTGCCTGCATGTCTCACTGCTGATTGATAGCCGCAACAACTTCAGGGTTTACCTATTTGTTAGGAAATCCCTGCATGTGTTGTGGTTGATAAACAGCCGTGAGACATGAAGGCATGGCGAACATATTTTTCAAGCCCACCGAAGTTTCTCGTTTTGCACCCAAGCATGCTTGGATAACACCTTATCCGAGCACATTCGCTCATTGCTGGTAAGTACATTAAAGTCACAATGGCTTCACAGAATTTTATAATGTTCAACCGTGAAAATGAAAAAAATACATTTTTCCCAAAAAAATGTTCCTTCGGCCCCAAATTTTAAATTTTCAGAAGGGTAACAGAAGAAAATGGAACTTACAATTTGTTGTGCTGCACACCAATACCCCATCTGTAGTGAAAAACTACTGTTTGGACACCTGTTAGGGCTGGAAAGGGAAGGAGAACCAACAGAATTCTGGAGTGCAAATTTTGGCTGAAATAGATTATGGATGCCATATCACTGTTGAAGAGCCCGTGACATGGCAAAACAGCAGACCGCATTTTGGAAACTACACCTCTTGAAGACTTCATATCGATTGTATTGACCACTTTTAACCCTCAGGTGATTCACAGAATTGTATAACATAGGGCTTAGTCAATGGAAAATTATCCTTTTTTCCACTAAAATATTGCTTTGGTTTTTAAGTTTCAAAAGGTCCAATAGGAGTAAATGAACAGTACAATTTGTTTGGCAATTTCTCCTGGGTAAGCCAATACCCCATATGTGGTCAAAAACTACCTTTGAGGCACAGTGCAAAAATCAAAAGGGAAAAATCACCATCTTGAAGTTCAGATGTTGCTGGAATGGTTTGAGGGTGCCATGTCACACCTGCAGAGTTCCTAAGATACCAGAACAGCCAAACCCGATAAATGACCTCATTTTTTAAACTACACCCCCCAATTAATTAATTTATGGGTGCAGTAAGCATGTTAACACAACATGTGCCTCACAGAATTGTATACAATTGGGCACTGAAGAAAGAATAATTAAATTTTTCCCACCAAAATGTTGTTTTAGCCTCAACTTTTTTAATTTTTATGAGGGCTAATAGGAAATATATACTTCACAGTTTGCCGTGCAATTTCTCCAAAGTGCACCAATACCCTACATGTAATCAGGAACTACTTTTGATACACAGTGCAAATCTCAGCATGAAACAAGCGCATATGCAGATTTTACTTTTATAGTTTGTAGGTGCCATGACCCACTGGAAGAACCCCTGATGTGCCAGAAAAGCAGATAAAATCCTTCCTCTTTTACAAACTACACCTCTCAATGGGTTCAGTGATCATATTAACACCACAGATGTGTCACAGAATTTTATACCACTGGGCAATGATGAGCCCCAGATTTTTTATTTTCACTTGGGCAATACCCCATAAGCAGCTATATAGTACTCGTATATTAGGCAGGTTGGCATAACTCGAGAAATGCCAAACATTGATACTAAATGTGGCTTAAGCACATTGAGGATCAGAATGGAGGGGCAATTGGACTTAGGAGCAACAAATTCACTGGATATATTGTGGGGGGTAAGGAGCCATTTCACTTTTCCAGAGTTTTTGAGTTACCAGTAACATGGAAGCCCCTATATTTTCATTAACAGATGACTGACCTGATACATTTCAAAAACCTGACCTGCACATCCAAACATAGACTGAGTGTGAACAGGTGCTGAACCCAGAGTCGCCAACTCGTATATAGTTAAATAAATAGGGCAGCACACTGCAGCGCCAAAACATGCAAACTTGAAAAAACGAAATTTGAACCGCATTACTGCACTAGAAATATGAAAAATGAGAGCTTTTAGCGCACAAAAATGGCCAATTTTATGTGTACCTCGTAGCCACGTTAAGGCATCTCTCTTATACGAGGTCCTACGTTTGACCTACCTCACTGAGAATAAACGTCTCCATCTGAATGGGTACATGTAAAAACCTCTTCTTGGACTCAAATTCTCTCTCTATGTGGAGGGGTATT
Organism: Ranitomeya imitator; assembly: GCF_032444005.1. Taxonomy (NCBI): domain Eukaryota; kingdom Metazoa; phylum Chordata; class Amphibia; order Anura; family Dendrobatidae; genus Ranitomeya; species Ranitomeya imitator. The sequence goes on from NC_091287.1 coordinate 444,631,965, forward strand.
GGACCTACTATAATTAAAACACCTGAAGCTAGGAGGCGGGGAGTGCACGATCAGAAGGCTAGAGAATACATTTCAAAAACCTGACCTGCACATCCAAACATAGACTGAGTGTGAACAGGTGCTGAACCCAGAGTCGCCAACTCGTATATAGTTAAATAAATAGGGCAGCACACTGCAGCGCCAAAACATGCAAACTTGAAAAAACGAAATTTGAACCGCATTACTGCACTAGAAATATGAAAAATGAGAGCTTTTAGCGCACAAAAATGGCCAATTTTATGTGTACCTCGTAGCCACGTTAAGGCATCTCTCTTATACGAGGTCCTACGTTTGACCTACCTCACTGAGAATAAACGTCTCCATCTGAATGGGTACATGTAAAAACCTCTTCTTGGACTCAAATTCTCTCTCTATGTGGAGGGGTATTGGACCTACTATAATTAAAACACCTGAAGCTAGGAGGCGGGGAGTGCACGATCAGAAGGCTAGAGAATACATTTCAAAAACCTGACCTGCACATCCAAACATAGACTGAGTGTGAACAGGTGCTGAACCCAGAGTCGCCAACTCGTATATAGTTAAATAAATAGGGCAGCACACTGCAGCGCCAAAACATGCAAACTTGAAAAAACGAAATTTGAACCGCATTACTGCACTAGAAATATGAAAAATGAGAGCTTTTAGCGCACAAAAATGGCCAATTTTATGTGTACCTCGTAGCCACGTTAAGGCATCTCTCTTATACGAGGTCCTACGTTTGACCTACCTCACTGAGAATAAACGTCTCCATCTGAATGGGTACATGTAAAAACCTCTTCTTGGACTCAAATTCTCTCTCTATGTGGAGGGGTATTGGACCTACTATAATTAAAACACCTGAAGCTAGGAGGCGGGGAGTGCACGATCAGAAGGCTAGAGAATACATTTCAAAAACCTGACCTGCACATCCAAACATAGACTGAGTGTGAACAGGTGCTGAACCCAGAGTCGCCAACTCGTATATAGTTAAATAAATAGGGCAGCACACTGCAGCGCCAAAACATGCAAACTTGAAAAAACGAAATTTGAACCGCATTATTGCACTAGAAATATGAAAAATGAGAGCTTTTAGCGCACAAAAATGGCCAATTTTATGTGTACCTCGTAGCCACGTTAAGGCATCTCTCTTATACGAGGTCCTACGTTTGACCTACCTCACTGAGAATAAACGTCTCCATCTGAATGGGTACATGTAAAAACCTCTTCTTGGACTCAAATTCTCTCTCTATGTGGAGGGGTATTGGACCTACTATAATTAAAACACCTGAAGCTAGGAGGCGGGGAGTGCACGATCAGAAGGCTAGAGAATACATTTCAAAAACCTGACCTGCACATCCAAACATAGACTGAGTGTGAACAGGTGCTGAACCCAGAGTCGCCAACTCGTATATAGTTAAATAAATAGGGCAGCACACTGCAGCGCCAAAACATGCAAACTTGAAAAAACGAAATTTGAACCGCATTACTGCACTAGAAATATGAAAAATGAGAGCTTTTAGCGCACAAAAATGGCCAATTTTATGTGTACCTCGTAGCCACGTTAAGGCATCTCTCTTATACGAGGTCCTACGTTTGACCTACCTCACTGAGAATAAACGTCTCCATCTGAATGGGTACATGTAAAAACCTCTTCTTGGACTCAAATTCTCTCTCTATGTGGAGGGGTATTGGACCTACTATAATTAAAACACCTGAAGCTAGGAGGCGGGGAGTGCACGATCAGAAGGCTAGAGAATACATTTCAAAAACCTGACCTGCAAATCCAAACATAGACTGAGTGTGAACAGGTGCTGAACCCAGAGTCACCAACTCGTATATAGTTAAATAAATAGGGCAGCACACTGCAGCGCCAAAACATGCAAACTTGAAAAAACGAAATTTGAACCGCATTACTGCACTAGAAATATGAAAAATGAGAGCTTTTAGCGCACAAAAATGGCCAATTTTATGTGTACCTCGTAGCCACGTTAAGGCATCTCTCTTATACGAGGTCCTACGTTTGACCTACCTCACTGAGAATAAACGTCTCCATCTGAATGGGTACATGTAAAAACCTCTTCTTGGACTCAAATTCTCTCTCTATGTGGAGGGGTATTGGACCTACTATAATTAAAACACCTGAAGCTAGGAGGCGGGGAGTGCACGATCAGAAGGCTAGAGAATACATTTCAAAAACCTGACCTGCACATCCAAACATAGACTGAGTGTGAACAGGTGCTGAACCCAGAGTCGCCAACTCGTATATAGTTAAATAAATAGGGCAGCACACTGCAGCGCCAAAACATGCAAACTTGAAAAAACGAAATTTGAACCGCATTACTGCACTAGAAATATGAAAAATGAGAGCTTTTAGCGCACAAAAATGGCCAATTTTATGTGTACCTCGTAGCCACGTTAAGGCATCTCTCTTATACGAGGTCCTACGTTTGACCTACCTCACTGAGAATAAACGTCTCCATCTGAATGGGTACATGTAAAAACCTCTTCTTGGACTCAAATTCTCTCTCTATGTGGAGGGGTATTGGACCTACTATAATTAAAACACCTGAAGCTAGGAGGCGGGGAGTGCACGATCAGAAGGCTAGAGAATACATTTCAAAAACCTGACCTGCACATCCAAACTTAGACTGAGTGTGAACAGGTGCTGAACCCAGAGTCGCCAACTCGTATATAGTTAAATAAATAGGGCAGCACACTGCAGCGCCAAAAACTTGCAAACTTGAAAAAACGAAATTTGAACCGCATTACTGCACTAGAAATATGAAAAATGAGAGCTTTTAGCGCACAAAAATGGCCAATTTTATGTGTACCTCGTAGCCACGTTAAGGCATCTCTCTTATACTTCAGGTGTTTTAATTATAGTAGGTCCAATACCCCTCCACATAGAGAGAGAATTTGAGTCCAAGAAGAGGTTTTTACATGTACCCATTCAGATGGAGACGTTTATTCTCAGTGAGGTAGGTCAAACGTAGGACCTCGTATAAGAGAGATGCCTTAACGTGGCTACGAGGTACACATAAAATTGGCCATTTTTATGCGCTAAAAGCTCTCATTTTTCATATTTTCAGTGCAGTAATGCAGTTCAAATTTTGTGTTTTCAAGTTTGCATGTTTTGGCGCTGCAGTGTGCTGCCCTATTTACTTAAATATATACGAGTTGGCGACTCTGGGTTCAGCACCTGTTCACACTGTGTCTATGTTTGGATGTGCAGATCAGGTTTTTTGAAATGTATTCTCTAGCCTTCTGATCGTGCACTCCCCGCCTCCTAGCTTCAGGTGTTTTAATTATAATAGGTCCAATACCCCTCCACAGTGAGAGAGAATTTGAGTCCAAGGAGAGGTTTCACATGTACCCATTCAGATGGAGACGTTTATTCTCAGAGAGGTAGGTCAAGCGTAGGGCCTCGTATAAGAGAGATGCCTTATCGTGGCTACGAGGTACACATAAAATTGGCCATTTTTATGCGCTAAAAGCTCTCATTTTTCATATTTTCAGTGCAGTAATGCAGTTCAAATTTTGTGTTTTCAAGTTTGCATGTTTTGGCGCTGCAGTGTGCTGCCCTATTTACTTAAATATATACGAGTTGGCGACTCTGGGTTCAGCACCTGTTCACACTGTGTCTATGTTTGGATGTGCAGATCAGGTTTTTTGAAATGTATTCTCTAGCCTTCTGATCGTGCACTCCCCGCCTCCTAGCTTCAGGTGTTTTAATTATAATAGGTCCAATACCCCTCCACAGTGAGAGAGAATTTGAGTCCAAGGAGAGGTTTCACATGTACCCATTCAGATGGAGACGTTTATTCTCAGAGAGGTAGGTCAAGCGTAGGGCCTCGTATAAGAGAGATGCCTTATCGTGGCTACGAGGTACACATAAAATTGGCCATTTTTATGCGCTAAAAGCTCTCATTTTTCATATTTTCAGTGCAGTAATGCAGTTCAAATTTTGTGTTTTCAAGTTTGCATGTTTTGGCGCTGCAGTGTGCTGCCCTATTTACTTAAATATATACGAGTTGGCGACTCTGGGTTCAGCACCTGTTCACACTGTGTCTATGTTTGGATGTGCAGATCAGGTTTTTTGAAATGTATTCTCTAGCCTTCTGATCGTGCACTCCCCGCCTCCTAGCTTCAGGTGTTTTAATTATAATAGGTCCAATACCCCTCCACAGTGAGAGAGAATTTGAGTCCAAGGAGAGGTTTCACATGTACCCATTCAGATGGAGACGTTTATTCTCAGAGAGGTAGGTCAAGCGTAGGGCCTCGTATAAGAGAGATGCCTTATCGTGGCTACGAGGTACACATAAAATTGGCCATTTTTATGCGCTAAAAGCTCTCATTTTTCATATTTTCAGTGCAGTAATGCAGTTCAAATTTTGTGTTTTCAAGTTTGCATGTTTTGGCGCTGCAGTGTGCTGCCCTATTTACTTAAATATATACGAGTTGGCGACTCTGGGTTCAGCACCTGTTCACACTGTGTCTATGTTTGGATGTGCAGATCAGGTTTTTTGAAATGTATTCTCTAGCCTTCTGATCGTGCACTCCCCGCCTCCTAGCTTCAGGTGTTTTAATTATAATAGGTCCAATACCCCTCCACAGTGAGAGAGAATTTGAGTCCAAGGAGAGGTTTCACATGTACCCATTCAGATGGAGACGTTTATTCTCAGAGAGGTAGGTCAAGCGTAGGGCCTCGTATAAGAGAGATGCCTTATCGTGGCTACGAGGTACACATAAAATTGGCCATTTTTATGCGCTAAAAGCTCTCATTTTTCATATTTTCAGTGCAGTAATGCAGTTCAAATTTTGTGTTTTCAAGTTTGCATGTTTTGGCGCTGCAGTGTGCTGCCCTATTTACTTAAATATATACGAGTTGGCGACTCTGGGTTCAGCACCTGTTCACACTGTGTCTATGTTTGGATGTGCAGATCAGGTTTTTTGAAATGTATTCTCTAGCCTTCTGATCGTGCACTCCCCGCCTCCTAGCTTCAGGTGTTTTAATTATAATAGGTCCAATACCCCTCCACAGTGAGAGAGAATTTGAGTCCAAGGAGAGGTTTCACATGTACCCATTCAGATGGAGACGTTTATTCTCAGAGAGGTAGGTCAAGCGTAGGGCCTCGTATAAGAGAGATGCCTTATCGTGGCTACGAGGTACACATAAAATTGGCCATTTTTATGCACTAAAAGCTCTCATTTTTCATATTTTCAGTGCAGTAATGCAGTTCAAATTTTGTGTTTTCAAGTTTGCATGTTTTGGCGCTGCAGTGTGCTGCCCTATTTACTTAAATTTATCCATGATTGACATGACGTACCTATGCATCATTGATCGGGGACCTCCATCCAACCATGGGTATGTAAAATGTTTTGAAGGGGTTAAGGCTATGTTCTCAAACTGATTTTTGGTGAGTTATTTTACGCCTCATATTTTAAAAAAAATGTAAGTAACCTATTTTTCTTAATGGGTGCAGAAATAGTGCAGAAAATCTGCGACATCAAAAACTCACCAGAAGCTCATCATGGGAACGTAGCCTAGGTTGATTTTATATATTGATGACACTTTTGATTTTATTATGTAGGGAGATTTGTAGTGCTTTTGTGGCATTTTTAGGGTAAAATGCCGCATACTCTGCTTCTTGCACTTTTTCTGGCATTTATTTTCTCATGGACTTTGATATGGGGCGCCTGCAGATGAGTGTATGAAAAATCATCCAAGTTACATATAAAAAATATTTTTTTTCTAATTTTCATCCGGGTGCTATCTGTGCGTCGATTTATTAAGTCCGTGTGTTAGGAGTCGAGTTTCCTCTGCTGCACAGGGGGAATCTCGATCCGTCTCCGCTGCGGTCTGCCATTCTCCTCCAGCCGCAGTGGAGTCTGCTCAGCAGGGACGTCGACCCCAGTGTCTTGCTCAGCCTGACTCTGTGAGAAGAGTTACTGCTGCTTCTCCAGCTTCTGCCTTTAAAGCCAATACTGGTCAGCAGCGAGCGGACTTCTCTGGGACTAAGTCCTTATCTGCACACACTGAGCATGCCCAGGGCAAGATCTCCCGTTGGAGATCGAAGGTCATGTGCTCAGGCTCTGCGGCACATTCCATTGGTCCTCTTGGCAGATCTTGGAAGGGCAAAAGTTCTGTGGCCACTTCCTGTGCTGCAACTATATAAACTGCGCATGACCGCACGGCCATGCGCTAGTATTGTCTTATAATGATATATGTGTGTGTGTAGATGGATGAATGTCGATGGATGAAAGCTCCTAAATATCCCTCCCTAGAGTTGTTGTCTGCTCGCGGATGTTGGCAGCTATCTAGCGCCCGACTAATCATCTGCACGATACACACATTACAGCGTCCTCTTGCTGTGTACGGCGCCATGCGCTTGCCTAGCGCTTTCCATACCCAAGCCAGTGTGGTTGGTGGCGTCCGTCAGTGCGGCATTGCTCGCACTCCTGTGCATTTATATATTTATATTTAGTTTCCTTTCACACCCAGTTGCGGTGTAGTGCCAGCGAGGGTCTAATCGGACTTCAATCCCAGTTGGGGTTAAGTACGCTGACTACTCGCTCGCGCTTTAGGTGCGGTACCGCGATCCTGTGACACAACAGGATTGCTCCCTTCACGCTGGGTGAGGTTGAACCCACGTGTATATACTTTAGTGTATCGCCACATAGTCTGTATTTACTAGCAGCAGGTTTTCACCTGTACTGTGGACCCCGGACTGCGAACGCATCTATATCACCTTTCTTGGTGCGTTCCGCCAGTCCTAACACCGTGTGATGTCCATGCTCAATCTATTTTCAAATAACTACATTACACCATGTACATGATGACATACAGTTTCCTAGGTTTATAATAGAAATCTATCCGTAAAAACCATCTGGCACCCATAAACTTGAATTTGTGGGTCTCATTTAAGACTCAGGTGAAAGTAGTGCATGCTGCAATTATTTTCCTGCGGATTGAGAAAAAAATGATTCATCTGAACAGCCTTATTGAATAACATGAGTCAGTGTGTTATCCGATTAAAAATCAAATAGCACATGTCCAATTTTTACGCTCATGAGTCCAAAAATTGGAAAATGACAAGAAAAATGCCTGCTACAAATATAAAAATAAATAAGTCATCAAAAAACCCTTGTGCCGTGAACAAAACTGAAGGAAATTGAGTGCACAGGAGGTTTTAAGGAAATATTTTCCCATAGAAACATTACTGCTGGTGGAGAAATACTTGATGATACGACAATGTGTAGACGCATCAAACAGAAGCCTACAGAGCTTACACTCTCATATCTGTATACATACTATGCATGGTTCAAAATCATTCACCGGTAGCATCAACAACACATTGCCGGCACTAATGGTCTCACAACTGCTTCTACTTCTGATGAAATGGTACTGATGTTAACTATTAAGGTGAAATCTTTTTTTTTTTATCTCGTTCGTTAAGTGAATACTTTATTTATAGCATTGTCTAGTTTTTCTCCATTCCAATTTAGGGCACGATTAACTTTTATTTGCATATATAAAAAAATATATATCACAATCTGGATTCAAAGTTCTATTTGACATGCACAGCAGTTATTATGTGGTTTTGATAATGAAATGTTTGATAGTATAGCGAAATCTCTTGTCCGTAGGTAAAGAATTGCACAGCTAGAGGCATCCAGTAATGTTACATAGTTTGTGAGCAGATACAGCGGGGCTCTGCTCAAGCTGACAAGTTGCAGTAACAACTCATTGGTTCTGTCTGCACGCACCATTTCAATAACTGCAGAGAAAGGGGCTGGTTCTTGAAGCTCGGTGCTCGTGCATCCGACAGTATTTCTGTCTTACTATCAAGCAGAAAATCTTAGTATATTCTTCTTCCCCTGGACTATTAAAGTGAGGATTTTACCGAACCTCTAAGTAAATAAACACAAATATTTTATATAGGTCATCCTCTATCTATTGTTTGTACGATATCATAAAACCGTAAATATATGGAAAAAAAATCAAATTTTCCTATTAATAAAATTTTAATTTAATTTTAAGTTTTTATTCTTGTTGAATTGCCATAAACTCATGAAAAGCTCTATATTTATAAATATTAATTTTACCGATACCATTTTTTCTCCCTATGCAATGTGCTGGGCAGAAAAGGTGGTCGGTAGACTCGGTACATAAGGAGTTAAGTTGGAAATCATCCAGCAAAACACTTGAGAATTGATCACCTAATGTATATGGATGGATCTTGACAATGTGACACTATATTCTGGCCACTGCAAATAATTGGATTGCTGATTCTTCTCTGGTGATTAGTTAATAGCTTCTATAGATTCAAAAGCTGAATGTTGAAAAATGCTAAAAAAAAACCCCTGAAAATAATATATATTAAAAGCGTTTCAATTAGACATATGTTCGTAGAGTAATGAAAATAAGGGCATTGCTAGCACAGCAAGTGTCAAATCTTTCCCTTTATGTATCTATATCTGTATTGTCATTGTATGCCTGGACTTAACCGTATGTGTTTGTTCAAGATAAGGCCAGATTCACGCAGAGATTTAATTTTATTGTTTGATTTTGTATCTATTTTTGTGACGTAAAGCTTAGCGTATAAAGGAACCTATTTTTATATATTGCAATTTTTTAATTAATTATTTTAAACAGTCTTTTAATTTGCTCTAGGTTTGACATTATATGGCAATTTGTATCTTTTGATTTTTAAATAAAAAAAAGCACAAAACTTGCAATATAAACAGGCACATGTAGAAACGTATTAGTAGCAGTACCACAGATGGCACATTCTTCCTAAACTATTACAGGATAATCTCCTGGAATATTAAAGGGGATTTACTAAGCAAAATTCTGTTGTAAATTCTAGCAAAAAGAAAAATAAATAAATGTCTTCCACTAAATTTTCAACACTTTTTAGAAATATTAGTATATATGTACAACACCCATGATATAGCATGGTAATGAAAAACCTGTCTAGCATATCAAGCACATTGCCCAAAATGTATTATTCTAGATGTTCCATTATGATATATTTAGCCGAATTTACGTTATTTTCACTTTGAAAAAAAAGAATATTGAATGTCAAAAATTGAGTTTAAATGCAAAAGTGAAGGTATAACCTCTGTCAACTGTGCAGCGCAATGGAGTCCAATCTTAAATAAAGAACAAATACTGATGCTCCTTCCTGCCCCCCAGGACACACAGAAAGAACTACACTAATGGTTCCAATGGTTTAAAATTACTCGTGGATTGAAACACCATGAGAAGCAGTCATTTAAAACCAAGGGCTCATGCAGACCTCTGAGCAAGGCACGGACTGGCCGCGGCTTTCCCAATCGGAGCATGACAGGTTCATATATTTCTATGAGCCTGTCTTTCTCGGGTCGAGAGAGCTGTAGCCAGTCCGCGCATGGTGGTCCATGCTCGGACCAATTTGCATTGCCGTCTGAATGAACCCTAAGGGCAGAGGCAGACTGCCGTATTTCTTGTGCGAGAATCGCATCACACTGCATGGATTGGCCTGGCAACTCTCCTGACCTGAGCAAGACAGCATGATGGATTACTATGCAGCTGTCAGGAGAGCCGACAGCCAGTACGAGGTTTACGATGTGATTCTCTAGCACAAGAAATATGTCAGTCTGTCTCTGCCCTAAAGCTGCTTTTTGATAATTGAGGAACAAGAATTCCAAAGAAAGCTCATCCCTGCCTATCAATCCATCTACGTATGTCAGCAATCACCCAATAAATAAGTGATACCCTGATTAAATCGGGCTTAAAAATCCTTGTTTTCAGCAGCACATCATCCTGCATAAACAGAACATGTGCTGCCGAGAACAATATTATTCCACGTGAACAGAACAATCATTCTGTGCACACTGAAGTAAAGTCAGCATGTAGCCGATCGGTGATTATGGTGTCTGTATCCAAACGCAGAATAAGCCCCCACAAATGGTCAGGTCTCGAAGCCCTTAACAACCAGTGATTGTTTCTATGGTTTTCCTTGTGTGATAGTGGTATGGCTCCTATCTGCACCATTATTGATAGCACGGCCTTTTTTTTTTTTTCTTAAAAACTCTTTTCATTAAAAATGTCTTACCAGCAAACAGATTCCTGATAATACAGCATAGATTCAAACAAATCAGCCTATTGCCTATGAATACATATTTATGTTCAAGCCTCTATTCTAGCATTTTATACATAGTATAATAAAACCTGTATTTTATATCTATTTCTAATTCAAAGCAAACTTAGACAATGCACCTCCTCATTCATTAATCTGAAGCACCTGAAATATAGTGACATTTACAGATTTGATAGCACATGCATTAAACTTCATCAAGCTCACACCGAGCTAATAAAAGTATTCAGAATTCCTATTTGCTCCTATAAAGAAACTTTTGTAATACAATAACAGCAATTAAATCAATGTGCATTTAGACTCCTGCGGTGAAACATGTCTATTTCTAACTTGTATATTCTGTATCCTATGTTTTGTCTAATAGATTGCGTTATTACAAATACTAGAAAAATCACTGCATTTCTTATTAAGCAGTCAATGAGATTATAATGGATTTCATAAAGAGAGGAAGTTAGAAAATAAAACGTAATGACACAGAGAATAGAAAGCTTTACTTTTCTAAAACTAAGCGTCATATAATTGTTCAGTGGAATAGAAAGAAAGGGAAAATATTAAATAAGAATATAACTGGGAACATAAAAGATGCACAATTCCGTTCACATTCAAAAGGTAAGATTTTCATCATTAATGTTTGGAAATATAAAACAACCTTCAGATATGATTTTTTTCATTCATTACTGCATCTTTTTACACCCTGCTGTCAGGAATTCTTTTATTATATGGGTGAGAACTAATTCAACAAATGAATATGAAAACTGATCCATCCTGACCGCACCGGAACTAAAAAAACAGACAATGAGGCTCTAGTATCCTACCGGGAGACATCTATCTATCTATCCATCAATCTATCTATCTATCTATCTATCTATCTATCTATCTATCTATCTATCTATCTATCTATTATCTATCTATCTATTATCTATCTATTATCTATCTATCTATCTCCTATCTATTATCTATCTATTATCTATCTATCTATCTCCTATCTATTATCTATCTATCTATCTCCTATCTATCTATCTATCTACAGTGGGGCAAAAAAGTATTTAGTCAGTCAGCAATAGTGCAAGTTCCACCACTTAAAAAGATGAGAGGCGTCTGTAATTTACATCATAGGTAGACCTCAACTATGGGAGACAAACTGAGAAAAAAAAATCCAGAAAATCACATTGTCTGTTTTTTTAACATTTTATTTGCATATTATGGTGGAAAATAAGTATTTGGTCAGAAACAAAATTTCATCTCAATACTTTGTAATATATCCTTTGTTGGCAATGACAGAGGTCAAACGATTTCTGTAAGTCTTCACAAGGTTGCCACACACTGTTGTTGGTATGTTGGCCCATTCCTCCATGCAGATCTCCTCTAGAGCAGTGATGTTTTTGGCTTTTCGCTTGGCAACACGGACTTTCAACTCCCTCCAAAGGTTTTCTATAGGGTTGAGATCTGGAGACTGGCTAGGCCACTCCAGGACCTTGAAATGCTTCTTATGAAGCCACTCCTTCGTTGCCCTGGCGGTGTGCTTTGGATCATTGTCATGTTGAAAGACCCAGCCATGTTTCATCTTCAATGCCCTTGCTGATGGAAGGAGGTTTGCACTCAAAATCTCACGATACATGGCCCCATTCATTCTTTCATGTACCTGGATCAGTCGTCCTGGCCCCTTTGCAGAGAAACAGCGCCAAAGCATGATGTTTCCACCACCATGCTTTACAGTAGGTATGGTGTTTGATGGATGCAACTCAGTATTCTTTTTCCTCCAAACACGACAAGTTGTGTTTCTACCAAACAGTTCCAGTTTGGTTTCATCAGACCATAGGACATTCTCCCAAAACTCCTCTGGATCATCCAAATGCTCTCTAGCAAACTTCAGACGGGCCCGGACATGTACTGGCTTAAGCAGTGGGACACCTCTGGCACTGCAGGATCTGAGTCCATGGTGGCGTAGTGTGTTACTTATGGTAGGCCTTGTTACATTGGTCCCAGCTCTCTGCAGTTCATTAACTAGGTCCCCCCGCGTGGTTCTGGGATTTTTGCTCACCGTTCTTGTGATCATTCTGACCCCACGGGGTGGGATTTTGCGTGGAGCCCCAGATCGAGGGAGATTATCAGTGGTCTTGTATGTCTTCCATTTTCTAATTATTGCTCCCACTGTTGATTTCTTCACTCCAAGCTGGTTGGCTATTGCAGATTCAGTCTTCCCAGCCTGGTGCAGGGCTACAATTTTGTTTCTGGTGTCCTTTGACAGCTCTTTGGTCTTTACCATAGTGGAGTTTGGAGTCAGACTGTTTGAGGGTGTGCACAGGTGTCTTTTTATACTGATAACAAGTTTAAACAGGTGCCATTACTACAGGTAATGAGTGGAGGAAAGAGGAGACTCTTAAAGAAGAAGTTACAGGTCTGTGAGAGCCAGAAATCTTGATTGTTTGTTTCTGACCAAATACTTATTTTCCACCATAATATGCAAAAAAAAATGATAAAAAAACAGACAATGTGATTTTCTGGATTTTTTTTTTCTCAGTTTGTCTCCCATAGTTGAGGTCTACCTATGATGTAAATTACAGACACCTCTCATCTTTTTAAGTGGTGGAACTTGCACTATTGCTGACTGACTAAATACTTTTTTGCCCCACTGTATCTGTCTAGCTATAGATATGGATATATATATATATATATATATATATATATATATATATATATATATATATATATAGGTATATATTCCACTCAGAATAGATCAGCTTTTATCTATTATATATTTATGGCATCGTATGGTGAGGGGATTAAAAACTATTTTCATCCATGATTCTAAAGAATAAATGCTGGAGAATTCTGTTTTTTGTTTTTTTGTTTTTCATTTGAGGCATGTAATGAATGGTACATATAGGAGTCTCCAAAATGCAGTTTTTGTTTAGCATAAATCACCCGCAATTAAATATATTGTGTTTATTTTACTTAATTTTTTTATTATTATGCTTTTAAAAAAAGAACCCTGTAGATTTATTTAAATTGAAGGCTTAGGTATGTTTGCAAATGCTCTATATGTCTGTTATCTGATGGGATTAGACTCACTGGATAACCAGTTCTTAATGGAAAAAATATATAACCCCTATGGATAGCAATTAAAAGGAGAGCCAAAAAGCCAGAGGGATAAATCCATGTATTGCTCTGAAAAAAAAATGCTCTATGCATGTTTTTTCTAACTGGCTTGATTGAATAGTTATACACCTTGTACAATGCACTGTCAATGCTTTTCTCGCCAGCAATAGCCAGCTTCCTCTGTGCAGGAGACGTGGTAGAATGTCAGATTCCGTGTGTTTGTCCTGAGGTGCAATCGGTGGGCTGTAGGTTCACATCTACAGCAATGTATGTTGATGGGTAATGTCTCGCTTATGTGCATACAATCATTACGTCAACCTTGCTGCTTCTTCTAAGAGGAGCTATAATGTGTTCAGGTGTATGTAGAGTAACGCAATAACCACTGATTATAGGATATGGCTACGGAATCCTGATCATTAACCCCAACCTTTTGTTATCTATTTAGCATGCATAAATGGATCCAAAGTCTATGCAAAACATAACTAAAAAAGCAATGATTTTGAGGATGAGAAGTCTTTATACTTGACAAAGAGCTGTTCATACAAGAGTGAATATTATGATTAAGGTGTCCTATAAAAAAACCAGTGACTGCTCCAATGTCTGTGCAAGCAGAGACAGTGCTGACTACTGAACGCATTCAATGCCTGCCCAGCGCGAGGGAAGCTGGATCGCGTGTGATATACATGTCTTAGCCACCATTTTGATTTGTAGAGCTGCTGAGGCCACTGCACCCATTGTTTGCTCACCCTATCCATGGACAACAAGGTGTAGATATGGTAAGCAATGAAAGAATTTCCTATCAGAAAACAATGGTTTATGACATTTTCAAAATGTTACCAGAAAGTGGCCAGCCGCTGTAAAGAGTTATTTCCATCTTCAAGATCCTATCTCAATATTTGGTAGGTATAATAATAGTAATATTAGGAAATATCTCCAATTATAAATTTAGTATAGTTCTTCTGATTTGCTATGTCGCTCACTCCATGTGCAGGTATTGCAGTAGCTTAGGCATCCATGGTTACAACCACTCATATAGTGACAACTAGTTAGTTGTTAGTGGTCATAACCATGGATTCCTAAGCTACTGCATTGCCCTGCTCATGGAGAGAGCAACATAGCTTATCAGAAAAACTACTTTACATTTCTAATCTTAGGTATTTGTTAATATTATTATTATATTTACTACATAATGGGATTGGATTTTGGAGATGGAGATTTGAATACCCCTTTAAGTCTCTAAAACTAACAAAAAAAATCATAATTTGAACTGATATTCTTTTTGCAATGTCTAGTTACTGAAATGTCAGTAGACAGTGCAGTCTCCAGAAATTGATGAAATACAACCAGAGATGAGCGAATATATTTGAGGGGTCAGTATGTGGGGGAGACAGGGCAAAAGCTTAGAACAAGAATGAATTCTCACCACCCCACAATAAGAGAAAAAAGAATGGATCTACCTGTGGCAATACATTTTTTGTCTCCCAAATCATAACATTATGGACATGAAATTACTTGTGCTAAAAGGTAGCTTCAAATCTCAGAGAGACAAAAGAGTCTGGGAATATAAACTGATGACGACCTTTGACAGTCTTAATGCAGGAATGAATGTGTCGCACGGATTTATGTCTTTTTACATCAACTAAGGAACTTGCCCCTCAGACTATGAGGGGTCATCACAACAGAGACCCTAATCAGAGGACAATAAAACAATCCTTATCTAAGAGCTGGCCCAATATTTATGGACATAACTGTTTATCACTCATGGTAATTCTGCTTCATGTCACCTGTCTTATCCATGGTTTTCCCCCTTTTTTTCTCTGTGCTATGTTGTGCATAAATATGTGATTCTTCAGAATTTGTTTTAGTCTTTGCCTGATGAAGAGACCTGTGTAGTCTCGAAAGTTTGCAATTTGTTACCATCTTTTCAGTTAGCCATTAAAGGGTGTCAACCACTGAGGACTCTCAATTCTAAATAGTTTTCTATATTTGAGTGGAAATTATTTCTACTTAAATTTTCCAAAAATCCACATTCACCAAAATGTAGATTTTTTTTTATTTGCTTCTGTCTGGATTTCGGTAAGTGGCAGCCGTTGCTGCTATATTTCTGAACCATAAAGGGATAAAAAAGGTTAAAAAAACAAACAAAAAAAATACTTATACTCACCTTACTATTCACCTCTCCGTCTCCTCAACTCCTCACTGTCATCCATCCGGACCTCACCACTAGTGTTGAGCGACTTTTACTTTTATAGGATCGGGTCGGGTTTCACGAAACCCGACTTTTTCAAAAGTCGGGTCGAGTGAAATCGGCCGATCCTATAAAAAAGTCGGGGTCGGGGTCGGCCGAAACTCGAAACCCAATGCAGTGCATTGGGTTTCCAATGGTTCCCAGGGTCTGAAGGAGCGGAAACTCTCCTTCAGGCCCTGCGATCCATATTTTAGTGTAAAATAAAGAATTAAAATAAAAAATATCGCTATACTTACCCTCTGACGCGCCCTGGTACTAACCGGGAACCTTCCTTCCTTCGAATCAGCGCTTCCAGGACCCTGCGGTGACGTCGCGGTGACGTCGCGGCTTGTGATTGGTCGCGCGACGCCCATGTGACCGCTCGCGCGACCAATCAGAAGCCGTGACGTCACCGCGACGTCACCGAAGGTCCTAGAAGCGCTGATTCTTAGGAAGGAAGGCTGCCGGAAAGAAGCAGGGCGCGTCCGAGGTTGAGTATATAACTAATAGGAATATACTCACCCTCAGACGCGCCCTGCTTCTTTCCGGCAGCCTTCCTTCCTAAGAATCAGCGCTTCCAGGACCTTCGGTGACGTCGCGGTGACGTCACGGCTTCTGATTGGTCGCGCAAGCGGTCACATGGGCGTCGCGCGACCAATCACAAGCCGCGACGTCACCGCGACGTCACCGCAGGGTCCTGGAAGCGCTGATTCGAAGGAAGGAAGGTTCCCGGTTAGTACCAGGGCGCGTCAGAGGGTAAGTATAGCGATATTTAGTATTTTAATTCTTTATTTTACACTTAAATCTGAATTCTGATACCAATTCCCGATATCTTAAACATATCGGGAATCGGTATCGGAATTCTGATTCCAGATTCAGAAGATCGCCGACTTCATGGCCGACCCCACACAGGGGTCGGGTCGGGTGTCATGAAACCCGACTTTGCCAAAAGTCGGCGACTTCTGAAAATTGCCGACCCGTTTCGCTCAACCCTACTCACCACATCTTCTCATCACTACCACTTGCACTGAAATCCTCAGGTAACACCTAATCAGTTCTATAAAATACTGCAGAGATTAATGACTACTCTCTCTATTGTATTGTTTGAGGTCTAGCATGGATTGTCTGTGGGATATGCTGAAAAAAATAGTATAATCAATAAAGATCCAACACCTCGCTTTATACTGCTTCTATTGTCTTGGAGTAAGGTATCACAGGACACTTTCAGAAGAAGTACAAAGTGCTTTTGGAGGTTTTAATGAGGCTGAATAGTATGTATACAGTAGACTTAAAGGGGTTTGCACACCAATGTACGTTATGGCACTACTATGCAAATTAGCTGACCTTAAAAAAGAAGAAAGCTATCTCTCTAGTGCCACTTATCTGCAGGCCCATTAAAGGGCCATGATGACACATGACTATGGCTACCAGCCAAGCCAGAGATACCTATATGTAGACAGTACTGTTTCAGAGCTCTTCCCAGCTGTAGAGCTACTGGTTGTTTGGGTGAGATGCGTTTGTCACAGGTCTTGGATGGTCCTGGTTTTCTTAGCTGAGATCCAACAGATGGCACTAGATACACTGTTTTATTTCTTTTGGCGAATATTTAATTTACGGACATTTTCCAAAGGAATATTGCATGTACGACTCCCCACACCAGCTGAATCTCTGACCAATGGGGTACACAAAACTGAGTGCATCAGAAACTATGCACTTTATCCTTTTTGAGGACAATCTTTTTTTATTTTTACAGAAAAGATAAAAAAGGAGCATCTTTAATAATTTATATTTTTTTATCTCTATCGGAAAAAAATAAGCATACTTTAGGGACTGTTAAGGCCTTTTCATCATTCAATTAAAATGTTACAATTATTAGTAACTATATTTCAGATTCTACCATATATTCTACTGTTTAACTATATATCTCTTCTAATTGAGGACAATAGCTTTCAAATTTAATAGAAGATAAAAATTGAGAAATCCCATCTAAGAGTTTTTAGAACTCTTCATCGAACATTTAGAATGTTAAATATGTGTTTTATATATTAATATGTAGCACTTTGCATAACATAATTTTTCCATTTTGAATTTAAATATATTTTACATGGTAGCTTATACTATATATGACTATCCTTATGATTTCTTTAATGTTTAACCAGCAATATAGCATCATTTTTGGTATCACAGATCACTAACAAAGCTGTTTTTACATGTGTGCGAATAAGAGTTTCAGAGGCACAAGTAAACAATAAGAACCCACCGACATACACTGACAGGAGGTCATTTTGTGTAGTTTCTGCCTGTGAAATTAGGGACATACATAATAACAAAGCCACCCAGTGTAGACATGGGGTTATGTATGAGTAGAAGGCTGACTATTAATAGTAATGACAGGTTCAGATTAGTTTAATGTGAGGTCCTCAGTTGGTAAGGTACAGTGCTGAGAACTCACCCTACTTAATCTTTTGAAATCTAAAGCTTGAACATTATGTGGTTTATTTGACACACACAAGCATTCAAATTCTCTTTTATGCAGCCTTGATTGAAACGAAAAAGAGTTTTAGTATAGCATTAAGGGGCAGGTAAGTGCATAAATAACAATTCTTTCCTCCGTGAATTGAGTTTTAAAGAGCACAATTCAGCCATTCAACTGCATTGTAAATGGATCTTTTTCTCTGTTGATTGTTTCAATTCTTCTAATTACACAAGTCATTTATATTATTTTTTGAATTAAATGAGTGCGGCAACATTTTGGGTGAATACATTGAGAGCTGCATGCACAGTACATTAACAATCCATTCTGTTTTGGAATATTTGCGCTAATGAGAACAGTCACAAATTTATATTATATGGGAGTTAACAGATTTTTAATTAAGCAGATTAATTATCTATCTAGATATAAATATATCTATATAGGTAGACATATATGCTGTATATACACAGTACATTCAAAAAGTATTCATACCCTGTGAACTTTTCCACATTTTTTTTCATGTTCCACCCACAAGCTTAAATGTATTTTATTGTGATTTTATGTGATATACCAACATAAAGTAGCAAGTATTTGTGAAGTATAAAGGAAACAATACACGGTTTTCTAAATATTTTAGAAATATAAATCTTAAAATTGTGAGGTGCATTTGTATTCCGACCCCTATAGTCTAATACCCCTAAATAAAATACTGAGTGACCAATTGACTCCAGAAGTCACATAATAAGTAAATTGAGTAATTTATTCTAATTCTAATTACAGCTGTTCTGTGAAGGCCTCAAAGGTTTGTTTGAGAACATTAGGCTTCAAACAGCATCATCTAAACCAACGAACATAGCAGATAGCATAAGGATAAAGCTTTGGAGAAAAGTAAAGAGAGTTAGGTTATAAAAATAGCCCAAGTTCTGAACTCTGAACATCTCACAGAACATTGTTCAATCCATGATACAAAAATGGAAGGAGTATGGCGACCTGCAAATCTACCAATACATGGACATCCACCTAAAGTGACATCCCAAGCAAAGAGTGCACTGATTAGAGAAGCAGAAAATAAGCCCGTGGTCACTTTGGAGGAACAGCAGAGATTCACTGCTCAGGTGGAAGAATCCATCCACTGGATAACTAATAGGGCTCGCTCACATGAGTGTGTTTATTGGACCAATGCTATCCGATGTTTTATCATATAGTATTTGGACCAATTTTCTACTATCGGACAGTGCAGATCTCCTAATTTTTTCTCTTGCTGATTTGGCATGAGAAAATATCACAGCATGCTGTTAGTGATTCCATAAATCAGAGCACGTGAACCCATTCAAGTCTATGGGTGTGTGTAAAAAATCTTCACAGACTCAGACAATGAAAAAGATAGAGAGATTAAGTTCTCTCTCGTCTTCTCGTAAGAGAATCAAATAACAGTAAAATGACACTCAGCTCAAACTCTGAACAGAGTTCGAGCCGTGTCAGTAGCATAATTGAGGCAATTCTCTCGCATGAAAGAATCAATGCTCTTGTGACCAAGCCCTTAGTCATGTACTTCACAAATCTGGACTTTATGGAAGAGAGGCAAGAAAAAAGCCATGTTTTAAAGCAAGCCATAAGAACTTCTATTTGCCACCCATATGGGGGACACAGCTAGTATATGGAAGAAGGTGCTCTAATCAGATGAGACCAAAGTAGAACTTTTTTGGCTAAATGCAAAATGCTATGTGTAGCGGAACACTAACACTGCACATCACAGTGAAAGCACCATCCCCTCAGTCAAACCTGGTGGTGGCAGCATCATGCTGTGAGGACAGGGACATGCAGCAGGGCCAGGGAAGCTGGTCAGAGTTGATGGGAAGATGTATGGAGCTAAAGAGAAGGTGGGAAAACCTGATGTAAAACCTGTTAGAGGCTGCAAAAGACTTGAGACTGGGGTGTAGGTTTACCTTCCGGCAGGACAACACCCTTAAACATATTGCCACATCTACAATTAAATGGTTCAGATCAAAGCATGATCATCTGCTTGAATGGTTCAGCCAAAGTCAAACCTAAATCCCATTGTGAATCTGTGGCAAGACTTATAAATTTCTGTTCACAGACAATCTTCATCCCATCTCATTGAGCTAGAGCTACTGTAGTTTGCAAAGAGGAACGGGCAAAAATTTCAGCTTCTAGACATGCAAAGCTAGTAGTTACATACTCCAAAAGACTTGCAGTAGTAATTGCAGAGAAAGGTGGTCCTACACAGTACTGACTTGGGGGGGGGTTGAATACAAATGCACCTCACAATTTTCAGATTTATATTTTTTAAATATTTAGAAAACCATGTATAAGTTCCTTTACACTTCACAAATACTTGCTACTTAATATTGGTATATCACATAAAATCCCAATAAAGTGTATTTATGCATATGCAGTTATGGAAAAATGCTGCAAAGTAAGAATCCTCTTAAAAATATAAATGTTAATAGTTTTTACATCGAATAACAAAATATAAAGTAAATGGACATGACAGAAATCTAAATCATATGAATTATCTTGTGTGACCACCCTTTGCCTCCTCCATCAGTTCTTAATTACACTTGCACACAGTTTTTGAAAGAACTCTGCATAGAAATGATTTAAAAACATCATGATGAATTAACCATTGATATTCTGTGGGTGTAGGCGTCTGCAAATTCTTCTGTCTCTTCATGGCATTTACTCTGAAGATAGTTCTTAATGACATGGGCTTCGTGATTGGTGTTGTTGTCCTGCGGCAGAACACATTTGAAGGCAATCGGATGGCTTCTTTATGGTATTGAATGATAGACAAGTATATTTTTATGACATCACAAAATGTAAAGTGACTAAACAAAATATAACTTAAATCAATCTTTCATGTGACCACCCTTTTTCTCCTTTATCAGCTCTTCGAGTTCTTTATCAGCTCTTCAAGTTACATGTGTTTTCAGGAGAGCAGACTATCATCCATTACATGTCTCACACTGGTAACACCCCCCTTTCATCTAAAATGAGCGTCAGAGGCAAATTCTCAAGGAGATCTATGTCTGGTCCATAGATTTTAACAGCTCATTTACATATTAAGAAAACTGTGTTTGTCTCTAGTATAAGACATCACTGGACTCAATTTATTCAACTATCCATGACCTGCATGCCCATATAGATGACTTAGGAGGGTTGATCCTTTAATGCTTGGTTGTGGTTACAGCGGTCTAATATATTAGATAGAGTCCAAAGGCTGGATTGTTTAAAAAACTCATGTTGCAGAAATAACAAATATAACAGTTTTTTTTTAAATACCAGACAGTGGTTCTGTGCTTTTTGAATGGAATTACTGTTCTTCGGACACAATTCTCCCCACTCCTGTCGCTCTCACACCTTATCGTCCTTAAGCTGTCATTGACAGACAAAGCTAGTAAATACCATTGTAAATCACTATTCACACAGAACATTGTTGAGATTTGAAACTCATTTTAGTCTTTATATTATTAACAAAAGTTTAGTTGTATATTGGTTGGTGTGTTGAAATTGGGTATTTATTCCTGATGGCAGATTAATAGATTGTAATAATACTTTTAGCCGTCATATACTTGGGCAATTTGTAAATCTAATTCGCCCCTAGAGGGTTTTTTAGTGATTATCTAGATTCTTGGAGTCAACTCTTTTTCCAGAAGAAAGGAAATGTGTTAAGCAAATACTGTACAAAAGAGAAATAAAAAATACAGTTATTTAACTCAGTGACTGATTGCCTCACAAAGTGGATATGTTACAAACAGTAATACTGATTTGAGCACATCTGATTTAATAATCTAATTTGATGTATATACATGCCACAGCGATACCACAGATGCATTTCATAGTCACTCCTATTTGGAAAGGGAGAATTGTTGATCAAAAAACAAAAGTAAATCCTAGTGAAGTAAATAATATATGTGAAAAAAGTGGACAGCGGACGAGGTAATGTAATGAAGCTGCATGTAGCAACAGTAGCACTACCACTTTTACCAGCCAATTAGACAGTACTATTGTAAAAAGCATGTCACAATTGTGATCAATTGCTTCTGAAAAGCATATTAATGGAGAGGAATTTATGGACATTATTTATTATATAACAGATCACATATTTGAGTCAAAATTAGGATGATGTTACCTCCGACAGTGACACCGACAGTTTGAGTCAGTGATCTTCCACACATTCCTCATCTGACACCACAAGCGTTAATATTTTTTATTTTAAGCTTTCAATTCTATTGATGACATCTCTGGCTTTATGAATTTTATTAATTGGTGAGTGCCTTATGTCTTTCGTCACTAATAGGGATTCACTTTAATACCTGCCACATAATTGAGCACCACCATTTATTTATAAGGACTTTGTTGGAAGGTCTCCCCTTGTAGCAACACAGAAGTAAGTGGAACGCTGTATGCTCTGTATTCAAACATTGGATTAAAAACAAAATCTATTACTATATTTTTGCACCCACAGAGCATGTTTCCACATTTTCCCCAGAGAAGCTAATTAAAAAATTCACCCAAAGAGCATGTTTTCATATTTTCCGCAGAGAAGCTGATTAAAAATTTAACATCCAGACAATAGAGCACAGTACCCCACAAGCAGGGTTGCAGTGTTCACACAGCGGCTTAAAGGCACAGTACTCCCATAGATAAAAACTTTTGGTTACGTTACTGTCCCTTTTTTTTCTTCTATTCTTTTTTTATCTTTGTGTTTTTTGTATTTTTTTATGGAGCTGACTGAAACACCCTAGATTTAACAAAACTAAAATGATCTATCTAGAACTATGAGGTACAAGCCGTAGGTAAAAGTGGACGAATACATGGACATGGCATGAGTGTATGTGTGAAAGAAGGAAGGGAGGAGTAATCCAACTTTTTTTAGTTTTTTATTTATGTTTTTTGTATGTGTTTTTTTGCATTTTTTATGGAACTGACTTTAAACAACCTAGATTTAAAAAAACTAAAACTATCTAGAACAACAATGTGTAGCTCCAAGTGGAGGAAGAGGTGGACGTGGTGGTATAGATGAAAGAGGTGGAGGAGGTAGTCAACACAGGTGTTAGGGCTTTTTATATCGGGAGTAGTGTTGAGCGATACCGTCCGATACTTGAAAGTATCGGTATCGGATAGTATCGGCCGATACCCGAAAAGTATCGGATATCGCCGATACCGATATCCGATACCAATACAAGTCAATGGGACACCAAGTATCGGAAGGTATCCTGATGGTTCCCAGGGTCTGAAGGAGAGTAAACTCTCCTTCAGGCCCTGGGATCCATATTAATGTGTAAAATAAAGAATTAAAATAAAAAATATTGATATATTCACCTCTCCGGCGGCCCCTGGACATCACCGCGGGTAACCGGCAGGCTTCTTTGTTTAAAATGAGCGCGTTTAGGACCTGAGAAATGACGTCGCGGCTTCTGATTGGTCGCGTGCCGCCCATGTGACCGCCACGCGACCAATCAGAAGCCGCGACGTCATTCCTCAGGTCCTAAATTCCTAGAATGAGGAGTTTAGTGCCTGAGAATGACGTCGCGGCTTCTGATTGGTCGCGTGGCGGTCACATGGGCTGCACGCGACCAATCAGAAGCCGCGACGTCATTCCTCAGGTCCTAAATTCCTAGAATGAGGAGTTTAGTGCCTGAGAATGACGTCGCAGCTTCTGATTGGTCGCGTGGCGGTCACATGGGCGGCACGCGACCAATCAGAAGCCGCGACGTCATTCCTCAGGTCCTAAACGCGCTCATTTTAAACAAAGAAGCCTGCCGGTTACCCGCGGTGATGTCCAGGGGCCGCCGGAGAGGTGAATATATCAATATTTTTATTTTAATTCTTCATTTTACACCTCACTATGGATCCGATACCGATACCCGATACCACAAAAGTATCGGATCTCGGTATCGGAATTCCGATACCGCAAGTATCGGCCGATACCCGATACTTGCGGTATCGGAATGCTCAACACTAATCGGGAGGAGGGAGCCAAATAAATGGTAAATAGAGTTGAATACTAGCTGTGCGTGGCTGATATAGTTGTCTAGGCATCCAAAGATATGGGCAAGTCCTGTGGGATCCACACCTGGTTAATTTGAAAGAATATTAGGTACCCATATTGGATATGTACAGGTGGAGGAATCTGTCTGTGAAGACAATCCCTGCCATGCTAAACACACTTTCCAACATGACATTTGCCACAGGGCAGGCCACCACCTCCAAGGCATAAAGGAGAAATTCAGACTATTTGGAGCACACCCATCTGTTAGTACATGGAGACAAGTGGACATGTACTCTTCTACCATGTTGTTGTAACAAAGGCTCCAGCTAATATGGACCCTATTACATGGTAGTGCTGCATGTTTTGGAGAGCTTATAAAGTTTTGCTACATTTCTGCCATTCTAACCCTGCCTTACGAGGTTCTGGCAGTACCCCAGCTGTGATGGCGACTTCCTCCTCCGCCACTTCCTTTTTCTTCCACTGAGCCCACACTGTTAGGAAGGAAAACTATCAGTAGTTTTTTACAAATGTCTGCTTGTATTAAAGTATTTGGTGCTCCTGCAAGAGTGATGGAAGTAATGATGATATGTTGTTCTTTTAGCGGGGATTTAACAGGGTAGCCACCCAGTAATCTGCACTGGTAACAATATGGGCAACTCATTGTTTATTCTGCAAGCACTGTAGCATGTATTGACTCATGTCTGTCAGGCTGCCCAGAGGCAATAACAAGCTGTCCTCCAAGGGAGATGTAATGTCTGGGTACTCTGTATACCCTCAGCCAAGTTCCAGTGATGCCCATGAACTGATCTGAATGCCACCCTGACTGAACATGGTTATTCTTCCTTGTGATCATCATCATCTTCCAAAACTGTCTATTGGCTGAACAGTTAGGTACCTGGCTACTGTTCGGACAGTAACCCACCCTCTGAACCATGTGTGAGCGACAGGCCTGATGACAGTGTGAATTGGCTCTGCTCCCCCTGCTCCTCTTCCTGCAATGCCACCTCTTCATCCATCATGGCCTAACTAGTTTGTTCTGGCAGGCATATATAAATAGTATAGTAATGCTGATGAATATTTGAAGCAGTGTTACATGGCACACACGTCAGGTATGGAGGACCACTCATTGGTGGTAAAGTGGTGTTGTTCTGCAAAGCAACTCAGCTGTGCATGCTGCAGCTGAAACTCCATTATTGCCTGCAGACTACACAGTCTCTCCAGCATATGTAAGGTGGAGTTCCATCTTGTTATGACGCATGTGAGGCGGTGAGCTGGAAAGCAGAAGTGATGCTACAGTGCAGACAAGCAAGTACCATCAGGGCGAGAAAGCTGAAGGCATGCACACATTGCCCACACTTTCAACAGCAGCTCCAACATGTGTGGGTAGTTTTTCAGGAAGCACCAAGTTTAGCACATGCGTCAGGCAAAGGATATGCATCAACCCGGCTAGGCCCAAAACTGCTAAGGGATTTTGCCTGTTATTGCACACCACCTGGCCGGTCTTGAAGTTATCAGGCACCAACCAGTCATCTGTCTGCTGTTTGATCCCAGTCCACAGCTCCTTGATGTTGTGGGATTTGACCCACAAACAGATGAGTTTCAGAAAAGCCTGCTGTCATTTCTCCTTGGCTGTGCTCAAGTTGGTGGTGCTGGTTTTACTGTAACCACAAGAGGAGGCAGAAGAGGACCAGGCAACCTGAACATATAAACATCCAGAAATCCTTGGCTTTGGTAGGATATAGGCTACCAATATTATACTGTGTAAAAATATTTTTTAAAAATTCCTAAATAAAGAAAAAATAAATATTCTTCCAATAAATACATTTCTTTATGTTAATAAAAAAAAAAAAAAGTACACATATTTAGTATCGCCGCATCTGTAATAACCCAACCTATAAAACTGTCCCATGAGTTAACCCCT
The DNA here is from genome assembly GCF_032444005.1 of Ranitomeya imitator. Lineage (NCBI taxonomy): Eukaryota > Metazoa > Chordata > Amphibia > Anura > Dendrobatidae > Ranitomeya > Ranitomeya imitator. The sequence continues at coordinate 444,657,861 of NC_091287.1, forward strand.
TCAGTGAACACCATAAAAAAATAAAAAATGGGGCAAAAAACAATGCTTTACCATCATACTGCTGACCAAAAAGTGGAATAAAGCGCAATCAAAAAGACGGATATAAATAAACTTGGTACCGCTGAACAACACATCTAGATAAGCTCCTTAGGGGCCTAGTTTCCAATATGGGGGTCACTTGTGGGGTGTTTCTACTGTTTAGGTACATCAGGGGCTCTGCAAATGCAACGTGATGCCCGCAGACCATTCCATCAAAGTCTGCATTCCAAAATGGCGCTCCTTCCCTTCCGAGCTCTGCCATGCGCCTAAATGGTGGTTTCCCCCCCATATGGGGTATCAGCGTACTTGTGACAAATTGCACAACACCTTTTGGGGTCCAATTTCTCCAGATACTCTTGGGAAAGTAAAAAATTGTGGGCTAAAAGATCATTTGTGTGGAAAAAAAATAATTTTTTTATTTTCACGGCTCTGCATTATATACTTCTGTGAAACAATTGGGGGTTCAACGTGCTCACCACATAAGTAGATAAGTTCCTTTGGTGGTCTCGTTTCCAAAATTTGGTCAATTGTGGGGGGTTTCCACTGTTTTGGCACATCAGGGGCTTTCCAAACATGACATGGCGTCTGATCTCAATTCCAGCCAATTCTGCGCTGAAAAAGTCAAACAGTGCTCCTTACCTCCCAAGCTCTACCATGTGCCCAAACAGTTATTTACTCCCACATATGGGGTATCAGCATACTCAGGACAAATTGAGCAATACATTTTGGGTTCCAATTTTTCTTGTTACCTTTGGGAAAATTAAGAATTGGGGGCGAAAAGATCATTTTTGTGAAAAAATATGTTTTTTTTTTTATTTTTACAGCTCTACAGTATATGCTTCTGTGAAGCACTTTGGGGTTCAAAGTGCTCACCACACATCTAGATAAGCTCCTTAGGGGGTCTAGTTTCCAAAATTGTATCACTTATTGGGGGCTTCCACTGTTTAGGCACATCAGGGGCTCTTCAAACGCGGCACGGCGTCATATCTCAATTCCAGCCAATTTTACATTGAAAAGTCAAACAACACTTCCTCCCTTCCAAGCACTGCCATGCGCCTAAACAGTGGTTTACCCCCACATATGGGATATCAGAGTACTCAGGACAAATTTCAACTTTTGGGGTCCAATTTTCTGTTACCCTTGATAAAATAAAACAAATTGGATCTGAATTTTTTTGTGAAAAAGTTAAATGTTATTTTTTTAAAACATTCCAGAAATTCATGTGAAGCACCTTAAGGGTTAACAAACTTCTTGAATGTGGTTGTGAGCACCTTGAGGGGTGCAGTTTTTAGAATAGTGTCACTTTTGAATATTTTCTATCATATAGACCCCTCAAAGTGACTTCAAATGTGATGTGGTCCTTAAAAAAAATGGTGTGGTAAAAATGAGAAATCACTGGTCAACTTTAACCCTTATAACTCCCTAACAAAAAAATTTGGTTCAAAAATTGTTCCAATGTAAAGTAGACATGTGGAAAATGTTACTTATTAAGTATTTTGTGTGACATATCTGTGTGATTTAAGGGCATGAAAATTCAAAGTTGGAAAAGTTTCAAAAATTTCGCCAAATTTCAGTTTTTTTCCCAATTAAACGCAAGTCATATCAAAGAAATTTTACCCCTATCAGGAAGTACAATATGTCATGAGAAAACAATGTCAGAATCAATGGGATCCATTGAAGCGTTCCTGAGTTTTAACTTCATAAATGGACAGTGGTCAGAATTGTAAAAATTTGCTTGGTCATTAACATGCAAACCACCCTTGGGGGGTAAAGGAGATAAAACTGTTAATCTCCATCAGCCAGAATGGCAGAATTTTAAAGGCTTGTAATTTGGATATGCTGTCATTCAGGGCCATGGTTCACAGGTGGCTAGGGGGTATTTCCTCTTTCTCTAAATGGTTTGAGGAAAGGAAAGCTGAACACTTCCATGGGACAGTGTGGAGATGCTCCATGACACTGGTGGTGTTGGTAATGCTGTCACATCCTCTCTTTGCTTGGAAGCAGGTGTGCCCTGTTGATCGTGAGCAGGAGGCAGAGGCTGAGAACCCAGAAAAAGAGGGAGCAGGAGGACATTCAGATCTGGCATGCTTTAAAAGGTGTGCACTCCACTACACATCATACTTGGCAGTCAGATGCCTCGTCATACAGGAGGTGCTCCGGTTCAGATTATTTATGCCTCGGGTCTGAAGTCACCTGTCATATGTCGGCAGCACATTCCCTGAACAAAGGTCACCCTATGGAGCTCTTTAGATCTGTCTTTGGTGTGATGATTTCAGTAGCTCTGTGAGCAGTAGAAGCCAACATACTGGCTAGGGGCCAACCTCTATGCCTTTGCACCCTGCTCCCTCTTTTGCTGTGTTACTGTGGCAGCAATGCCACCTCCTCTTTCTCGAACTGCACACATCAATAGGATGGCAGCCACTCTATTTAGTGTCTGGGACCTCATCATCTCCTGCATCATCTTCCACTGACTCCTCAACACTGCCTTCCTTGCCCCTTTGCACACTGCAGAATGACGCTGCAGTTGGCAACTGAATTTTGTCATCATCATCTGACATGTCCTGCGGTGGTCCACTCACCATGTGCACTAACCCCTTTACGTATTAATTCTCCCACATAACAAGTGGTTGGGCATCAGTGCACTCAGTCTCTTCCACTTCTGGGGCAGGGCTAGGTAGATGGGCCATGGAACCACAGCCAGAGGAGTAATGAAAAAGCAGAAGAGACGACTGCATAACTTGGGGCTCAGACTGCTTGCTTGATTTGGAAGAGGGTGAAGTGGAAGCCGAATTACCATGGTCCTCAGGTGCTAACTGTGCACTTTCTGCAGTGGACCAAGTGGAAGATAATGCAAAAGAAATGGAGCCACTCTCAGCCATCCAATCATCTTTTCAACAATTTGTGCACTCACTATTCGTGCAACAGTATTCAGGTCTACGAAAGTAAGCATAACGTCCTGTCACCTGCAAGCACCAGAGTTAGGTGTTTTATTTGGGCACATAAAAGGTACAGTATGACTAGGTCTTCTCCCTACATCAGCTACACCACCACCACCACCATCAACAGCTACAAAAGCACCACCATGGCTTTGTCCACGTCCCCTATTATATTTATTTATTTGCAGCACTACTAAAAAACACACAGCGGTCCTGAAAAATTATTTCTTTGGCCTATAAAAGACGATAAGATGTTTTATACCAATTATTTATTTCCCCGACTACTATAAAACACGTACCAGTTTAGAAAAATGATTTATTTCACCTAGAAATGGCAATAAGATGGATGATGCCAATTATTTATTTTCCACAATGCTAAAAAAAGAAAGAAGTACAGAAAAATAATTTGTTTGGCCTACAAATGGCAATGAGATATCTGATGCCAATTATTTATTTGCAGCTCTACTAGAAAACACACAATGGTCCTGAAAAATAATTTATTTGGCATTTAAATGGCAACGAGTTGGCTGATAACAATTATTTATTTGCAACAGTAGTAGAAAACACACAGCAGTCCTGAAAAAATATTTGTTTGGCCTATAAATGGCAACGAGATAGCTGATGCCAATTATTTATTCGCAAAACGTCTAGAAAAGACAGCAGTACAAAAAATTATTTATTTGGCCTATAAATAGCAATGGCTGATGACAATTATTTATTTGCCACACTACTAGAAGCACAGCGGTACAGAAAAAATATTTATTTGGCCTATAAATGTCAATAAGATGTCTGATGACAATTATTTATTATTATTATAACTATTAGAAAAGACAGTGGTCCTGAAAATTTATTTGTTTGGCCTACAAATATCAAGGAGATGACCGATGCCAATTATTTCTTTGCAACTCTATTAGAAAACACACAGCGGTTCTGCAAAATCAGTTATTTGGCCTATAAATAGCAGCAAGAATTATTTAATTGGAACACTACTAGAAAAGACAGAGGCAGAGAGAAAACATTTCTTAGACCTACAAATGTCAACAAGATGGCTGATGACAATTATTTATTTGCAACACTACTAGAAAAGACAGTAGTACAGAAGAAAAATATTTGGCTTAACAATGGCAGCTAGATATCAAATAAAAGGATATGTATTTATGATTTCTGCGCTGCTAGATGAACTGAGACGCATATTCTGGTATAATAAGTGAAAAGGTAGTAGTTTATTTGAAGAGTTTCAAAGTAAAAAATTACTTCTTCCTCATGATTGACCACAGTTCTCCCACAGGTGGAAGGTGCAAAGTACACAGCGACTTAAAGCCACAGCACTTCCAAAGGCAGGGGGTGCACGGTACAGATAGTGGCTTAAAGGCACAGTACTCCCAGAGATATGGATTGCAGAGTACGCACAGTGGCTTTTGGAACAGTTCTCCCACAACATATGAGTGCAGAATAAACACAGCGACTTTTAATGCAACATTCCCACAAATACAGGTTGTAGAGTACATGCAGCGGCTTTTTTTAGAGTGCGCAGTCTGAATCTGTCTCTCACGCCAGCTCCATACGCTAATGAGATAATAATATCACTGGCACTCATGATCCATCCTTTATATAGGCCGGGTCACGTGTTGAGCTGGCCAATCACAGCCAAGCCAATACTTGTCATGGTTGTAATGGCACTGGAAGCGCTCACAGTCTAAAAGCATGCTGATTGGCTACACTGCAGCCATTCAACTAGCTTTATTAGACTGATGAACCTGAACAGGAAACCGGACATACAGTAAAAAGTCTGTTTTAGGGGTTCAGTAACAGACACAAGGTGTTTGGTATGGACACGGAACTTTACCGTTTAGGTTTGCTCATCCCCGTTCATCACAGAAGACTGGTATATAGTATTTCATACTTAATCTACATGATTTAAAGTGGCATGTGAAAGTTTGGGCACCGATGGTCAAAATTGCTGTTATTGTGAACAGTTAAGCAAGTTGAAGATTAAATGATCTCTAAAAGGGCTGAACTTAACTTAACTTAAAAATGTATATGTTTTCATCTTTTACATTTTAAAAATTACAAAAAGGGCCAATGCAAATGTTTGAGTACCCTTCATGGTTAGTACCTAGTAACACCCCCTTATAAAAGTATCACAGCTTGGAAATGTATTTCGTAGCCAGACGACAGTCTTTCAATTCTTGTTTGGGGGATTTTCATCCATTCTTCCTTGGAAAATTTTTCCAGTTCTGTGAAGATTCCTGGATCGTCTTCCATGTACTGCTATTATGAGGTCTAGCTACAGATTTTCAACTTGCACCGTTTGAGGTAGTCTATTGTGGATCTTGATGTGTGTTTGGGATCATTATCCACATGTAGAAGCCATTCTCCGTTACAACTACAGCTTTTTGTACACATTGTTATGTTTACATTAAGAATTTGTTGAAATTTCAGTGAATCAATTCTTCCCTCTAAATGTTCCTCATGCCACTGGCTGCATCAGAACCCCAAAGCATGATTGATCCACCTCTATGCTTAATGGATGTCAAGATGTTCTTTCCCTGAAATTCTTCCCCCTTTTTTCTCCATGCATATACAGCAGTTTTCAAGTTTTTACACATATAGTTTTGCAAGTTTTCTCACCTACAAAGAATAGAGTGGTCTGTAAATAAATTATTATTTATTATTATTGTAGGTACACTTCAGCTGTGAGAGACAGAATCTAAAAATAAAAACCAGAAAATCACATTGTGTCATTTTTACATAATTAGTTATCATTTTAGTGCATGAAATAAGTATTTGATGTAATAAAAAAACAGAACTTAATATTTGGTACAGAAACCATTGTTTGTAGTTACAGAGGTCAGACGTTTCCCGTAGTTTTTTTTTTTTTTACCAAATTTGCACACACTGCAACAGGGATTTAGGGACTTTATTCTGGTTGTGTGTTTTTAACAATATGACTATGGGGTTAGTAATGTAGGCATCTTAAAGGTTACTTTCACCGTGCATTTTTGCTCACGTTCAGTGGTGCCATCGCATCTGAACCCCCCACGAAATGGGATTTGGGTGTATGCAGCGGTGTGGCCAGAGACTATAATGGTGCCCACACAGTCAACATGTGCTCTGATGTGTATACACAGAGTATACACCTACCGGAGACATACACTCAGATGCAGTCTACTACATCTGAGTGTCCACCTCTAGTAGGCGTATACATCTGAAAATGATGCACACCAGATCGCAGGTTGACTCTGTCAGCACCAATATACTCCATGACCCCGTCAGTGCAGAGGCTTGAATCCCGATTTGCAAGGGGGTTCGGAAACAGGTCTCGACGGGACCACTGAGTATGGGTAAAAATGCAATGTTAAAGGGCCCTAACTTATCACCTATCTTCAGCAGCAAATTCGCAATACACAATCTGGAAAATTTGGGCCTTCGCATAAAAGGTTAAGGAAGTTAGTAGTGTCTGTATATGTTCAATTTTGCACATTGTACCCCTTTCCTACAGAGATTTCACCTCTCCATAGCTATGAGACATGGTTGTCATAGACATTTTTAACCACTGTCATTCATATTTGACAACACATCTGGTTTGCAGTCTCCACATTTTGTCAATGCAATTTTAGTACTGCCTATTACTACCATAGTTCTCAAGAAGCTGATTATGAGATAACAACTCCAGCAGGACTGCAGACAGCTATTTTCAACTTTCTTGCATTATCATCATCATAATTTCTGCACGGTCTCCCACATGGCAGGTTCTATTGCTATACAGGGTGATTAAGTGGAAAGTGAACTCATTTACATAGAAGAGTAGATTCTATGGCACAAAAAATAATGGAAAGAAAAATAATAAAGGAAGTTGACTGCTTTATAAATTATATATGTAGTATATTTTATTGCCTGAAACAACTTTAATCCTTCTAAAATAGCAATACTGCTGTTTAGTAAGACAGCATGCATTTCCTTGTAAATTTGGAAATTTAGGATAAAAAAAATCACAGCAGCTCACTGCATCTTTATTATATTTGTATTATTTGTAGGATTAATGTTAATATTATTATTGAGGAGTTGAAAACCAGCAAAGAAATAAAAAATGATTCTCTTTAGTTTAAGAGGATAGCATTTCCCCATAAAAATCTGAATTTAACAAGTATAATTTCATGAATTATGTTGCAAATCGATTGTCAGGACTCGGCTATGTCAACAGTGTGTGGCAGTCGGACGGGAGCCCTGAGATCCATGAGCATCAGGCTGCAATGATGAAGTTGCACAAGATCAGATAATAAAAAGAGGACCCAGGGATGTCATCAGGTAGGAGGTGGTTTTCTTTGCTCCCGTTCAGCAGAAATAGATCAACGTTAACATTTGACCTGGTCCTGCAAATCAATTTGTACCATCTCTATCCATGAATCATCCACCACTGTTTATCACTCCATTCTTCCTTAGTCTACCAGCGTGGAATCTGCAAGGTGTCAAACAATAATGGTGTCCATTAGCTTTTAATAGCATATACATGTGTGTAGCTATTCAGCTTTCTGCCCTTTTCCAGCTCTGCTGATATTCTTAAATTTTTTTTGGCTACATTCTTGCAGGTATTATATTTACGAATCAATGTAGTTATATATTAGGTGTCTCCAAGCCAGCGGAATAACTGGAAATGTGGGAGAGCTCAAAGAAGAGTGAATTTTAACATTGAGCACATTTTTAAAAAATGTGATTAGTAAAATCACGGCAAGCTCAATAGCCACAAGAACTTCATGCTTGTAGAATTACCATAACATCTCACTGCGGTGCTTGTGTAAGCTTTTTATTTTTCTCTCACTGTTGACTTGTCTTTGGGATGCCAAATTCTTGTATCAATCATAGACAGAGAACTGTCTCATTAATTAAACAAGCTGAATAGCGTGTGATTAAAATTTGTTCATGATGACTTCAGGTATTTTGCTAGGCTTTGAATGTTTAGTTAGGTGAATAACTAGAAGTTCATTGCTTGCTCAACACAATTACTAATGACTAGAGATGAGCTAAAATAGTCTAGTGGAAGTAAATATTACCCCATTATTTCCAAAATTTTGCCAAATGCAGATTTTTTTTTGTAATTCATTTCATCTTGGATTTACCAAAACGGTTCCCCGCACCTGCTGAACAGTGAAATGCCATCAAATCATTCAAAAATGTAAAACAAATCTTTTACTGGTCACCTCCCTCACTACTGATCATCATCACTCATTCAGCCCTTCTTATCACAAACATGAGAGCTGAATTTCAGGGCCTATTCACATGAGGCCAGGTTATTTCCATGTATGCGCAAGTTCACAGCTCACATTGCAAAATTATCATGCTGAGACTTTCATTGCGCTTGCACAGAACCATCCAAAATTTCATCAGAACCTGAAGTCCCAGCTTACCATGAAAAGGCACTGAGAATCAACACTTGTGGCAAGTGTAAAAATATGCCTGATGGTGAGGAGTGGAGGTGTTTGTGAGGTGAGCGGTGAGGGGAGTATAAGTATTTGTTCTGTTTTTTAGACCTTGTTTTTATTATGGAGAAATTAATAACTTTTCTGCCATTTGAATTTCCTGGAAATATCCGCATGAATGGGTGAATTTGAATTTTGCCTGATCCGCTCATCTCTGCTGAGGATAAAAAAAATACCAATGCTCCTTTGTGTTAGTTCTACTTGAGCCCAAATTATTTGTGTTTTACCATTTTTTAACATTTATGTAGCCATAGAAAGACTATATTGTGGCTAAATTATGACCATGTAAAACCAACTTTAAGTCAACTTGTTTGAAGGTTTGGTATTTTATTGTCATTGTCAAAATATTATTGTTTGAATCGATAGGAGATTTTTCAAATTTTGATGTTGCACCTTTTTTTCGCTATAGCAATATAAATACTTAGCAAACTAGAAATGAATGCAATGTGTCTCATAAAGATTCCAGAAGCACTGAATGCTTACTAAGTTGTCTCACAATTTACAAAAATGCATTTTAAATATTAAAGATTATTTAAACTTTAATGTGAACCAGTCAGCAATTTTGACCTGCTTTCATTATTATATTAAGGATAGAAAATATTTTCTGAACATATGTATTTGTGCTAAACAAAAATAAATTGTATATTAGAATATGTTTTCAGAACACCTATCGTACATTCAAATTTGCTTAGAAGTCAGTTGGGTGTTTCTTCTTTAGAGAAGTGTCCTTTGATTTTCCTTTTTAGCTTTATTGATATTTTTGTTGAGGACAGTGTATTTCGAGTTGTTACAGACATTAATCAAGTTTAGGTAAGTCAATATAAGCATTAAAAATAGGATTATTTTGAGATGATTTTCTCAATTTTTCTATTTGTTTCTCTCAGACAGCATATGGTGATGTCATGTACACCATAGATAATGACCTAAATGTATTGTAAAATTTCCTTGCGGAACCCAATAGGACTGAAAACAGTGTCAAGAGGAGTCAGCTATGTTAGAACACCAGATCGTGGAAAAATGGCATAGGATCACTTCTACTATAAGTAGTAGAGATGATCTAATATATTCAAATCAAATTCAATAATCATTGAATATGACAAAAATCTGCAAATGGTAATGCAGAAAATTGGTGGCTCTGATGATGCCCGGAACAGTTCTACACATGCAAGAGCAAGGTCACCGTGCACAACATGTTGTCATGATGTCATGACTGAAGATGAGCAGATCAGACAAAATTCCAATTAGAATTCTCCTGTTTGAGTGGAATTTACAAATTGTAGAGACGTTTTTCTCATTGAATTTACAGTGGCTTGCAAAAGTATTCACCTCCTTAGCATTGTTCATGTTTTGCAACTTCACCACCTGAAATTTTACTCTTTTTTAAGGGTTTGCATCAGTTCATGTAAAGAATCGGGTCGACGGATGCTTGTGTCACCGAGGAAACAGTTTCCTCGATGACGCCGCATGCTTCGATCTGTTGTTGCGGTTGGTGGAAGTTCCCTTTTGGCATGGAAGTGAACTGCACATGCGCCACTAATATGGTCTCTACTTAGTGTAGTGCAGCGGTGTTCACACCATACTCACTGTATTTACAAGTAACTGCTCAGTTGTGCCCCACCATTATGTACCGGTAGTGACTTCCCAGCTCTAAGAAAAACAGTAACTTTATAGGTGCGGAGCAAGTGAGGAGCACAGACAACAAATTCTGGGGATTCAATTTATATGACTGACACAGCTTATGTAAATCAAACAAGTGAATGCATTCTGAAATATTCTCAGATGAAGAGTTTGAGTCACAGATGAAGCAGCATTCCCTAGTTATTGGCTTCTATCTCATGGGAAGCAATTAGGATACAATAATTACCAGGTAATGAAGATGAACCATAACTAACAGATATGACAGTCAACTACTGAACTGTTATTGAAAATGAATGTGTTCATTTTAACAAGATAGAATAAAATTGCTAAAGATTGTGAATAATGATGTATTTAAATTTATCAAGTGAGACTGGATGCAATGAAATATAGAATCCTAAACACATATGAACCCAGTTCAATACTTTAATACAGATAGCTGAACAGTAAAATTTAATATCTAGCCATAGAAATATACAAAGGAAAAAAACTAGATTGTTCATGTATACAAATATAGCAGCTGGTGATGAGTTTGTTTGGCATTAATACTGTCACATGGTTTTTAATATGTCAAAATGGCATCATTTGTATTGATCTACAAAGATCTGCCAAAAGTTTAAGACCGGTAAAATAGGATTTCAGACATTTTTTGCAATTGAAAATGTTGCAAACATTTAATAAATTTGGAGCATACTCCAAACCATAAAATATGCAGCACAAATAAAATAGATCACAATCTTTTGAGCAACTTAGTTAATCACGTTTGCAGCTACATTTATTTTGGATTTGATGGCAGAAGTCATACTGTCTCAAACTATATGAAAATCAAAAATTGTACCCTATTTTGCATCACTAATAGGGACACATGAATGTGACTGTGTGATGGGCATGAGGATCATCAGTTGCTTCTCTTCATCTAGCACTGGCTGATTATTAGTAAGGCTAGGTTCCCATTGCGTTAGGGCAATCCGTTAAGCGCATAGCGCTAGCGGATTGCGCTAACGCAATGCTTCTATAGGGTCGGCGTTCTCCCTCCCCGCTAGCGCAGATCCCCAATCTGCACTAGCGAGGAATGGGCCTCGGACGCACCTCGGACGCTGCAAGCAGCGTCCGAGGTCCGTCACAAAAGAACGGCACATCGCTAGCATGTGCCGAAAATGGCATGCGCTAGCGATGCACTTCAGCAAAAAATAACATTGCTGTCAATGGGTGCGCTAACGGACCCGTTGCACGGCATTAATTGTGACATTTTTGCCGTGCAACGCAGTCCGTTAGCGTGCACACATTAACGCAATGGGAACCTAGCCTTAGTTAGATATATGCTTATTGTAGAGGGGACAGGACTGTTTGCTTGTAAAAATGATTTACCATCGACTATCAATTTCATGTAATAAAAAGTGGAGAAGCAAATACTGAGCGCAAGTAACCTCTCTACTCGATAAGTCCAAAGGCCAAATCATATTATATGCTTTACAGATAAATTGCTGCAGGAAAAAGAACCTTCTGATAAGTAATGAAATTCTTTTAATAGACATCAATCAAAAAGGTTGGATAGGTTATTATTAAAAAAATATAAAAAAAATAGATGATTATTAAATAAGCACTCCCTTGTATATTTCTTATTACATGCGTGTGTATGTGCATGTAATGTGGTGTGAGTTTATTTAGATACTCACCTACCACTACTCTCTGGTGTGAAGTGCCATTCTGCTTTGCTTCTTTTCTGAGTGATGACTCACTCTATGCTCTATGCATGTGCCAAAGGTCTGTTTTCCAATGAGCGCCTATGGAGCATCTTTATTAAGCTTCATAGGCTTTAATTGTAAAAGCCACTTCTGGGTGACGCAGAGCGCAACATTACCTGGAGGAGTATGCATTGCATTGACGTCACTGAGAATAGAAGAAGAACGGCGCTGGACACCAAAGACAGCAGCGGTAGGTGAGTATATTAATACCTTTATGCTACATTACATGCATATATACACACATTTAATAACAATACATTATACACGGGAGCACTTCTTTAAATCAAAGTCAAACAAATTGTTATTTTAACCAAAGGATATTATGTGTATAGAGGGGGAACAGTTGAGCAGTAACCATCATCCATTGTCAAGTGTATTCTTGTGTTATCCACTGTATGTATAGGTGTATTGCTGCTCTTGATGATAATGAGATGACTGCTGAAAATTGATTTCTACAAAACAGGAAATGGGAATATGTTTAACCTTAAGAAACTTGATCTAAAGTATACCAAACATTTGTAATATACCATATATACTCGATTATAAGCCGACTTGAGTATAAGCCAAGGCATCTAAATTTGCCATGGAAAACTGGGCAAGCTTATTGACTCGAGCACAAGCCGGGTATGCATTGTCCCCTCATTCCTGTCCTGCTATACGTGGCTTCCACATCGCTGTCTTGCTATGCGTGTCTCCCCCATCCTGTCCTGGTATACATGGCTCACCCCCATCCTGTCCTGGTATGCGTGGCTCCTCCCAGTCCCATTGTTGTATGCATGGCTCCCCCAATCCCATCATTGTATGCAATCTCCCTCGGTCCTGCCGTTGTATGCATGGCTCCTCCCATCCCGGTATGCATGCTCCCCATTACAAAAAAGCCTCATCCTACTCACCCTCCTCCTCCGCACCATCGCAGCATCTCATTCCGGCTTCCAGCAGCTCTTACTGTACTGAGCGATCTCGTGGCACCACTCATTAGGGTAATGAATATGCACTCCACGCCAATAGGAGTGGAGACGCGTGCATATTCATTACTTTAATGAGTGGTGCCACGTGATCGCTCAGCAGAGGTAGAGCAGCCTGCGCCGGGACCATCAAAATGCTGTGATGGCGGGGAGGAGGGTGAGTATGATGTCTTCTGGAAGCCAGCTGCTGCAGCTGTCTCTGTACGCTATAAGAGAAATGATTATTTATTTCTCTTTAGCAGCAGCACAGTTACAGCCACAGCCGCTGGCTCCTGCGGCCTCTCCGCTGCTCCCCCTCCTCTGCTGACTTTCTAGACAATAACTCGTGTGTAAGCCAAGGGGGGCGTTTTCTGCACAAAAAATGTGCTGAAAAACTCAGCACATACAGTTGTGGCCAAAAGTATTGACACCCCTGCAATTCTGTCAGATAATACTCAGTTTCTTCCTGAAAATGATTGCAAACACAAATTCTTTGTTATTACTATCTTCATTTAATTTGTCTTAAGTGAAAAAACACAAAAAGAATTGTCCTAAAGTCAAATTGGATATAATTCCACACCAAACACAAAACATGTCCTTGTGTGTACCACATTGAGCATGGAGAAAAGAAAGAAGACCAAAGAACTGTCTGAGGACTTGAGAAACCAAATTGTGAGGAAGCATGAGCAATCTCAAGGCTACAAATCCATCTCCAAAGACCTGAATGTTCCTGTGTCTACTGTGCGCAGTGTCATCAAGAAGTTTAAAGCCCATGGCACTGTGGCTAACCTCCCTAGATGTGGACGGAAAATAAAAATTGACATGAGATTTCAACCCAAGATTGTGCAGATGTTGGATAAAGAACCTCAGCTAACATCCAAACAATTTCAAGCTGCCCTGCAGTCCGAGGGTACAACAGTGTCAACCCGTACTCTCCGTCGGCATCTGAATGAAAAGGGACTGTATGGTAGGAGACCCAGGAAGACCCCACTTCTTACTCCGAGACATAAGAAAGCCAGGCTGGATTTTGCCAAAACTTACCTGAAAAAGCCTAAAACGTTTTGGAAGAATGTTCTCTGGTCAGATAAGACAAAAGTAGAGCTTTTTGGCCAAGGCATCAACAGGAGAAAAAAAGAGGCATTCAAAGAAAAAAACATGGTCCCTACAGTCAAACATGGCGGAGGTTCCCTGATGTTTTGGGGTTGCTTTGCTGCCTCTGGCACTGGACTGCTTGACCGTGTACATGGAATTATAAAGTCTGAAGACTACCAACAAATTTTGCAGCATACTGTAGGGCCCAGTGTGAGAAAGCTGGGTCTCCCTCAGAGGTCATGGGTCTTCCAGCAGGACAATGACCCAAAACACACTTCAAAAAGCACTAGAAAATGGTTTGAGAGAAAGCACTGGAGACTTCTAAGGTGGCCAGCAATGAGTACAGACCTGAATCCCATAGAACACCTGTGGAGAGATCTAAAAATGGCAGTTTGGAGAAGGCACCCTTCAAATATCAGGGACCTGGAGCAGTTTGCCAAAGAAGAATGGTCTGAAATTCCAGCAGAGCATTGTAAGAAACTCATTGATGGTTACCGGAAGCGGTTGGTCGCAGTTATTTTGGCTAAAGGTTGTGCAACTAAGTATTAGGCTGAGGGTGCCAATACTTTTGTCTGGCCCATTTTTGGAGTTTTGTGTGAAATGATCAATGTTTTGCTTCATTCTCTTTTGTGTTTTTTTCATTTAAGACAAATTAAATAAAGATAATAATACCAAAGAATTTGTCATTGCAATCATTTTCAGGAAGAAACTGAGTATTATCTGACAGAATTGCAGGGGTGTCAATACTTTTGGCTACAACTGTACACAAGTATATATGGTAAGTTTAACCTCTCTGAAGCTCTGAATATTGTGAACTTCCTGGTTCTAAGTCAGAGACTTCTTATTGAGCTCATGCAACACTGTGCATGAACTCATATACAGAATGACTCGTGGCTTAACCCCATAAGCCCAGAGGGTGGTTTGCACGTTAATGACCGGGCCAATTTTTACAATTCTGACCACTGTCCCTTTATGAGGTTATAACTCTGGAACGCTTCAACGGATCACAGTGATTCTGACATTGTTTTCTCGGGACATATTGTACTTCATGATAGTGGTAAAAATTCTTTGATAGTACCTGCGTTTCTTTGTGAAAAAAATGGAAATTTGGTGAAAATTATGAAAATTTTTCAATTTTCCAACTTTGAATTTGTATGCAATTAAATCACAGAGATATATCACACAAAATACTTAATAAGTAACATTTCCCACATGTTTACTTTACATCAGCACAATCTTGGAACCAAAATTTTTTTTTGTTAGGGAGTTATAAGGGTTAAAAGTTGACCAGCAATTTCTCATTTTTACAACACCATTTTTTTTTTAGGGACCACTTCTCATTTGAAGTCATTTTGAGGGGTCTATATGATAGAAAATACCCAAGTGTGACACCATTCTTTTTCACAAAAAATTTACTTCAGCTCCAATTTGTTTTATTTTACCAAGGGTAACAGGAGAAAATGGACCCCAAAAGTTGTTGTACAATTTGTCCTGAGTAGACCGACACCTCATATGTGGGGGTAAACCACTGTTTGGGCACATGACAGAGCTCGGAAGCGAAGGAGCGCCATTTGACTTTTCAATGCAAAATTGACTGGAATCGAGATGGAACACCATGTTGCGTTTGGAGAGCCCCTGATGTGCCTAAACATTGAAACCCCCCACAAGTGATGCCATTTTGGAAAGTAGACCCCCTAAGGAACGTATCTAGAGGTGTGGTGAGCACTTTGACCCACCAAGTGCTTCACAGAAGTTTATAATGCAGAACCGTAAAAATAAAAAATCATATTTTTTCACAAAAATTATCTTTTCGCCCCCAATTTTTTATTTTCCCAAGGGTGAGAGAAGAAATTGGACCCCAACAGTTGTTGTACAATTTGTCCTGAGTACGCTGATACCCCATATGTGGGAGTAAACCACTGTTTGGGGAATGGGAGAGCTCGGAAGGGAAGGAGCATGTTTGACTTTTCAATGCAAAATTGACAGGAATTGAGATGGGACGCCATGTTGCGTTTGGAGAGCCACTGATGTGCCTAAACATTGAAACCCCCCACAAGTGACACCATTTTGGAAAGTAGACCCCCTAAGGAATTTATCTAGATGTGTTTTGAGCGCTTTGACCCACCAAGGGCTTCACAGAAGTTTATAATGCAGAGCCATAAAAATAAAACAAAAATTTTTTCCCACAAAAATTATTTTTTAGCCCCCAGTTTTGTATTTTCCCGAGGGTAAGAAGAGAAATTCGACCGCAAAAGTTGTTGTCCAATTTGTCCTGAGTGCACTGATACCCCATATGTGGGAAGAAACCACTGTTTGGCCACATGGGGGGGCTCGGAAGGGAAGGAGCGCCATTTGGAATGCAGACTTAGATGGAATGGTCTGCAGGTGTCACGTTGCATTTGCAGAGCCCCTAGTGTACCTAAACAGTAGAAACCCCCCACAAGTGACACCATTTTGGAAAGTAGACCCCCTAAGGAACTCATCTAGATGTGTTGTGAGAGCTTTGAACCCCCAAGTGTTTCACTACAGTTTGTAACGCAGAGCCGTGAAAATAAAAAAAAAAAATTTCCCCCCAAAATTATTTTTTAGCCCCCAGTTTTGTATTTTCCCAAGGGTAAGAGGAGAAATTCGACCCCAAAAGATGTTGTCCAATTTGTCCTGAGTGCGCTGATACCCCATATGTGGGGGGGAACCACTGTTTGGCCGCATGGGAGGGCTCGGAAGGGAAGGAGCGGCATTTGGAATGCAGACTTAGATGGAATGGTCTGCAGGTGTCACATTGCGTTTGCAGAGCCCCTAATGTACCTAAACAGTAGAAACCCCCAAGTGACCCCATATTGGAAACTAGACCCCCCATGGAACTCATCTAGATGTGTTGTGAGAACTTTGAACCCCCAAGTGTTTCACTACAGTTTATAACGCAGAGCCTTGAAAATAAAAAATCTTTTTTTTCCCGCAAAAAATATATTTTAGCCCCCAGTTTTGTATTTTCCCAAGGGTAACAGGAGAAATTGGACCACAAAAGTTGTTGTCCTATTTGTCCTGAGTACGCTGATACCCGATATGTTGGGGTAAACCCCTGTTTGGGCACACGTGAGAGCTCGGAAGGGAAGGAGCACTGTTTTACTTTTTCAACGCAGAATTGGCTGGAATTGAGATCGGACGCCATGTCGCGTTTGGAGAGCCCCTGATGTGCCTAAACAGTGGAAACCCCCCAATTATAACTGAAACCCTAATCCAAACACAACCCTAACCCTAATCCAAGCAGTAACCCTAACCACACCTCTAACCCTGACACGCCCCTAACCCTAATCCCAACCCTATTCCCAACCGTAAATGTAATCTAAACCCTAACCGTAACTTTAGCCCCAACTCTAACCATAACTTTAGCCCCAACCCTAACTGTGGCCCCAACCCTAACTGTGGCCCCAACCCTAACCCTAACCCTAGCCCTAACCCTAACCCTAACCCTAGCCCTAACCCTAACCCTAGCCCTAACCCTAGCTCTAACCCTAGCCCTAGCCCTATCCCTAGCCCTAACCCTAACCCTAACCCTAGCCCTAACCCTAGCCCTAACCCTAACCCTAACCCTAACCCTAGCCCTAACCCTAACCCTAGCCCTAACCCTAATGGGAAAATGGAGATAAATACATTTTTTTTAATTTTTCCCTAACTAAGGGCGTGATGAAGGGGGGTTTGATTTACTTTTATAGCGGGTTTTTTAGCGGATTTTTATGATTGGCAGCCGTCACACACTCAAAGACGCTTTTTATTGCAAAAAATATTTTTTGCGTTACCACATTTTGAGAGCTATAATTTTTCCATATTTTGGTCCACAGAGTCATGTGAGGTCTTGTTTTTTGCGGGACGAGTTGACGTTTTTATTGGTAACATTTTCGGGCACGTGACATTTTTAGATCGATTTTTATTACGATTTTTGTGAGGCAGAATGACCAAAAACCAGCTATTCATGAATTTCTTTTGGGGAAGGCGTTTATACCGTTCCGCGTTTGGTAAAATTGATAAAGCAGTTTTATTCTTCGGGTCAGTAAGATTACAGTGGTACCTCATTTAAATTTTTTATGTTTTGCCGCTTTTATACGATAAAAACTATTTTATAGAAAAAATTATTATTTTTGCATCACTTTATTCTCAGGACTATAACTTTTTTATTTTTTCGCTGATGATGCTGTATTGCGGCTCATTTTTTGCGGGACAAGATGACGCTTTCAGCAGTACCATGGTTATTTATATCTGTCTTTTTGATCGCGTGTTATTCCACTTTTTGTTCGGCAGTATGATAATAAAGCGTTGTTTTTTGCCTCGTTTTTTTTTTTTTTCTTACGGTGTTTACTGAAGGGGTTAACTAGTGGGCCAGTTTTATAGGTCGAGTCGTTACGGACGCGGCGATACTAAATATGTGTACTTTTATTGTTTTTTTAATTATTTAGATAAAGAAATGTATTTATGGGAATAATATTTTTTTTTTCATTATTTAGGAATTTTTTTTTTTTTTTTTTACACATTTGGAAATTTTTTTTTTTTACTTTGTCCCGGGGGGGACATCACAGATCGATGATCTGACAGTTTGCACAGCACTCTGTCAGATCACCGATCTGACATGCAGCAGTGCAGGCTTCACAGTGCCTGCTCTGAGCAGGCTCTGTGAAGCCACCTCCCTCCCTGCAGGACCCGGATGCCGCGGCCATCTTGGATCCGGGTCCAGCAAGGAGGAAAGAGGTAGGAGACCCTCGCAGCAACGCGATCACATCGCGTTGCTGCGGTGGGCTCAGAGAAGCCTGCAGGGAGCCCCCTCCCTGTGCGATGCTTCCCTATACCGCCGGCACATCGCGATCATGTTTGATCGCAGTTTGCCAGGGGTTAATGTGCCGGGGGTGGTCCGTGACCGCTCCTGGCACATAGTGCCGGATGTCAGCTGCGATAGGCAGCTGATACCCGGCCGCGATCGGCCGCGCTCCCCCCGTGAGCGCGGCCGATCGCCTGCCTATGACGTACTATCCTGTCGGTGGGAATTAAAGCCCACCCCACCTCGACGGGATAGTACGTCATATGGGATTAAGGGGTTAAAGAGTAACTGATGTTTAATTTTCAGTTAATAAAATAAGAATGAATGAATAACCCTGGAAGAGAAAATCTCTAGTTAAACATATTACAAAATTTTGTATTTTCACATATAGCATTGATTTATGAGCAATAAATTAAAACAACAGTTATTCTTTCTGCAATCGGTAGGGGTCTCGTGGTTCATATCTCCATTGATCAACTGTGCATCAGCAGTGCAACAATATATCAAATAATGATTTCAAATGTTAGCGATACTTTAAATATAATGTATTGGGTCCTTCAACATATTTCAACGATAGCATTATATTTTATTCCCTTATTCTGTCATTAAAATTATGTATTTATTGCTTATTACAAATGTTTACAAAATGAAGGTATGTGTGTGATGGCGCACTCCCTTGAAAGTAAAAGGCCAAGGTAAATGCAGAACAGCATTTAAGAGGTTTGCAAAACGTACTTTAAATCAATTCATGAAATCGAATTTATTCAAAAAGATATGCAAAGTGAGTACACATACTTCTCCTGGTAAGTCATAATCCATTACTGGAAAGAACTGCTAACTGCACACTAGTTCATGCAGTTCTAATGAATACTAAATAAGTGCCCATCCTCACTGATGTCTGTGCTCTTTCAGAGGAGCTGGTAACACCAAACTTGACTGAAGTTCATAATTAATCTTATTTTGGGGTTGAATGATGGAACATTAGATTAAATATTGGTATTTCATAAATTCCATAACCTAGGCGTATTAATGCAAAAATACCCAGACTCATATTGCTCAGTATGGCAAGCAATTAATGCCTAGCTACTTAAATACCACTCCATGATAATTATATTCAAAAAGGAGAAACATTGGAGTTTTTGGCAACATTTCTATAACAACCTTTATTGAAAACAAACATATTAACAAACAAGATTTAAAAGATGTGATTAAAAAGGACACCAACTCTGGCCGCACTCAGTACTAAATGTAATACTAAAGGGCTTCAATCAACATGATATTTTAAGGACCCCATCACCTACAATGTCCATCCACCTGCTCCCAAAGGTTAATGGAGGGAGGACATTAATCAATATATCCCAGTGGCTGTTGTTGAATCTTCTCTGGGGATTCCTCTCCCATATTGCCCCTTAATACATATGGTCACAAAAATCAACCTATGTTAAGTTGAATAAAGGGTCATCTTACCCAGACTGAGGCACACCGCTGGATGCACCCCGACACACGTTTCGCCGCTCTATAGCCTTGCTTTCTCAAGAAAAGAGAAGGTCTGTTTCAATAAAGGTTGTTTAAGAAATTTTGCCAAAAACTCCAATGTTTCTCCTTTTTGAACCTAAACATATTGTACATGGAAAAATGTCAAAAATATCTTTCCAGTTGGATGAAACACGTTGCGTGGGCTACGCTGCTGGAGTAAATTAATTCTTCAACAATGATGATAAGGTTTTTTTATTGACAACCCATTTCAATGCCATACTGGTGTCTTTATCAAGTGAGATTTTTTTTTCCCTTGATAAAGGCACTGCTAGACTTGGAATAAAAAAGAAACCTTGTTATTATCATTGCTAAAGAATACTCCAGCATCACAGCCCACGCAACGTGTTTCATCCAACTGGATACAATATTTCCTAATAGATTTATTTATCAGCCATAGGAAAGCAGCAGCTGTTTTTCTTCATGCCTACATAGGACTTCTGTTTATCACATCTCCACCTGGTGAACACAACTAGCACTTTCCCACTCTCTCTCCATAGTGTATCCCCCTATTGTGCGCTCTGTTCCCCACGTCTAGATTTATTCAATATACCTTTCCACATTCAATTACAAAAGAGATACAATTACAAAATCCAGATCAGGTCAACGCCGACACTTATATACAGTATACACTACATGATGTGTTTTTACATTTTGTAGAACATGTTGTGTATGCTAGTGTTCGAGTTCGGTTCGTCAAACTGGGGCGTGTTTGACGAACACCGTCCAACCCCATTGAAACCAATGGCAGGCAAACACAAACACATACAAACACATACAAAACACATAGAAAACACCATAAAAGATGTCCAAAAGCTGAAAAACTGCTCGGAAGACACAACAAACACATGGAAAAGTCACAACTACATATAGTCATGCGAAAAGAAAAGAGGTGGAGGAGAAAAAGGAGGAGGAGACACAGATATAGGCATGTAATGTCAAAGTTTAGCACTCAACTTCAGTAACCGTAGACACAATCATAACCGTGAAAACGATTTATTAGTAGCACGCGGGGGGTCGCGTAGCTAGTTAGCATGCCGGAGTCTCGGGAAACCTCACCCGGCCCGGACACGGAAAGGATTGACAGATTGAAAGCTCTTTCTCGATTCTGTGGGTGGTGGTGCATGGCCGTTCTTAGTTGGTGGAGCGATTTGTCTGGTTAATTCCGATAACGAACGAGACTCCGGCATGCTAACTAGCTACGCGACCCCCCGCGTGCTACTAATAAATCGTTTTCACGGTTATGATTGTGTCTACGGTTACTGAAGTTGAGTGCTAAACTTTTACATTACATGTATTGACGGTTTGGGAACCTAAGTTTTAGCACCAATTTGTGAGCTGTGCACACGGTGTTTTTCTTCTCACAGATATAGGCATGTCATGCCCTTCTAAAATCAAGAAAGGCTGGAGTAAAAATCTAAAATCACCCTACCAACACCCAGACGTCGTGACAAAAAAATTAAAAAAGAAATATCTTTAGGTAGAATGGCGGCGGGTCCATTCAGAACACTTTCCTTAGAAGACGTAGTGGTACCCGCGTTGGGAGTTGTGCCAAGAAAGGAACCCAATACATTCAGACTAGTCCACCATTTGTCATATCCAAGGGGCAGGTCAGTAAACGACAACATCGACGTGGAACCAAGTACAGTACTATGTACTGTACCTCCTTTGACGAGGCAATCAGGCGGGTCAAGAAGTTGGGAAGGGGCACCTTCCCTAATGGCCAAAACAGACATTGAGGGGGCGTTCCGGTTACTACCTGTGCCTCCGAATAGTGTCCTCCCATTGGGCTGCTTCTGTGAAGGAGCATACTACATAGATCGCTGTTTGCCCATGGGGTGCTCCATATCCTGCTCACTATTTGAGGCGTTTAGTTGCTTCCTCGAATGGGTCGTCATGGACATTTCTAAGGCGGCTCGTATTATCCATTACCTCGACTTCTTCTTATGCCTGGGCCCAAAAGATTCGCCACAGTGTAAATACACGCCATAGTCCACCTGTGAAAAGGAGAGAGCTGTAGGGAGATTGGACAGCCCAGAGCCGAGGGGTTAAATTGACAAAGGAAGAAGGCGGTGTAGCTTGCTTCATGGGTGGGGTACTCTGCTGAGTAGGAGAAATTGCTACTAAGCCTAAAGTATTGCCTGGGCTAGATGCCATTAAAAAATAGTAATTAGGTAAACAGGCGGTGTAGCTTGCTTCATGGGTGGGGTACTCTTCTGACTAGCACAAAATCCTACTAGGCCCAAAAGAATTTCCTTGGCCAGATGCCGCTAAAAAATAGTACTTAGGTAAACAGGCGGTGTAGCTTGCTTCATGGGTGGTGAACTCTACTGAGTAGCACAAAATGCTACTAGGTACAAAACAATTTCCTGGGCTAGATGCAGTTAAAAATTAGTAATTAGATCAACAGGCAGTGTAGCTTGCTTCATGGGTGGGGTACTCTCCTGAGTAGCAGAAATTGCTTCTAGGCCCAAAAGGATTTCCTGGGCCAGATGCCATGAAAAAATAGTACTTAGGTAAACAGGCAGTGTAGCTTGCTTCATGGGTGGGGTACTCTGCTGAGTAGCAGAAATTGCTACTAGGCCCAAAAAGATTTCCTGGGCCAGATGCCGTTAAAAATAGTACTTAGGTAAACAGGTGGTGTAGCTTGCTTCATGGGTGGGGTGCTCTGCTGAGTAGCACAAAATGCTACTAGGCACAAAAGGAATTCCTGGGCTAGATGCAGTTAAAAAATAGTACTTAGGTAAACAGGCGGTGGGTGGGTGGGCTACTCTGCTGACTAGCAGACACTGAATCTTTGGAGCAGACCTCTGAATCCCAGGCCATAGTATGAGGAAACAACTCTGCAGACAACCCCACCCACCTGGAATTGATGATGGCAACGTCATGTAAAACACAGCAAGGGGACTCAATAAAGAGTCTCCATTTTTTCCAAAAATTGGGCCACAGACACCACTTAAGTGGCATCAATTTCATCAGAGTTTTTTAAAACGGTTGGTGAGGTGATTTTCAAAAATCATCAAGCTTTTAGTCTCCCCAGGATGACACAGGGGTAGAAAAGTCCTTGCAGATCCAGGATTTGTTCATCTTGATGAGCGTTAGTCTGTCTACATTGTCACTGGACAGCCGCATGCGCTTATCTCTCAGCACACCACCAGCAGTGCTGAACACACGTTCAGAGAGAACGCTGGCTGCGGGGCACAACAAGATCTCCAAGGCGTGAGTGGCGAGCTCAGGCCATTTTTCAAGATTGGAAGCCCAAAATGAGCAAGGGTCCAGTTCCACAGTCATGGCATCGATGTTATTTTGGAGATACTCTTGTACCATCCTCTCTAGGCGTTGGCTGTGCGTCAGACTTCTTGTCTCCTGTGGCCTTGCAAAGGATGGTCTAAAAAAATCTTGAAACGATTGGAAAAAATTGCTATTACCCCCAGATATGATGTTACTGTTACGGTTTGAGTGATGACTCAATAGTCCCACGGTTGGCAAGTTAGAACTCAGAGATTCACTACGTGCACCACTGGTGTTTTGTGGAAAAGCAGAAGTAAGATTCTGTAACAGTCTCTGCTGATACTCCTGCATGCGTGAATCCCTTTCCATGGCAGGAATTATTTAGCCAAATTTACTTTTGTACCGGGGATCTACGAGTGTGGCAGCCTAGTAGTCGGCATTACTTTGGATTCTGACAATCCAAGGGTCATGTTGCAGGTAGTGCAGCAAGAAGGCACTCATGTGTCTTGCGCATCCAGGAGGACCAATCCTTGTTGTCTTGGTGGCAGCGAGGTTAGAATCATGCTTCCTTCCTTTGCCCTCTTCCCCAACCTCAAACAACTGAAATTTGATCAAGGTCTCCCTCCTCTGATGAGCCTTTCATGCCCAGTGTCAGTTCGTCCTTCACTCCTTTCTCACCCCCTCACCTTCCTCAACAGTTTGGCTGTTACCATACACCCTTGGTAATCCCTCTCCCCCAGCCTCCAATGCCAGCCACCTTGGTGCTGCCGACTGTCTGGACCTTGGAGATATTATTCCTTCCGCATATGACTCCTCCTGTTCCTCCTCCTCCTCTTATTCCACCTCCTGACTCCAAATACTGTTTAAGATGTGCTCCAGCATGTAAATCACCGGAATAGTCATGCTAATAATGGCATCGTCAGCATTAACATCTTTGTCGCTATTTCAAAACTGTGCAGAAGGATGCATAGGTCCCTGACCTGAGACCACTCCTGCAGCGTGATTTGCCCCACCTCTGGATCTCATTGGCCCAGGCTATACATCATAAAGTATTGCACCAGGGCTCGTCAGCCCTGCCACAGTCGCTGCAACATGTGCAGAGTTGAATTCCACAATGTGGGCACATCGCATTTCAGCCGGTGAACTGGCAGGCCCAATGACTTCTGTAGAGATGTAAGTCGTTGAGCTGTGGGATGCGAATGGCAGATGTGAGCACACAGCAACCGTACCCTCTGCAGAAGCCCATCTAGTCTGGTATAGTGGGATAATAATTGCTGGACAACCAGGTTCAAAACGTGAGCCATACAAGGCCCGTGTGTGACATTGCCCCGGCAAAGGGCCGCACTCAGGTTTGCAGCATTGTCGCACATGGCCTTCCCTGGCTGCAGGTTGAGTGGAGACAACCATTGATGAAACTCTGTCTCCAGAGCTGACCACAACTCCTCAGCTGTGTGACTCACATTTCCCAGACATTTCAATGTAAACACCGCCTGATGCCGTTGAGCCCTGGTGACAGCATAGTAAGGAGGAGTGCAGGATTCCTTCTGTGCAGTTAGAACGCGGGTGGCATTACCAGACAGGCTTTGGGTGCAGGTGGAGGACCGAGAGGAGGTTGAGGAGGCAGAAGCAGTGGAAGAACTTCTAGATACAGAGGATCGACGAGCAACTCATGGGGACGGCAAGACTTGGACAGCAGCCCCTTCTCCTGATGTCACCATAGTTACCCAGCGCCCAGTCACCAACATGTAACGCCCCTGTCCATGTCTACTCATCCAAGTGTCTGTGGTGAAATGCACCCTGTCACACACAGAGTTTCTCAAGGAAGCGGTGATGTTGTGTGTGACATGCTGGTGTAGTGCAGGCACAGCTTTCTTTGAGAAGTAGTGGCGACTGGGCATCTGGTACTGGGGCACTGCGACAGACATAAGGTCTCAAAAATCCACTGTGTCCACCATGCGGAAAGGCAGCATTTCTGTAGCCAACACCTTGCAGATGGTGAAATTCAACCTCTTAGCTTTGTCATGACTAGGAGGAAATGGTCTTTTACTTGTCCACATCTGAGGGACTGAGGGCTGGCTGCCGTGCTTAGACGGAATTGAGTAGGGTGTCCCTGGCAAACTGCTGGTCTGCGAGGAAGGTGCAGGCGGAGATGTTATGTTGCCTTGATCAAAATGTGGTGTCGATGTCGGAGAGCGCTCAACACCAGCAGGTGTTTCCATTTGCAAATGTCCTGATGACCTGCCAATCACACTGGCTGTTGCGGGTAAAGAGGTGGAAGGTCTGCATCCAAATTCATGTGCAACTGCTGTCCCCACAGTCACAGAGGATGAAGAGGATGCGGATGCACTTGATGGGGCTGATGGTGGTTGACCCGGCCCACTAGGCTGCATTGTAGCACAGTGAGCTTCCCACTGCAACTTATGCCTTATATCCATGTGATGGTTCATGCATGAAGTACTCAAGCTAGTCATTTTTTGGCCTCTACTGAGATTTTGGTGACAAATCTTACAGACAACATGAGTTGGGTCATCCATGCAATGTCAAAAAATGCCCAGGCTATGCGAGGCTTAGAGCCTGTGCAGCCTGAAGAGCCACCACGACTTCTGCTCAGAGGCACAGTTAGTGTTGAGGATGCAGTTGTTGATGTGCGTCCAGTCCTCCATCTCTGTCCAGGTAGGCGCAACTTAACCTTGTCATCAGACTCGTCACTAGCATCCTTCCCCACCTCCTCTGCTAACCTCATGGACTGGCGGACTGTGGGTTGACAGTAAGTGGGGTCTCCAACCTCGTCATCATCATCCTGTGTTCTCACACCCGTCGTCCTCAGAGCCAACCTCTTCCTGCCCTGACCGAAAAGTCAAGTTTTCGTTCCAATCAAGTATCTCAGTATCATCATCATCTTCCTCATAGTCTCCACCAACAGGAGTTACAGTTTGGGAACGAGCGTCTACATTATGCTCAGAACCTTCTTCATCTGGGCCTGGATCCGACTCACAAAGATTCTGGGCATCAGTGCAGATCATTTCCTCATCTGGATTCACAGAAGCTCTGGAGCAGACCTCTGATTCCCAGGCTTTAGTATGAGTAAACAGCTCTGCAGACTCAACCATCTGTGTTGCCCCATACTCAGACGGGTGGCTGGAGACTTGGGAGCTCTGAGGAAGCAAGTGCGATTGGGGTGACAACTCTGAGGACTGGAGTAGTTGTGATGTTGAAGTTGACATGGAGGAGAGCCCACTTGAACGAGCACTTGATATCTGTTCAAGCACCTGCTGTTTTTGTGCCTCATCTGGACTTTTTGGCGATGCTCGTAGCAATGGTCGTAAGAAAGGGATCATATAAGATTGTCCACGAAAAGAAGTAGACATCTTACTTTGGCTGGAAGATGGTCTTTCTTCTGCAGATGTTACTGTTGCTTTACCACCTACCCCACGGACATAACCTTTTTTTCCCTTTCCAACACTCCTATTCCCCTTTACACCAGCAGCAGGCCTTTTGCCACTCATTTTGGTGCTTAACTAATTGGCAACTCTGTATCTGTAGTTGTTGGCACAAAAACCGATGGAAGAAAACCGAGCAGAACTGAGTGGCCAAACTGTGGTACTAGGTCCAAAAGGATTTACTGGGTTAGATGCAGTAAAAATTTAGATACACAGGCAGAGTAGTTAGCTTCACAGGTGGGCTACTCCGCTGACGTGCAGACACAGCTCCTAGGCCCAAAACTATTTACTAGGTTAGTTGCAGTAAAAATTTAGATACACAGGCATGCACACACTGCTTCTAGGCCCAAAACAATTTACTAGGTTAGATGCAATAAAAATTTAGATACACAGGCAGTGTAGCTAGCTTCACAGGCGGGCTACTCAGATGACTACCAGACAATGCTACTAAGCCCAAAACAATATCCTGGGTTAGATGCAGTAAATATTTAGATACACAGGCGGTGTAGTTAGCTTTACAGGTGGGCTACTCCACTGATGTGCAGACCATGCTACTAAGCCCAAAAAGATTTTGTGGGTTAGAGGCAGTAAAAATTTAGATACACAGGTGGTGTAGATAGCTTCACAGGCGGGCTACTCTACTGACGTGCAGACACTAGAGTTGAGCGACCTTGACCTTTTTAGAGTCGAGCCGGGTTTCGCGAAACCCGACTATCTCAAAAGTCGGGTCGAGTGAAATCGGCCGATTATGACGTAAAGTCGGGATCGACCGAAACACGAAACCCAATGCAAGTCAATGGGGCAGCATAGTCGGCAGTGAGTGGGGGCCAGGAAAACACCTAGAGTGCCCATTTTAATGTCAAAACCATCCATTCTTCTTAATGAAGCTTGTCAAGCGTAATTTACCTTATAATAATTGGAAGGCATTTGAAATTGGGGGTCATTTGGCTAAAGTTGTGGTGGGTAGGGCTGGTTCAAGTAATTAGTGGGCCCAGGAAATCTGGACCACGTCACGGCAGTGGAGCAGGGAGAGGTAAGTATTTCAACTTTGCAAGTGCTGTGAACCTGAGCAAGCAGGGGGGGCCCACTCGGTGGCATTGGCACTGGCACAGGGCCCCTCAAAGTACAGCGGTGTGTTTGCACGGCGGGGGCGCCTCCCACCGGCAGCAACACTTTTGCGTACCATGAGAGGCCCTGTGCCAGTGACGTCGCCAACTAGTATTCCTCCCCCCACCTGATGAAGGAACCTGCACTTTCATCTGCACCTTCCTGTTTGTCCCCGTGTAAGGTGGTATGGTATGCGGGAAGGGGGACCTGACTTTCAGCAGGGTCACAATCTTGCAGTGTAGCGTGCACGGGAAATGTTGCGTTATGGGTCAATGTACCAGCAGACTCATCTATCACTGGCTGGGCAATGGGCAGGATGAGGAGGAAACACAGATATAGGCCCAAAGAATAAAGTGGGCTAAATGCAGTTCAAAATTGGTAACACAGGACTAATCAGGGGGCATTGCAGTGGAGGACAACTGGAATGAGAGGCTGACACAGAGAGCAGGCCCGAATCAGTAAGTAGTCGAAATGCAGTTCAAAATTGGCAACAGTAGTAAACAGGCGGCACAGCTTTGTTCAGTGGAGGAGAACAGCAAGGAGTGGCAGACACCGATAGTAGGCCCCAACCCAACTAGTAGGCCAAATGCAGTCTAACATTAACAACTACTTAACGAGCGCATGAAAACGGAATTTCAGGACAGGAAACCAGGAGAACAGCAAGGAGCGGCAGACACCGATAGTAGGCCCCAAACCAACTAGTACGCCAAATGCAGTTGTTCCATTTAACCACAATTTAATGAGAGCCTGAAGATAGAAGTTCAGGAAAGGCAACCTGGAGAACACCTTGGAGTGGAACACACCATCTCTCTACACCCCATACCCAATTTGTAGGCCTAATGCAGCGTAGTTTCCAACAACTACTAAACGAGAGCCGGAAGATCGAAGCAATGGAGAGGAAACCTGGGGAACACCTTGGAGTGTAACACACCATCTCTCTACACCCCATACCCAATTTGTAGGCCTAATGCAGCGTAGTTTCCAACAACTACTAAACGAGAGCCGGAAGATCGAAGCTCAGGAAAGGCAACCTGGAGAACACCTTGGAGTGGAACACACCATCTCTCTACACCCCAAACCCAATTTGTAGGCCCAATGCAGCGTAGTTTCCAACAACTACTAAACGAGAGCCGGAAGATCGAAGCAATGGAGAGGAAACCTGGGGAACACCTTGGAGTGTAACACACCATCTCTCTACACCCCATACCCAATTTGTGGGCCTAATGCAGCGTAGTTTCCAACAACTACTAAACGAGAGCCGGAAGATTGAAGCAATGGAGAGGAAACCTGGGGAACACCTTGGAGTGTAACACACCATCTCTCTACACCCCATACCCAATTTGTAGGCCTAATGCAGCGTAGTTTCCAACAACTACTAAACGAGAGCCGGAAGATCGAAGCTCAGGAAAGGCAACCTGGAGAACACCTTGGAGTGGAACACACCATCTCTCTACAGTGGAACACACCATCTCTCTACACCCCATACCCAATTTGTAGGCCTAATGCAGCGTAGTTTCCAACAACTACTAAACGAGAGCCGGAAGATCGAAGCTCAGGAAAGGCAACCTGGGGAACACCTTGGAGTGGAACACACCATCTCTCTACACCCCATACCCAATTTGTAGGCCCAATGCAGCGTAGTTTCCAACAACTACTAAACGAGAGCCGGAAGATCGAAGCTCAGGAAAGGCAACCTGGGGAACACCTTGGAGTGTAACAAACCCTCTCTCTACACCACGGAAGGGCTGATTCTTAGGAAGGAAGGCTGTCGGAAAGAAGCAGGGCGCGTCCGAGGGTGATTATATTCTTATTAGGTATATACTCACCCTCGGACGCGCCCCGCTTCTTTATTTGTAATGAATGTTTATTTGCAATGTGGTTTTGACTTACTCTATTTTTTTGGTAAATAATGATTTTATTATTTTCATTGTTTTGCATCTTCTTGGCAATAATATAAAGAAGACGCGACAGGACAACACTCGGTGGATGCCATATCTGTGTTTAAAATTGAAAAAACCTTTCAGTTAACTACTTGCAGGAGAAAGTTATTGTAGCTGGTGGCCATTTTTAGTACTGTACCAGATTTTTGTTGTATGTGTTTGTTTTTAATGTTAAAATGTCTGCATTTGATATCTCTCCAGTATTTTCTTTTTTATAAGCAAAATACTTATTTTTATATTTTCTGATGTTGGTTCCAGGGGTACACGGGCAGCAGTGGTGTGGTCAGTGGAGGCCTAGTGGAAGGAGTGACCGCAGACAGGCATCGAAGGCCTAAAATAATAACACATGGCTGTAGGCAATTTTAAATTGGTTCCAGGGGTACACGGGCAGCAGTGGTGTGGTCAGTGGAGGCCTAGTGGAAGGAGTGACCGCAGACAGGCATCGAAGGCCTAAAATAATAACACATGGCTGTAGGCAATTTTAAATTGGTTCCAGGGGTACACGGGCAGCAGTGGTGTGGTCAGTGGAGGCCTAGTGGAAGGAGTCACCGCAGACAGGCATCGAAGGCCTAAAATAATAACACATGGCTGTAGGCAATTTTAAATTGGTTACAGGGGTACACGGGCAGCAGTGGTGTGGTCAGTGGAGGCCTAGTGGAAGGAGTCACCGCAGACAGGCATCGAAGGCCTAAAATAATAACACATGGCTGTAGGCAATTTTAAATTGGTTACAGGGGTACACGGGCAGCAGTGGTGTGGTCAGTGGAGGCCTAGTGGAAGGAGTGACCGCAGACAGGCATCGAAGGCCTAAAATAATAACACATGGCTGTAGGCAATTTTAAATTGGTTCCAGGGGTACACGGGCAGCAGTGGTGTGGTCAGTGGAGGCCTAGTGGAAGGAGTGACCACAGACAGGCATCGAAGGCCTAAAATAATAACACATGGCTGTAGGCAATTTTAAATTGGTTCCAGGGGTACACGGGCAGCAGTGGTGTGGTCAGTGGAGGCCTAGTGGAAGGAGTGACCGCAGACAGGCATCGAAGGCCTAAAATAATAACACATGGCTGTAGGCAATTTTAAATTGGTTCCAGGGGTACACGGGCAGCAGTGGTGTGGTCAGTGGAGGCCTAGTGGAAGGAGTGACCGCAGACAGGCATCGAAGGCCTAAAATAATAACACATGGCTGTATGCAATTTTAAATTGGTTACAGGGGTACACGGGCAGCAGTGATGTGGTCAGTGGAGGCCTAGTGGAAGGAGTGACCACAGACAGGCATCGAAGGCCTAACATAACAAAAATGTCAATACAATGGTATTGTCAGTGGCAGGCATTGAAGGATGTCAGCGCATAGACTAAACATTGGTGGAGCTGTGAGATAATTTTGCAAGTGGTAGAGCACTGTTTGAGCTGGGGTGGGGGGAAACTGTCTTGTGGCCGGCGGTACAGGCCCAGGGCCCCTCATATTACAACGGTGTGTCTGACGTTGGGTGCGCACCACCACCGCCAGAGACACTTTATTGTACTAGGAGGGACCCAGTGGCAGTGCCGTCGACCAAAAGCGGGCTCACCCACCTCTTCAGACAAACTGCACTCTCACGGGTGCTGTCGCCAAGTGTCGATACCACGGCCCCGTGTGGGGAGTTTGGCCATTTAGTGAGGTGTAAACATGTCGTATGCTGGACAATCAGGTGCAGAAAATTACGAGATTGGAAAAGGCATTCAGAATAGTCCACAGGCAAGACCTTTTCATAGGAAAGCTAGGTGTCAGCCGGGCAAGGTGGGGCAAAAGATTTCGAAATCCAGTTGTGGTTCATTTTAATGAAGGTTAGATCATCTACATTTTGGGTAGCCAGACGAGTCCTTTTTTCTGTTAGTATTGAACCTGCAGCACTGAATACTCTTTCTGATAGGACACTAGCTGCCGGGCAAGCAAGCTCCTGCAATGCATATTCTGCCAATTCTGGCCAGGTGTCTAATTTTGATGCCCAGTAATCAAATGGGAATGACGGTTGAGGGAGAACATCGATAAGGGATGAAAAATAGTTTGTAACCATACTGGACAAATGTTGTCTCCTGTCACTTTGAATTGATGCTGCAGTACCTGTCCTGTCTGCGGTCATAGCAAAATCACTCCACAACCTGGTCAGAAAACCCCTCTGGCCAACGCCACTTCTGATTTCTGCCCCTCTAACTCCTCTGGTCTGCTGGCCCCTGCAGCTCGTGTGAGAACGATCACGGGCGCTGTGTGCAGGGAATGCCAGAAGCAAACGGTCAACAAGAGTTGATTGTTTGGTTGCTAATATTAGTTCCAAGTTCTCATGTGGCATTATATTTTGCAATTTGCCTTTATAGCGAGGATCAAGGAGGCAGGCCAACCAGTAATCGTCATCATTCATCATTTTAGTTATGCGTGTGTCCCTTTTGAGGATACGTAAGGCATAATCCGCCATGTGGGCCAAAGTTCCAGTTCTCAAATCTGCGGTTGTGCTTGGTTGAGGGGCAGTTTCAGGCAAATCCACGTCACTTGTGTCCCTCAAAAAACCAGAACCCGGCCTTGCCACGCCACCAATTTCCAGTGGCCCCGGAAAAGCTTCCTCATTAAAAATATAATCATCCCCATCATCCTCCTCGTCCTCCTCCTCCTCTTCGCCCGCTACCTCGTCCTGTACACTGCCCTGGCCAGACAATGGCTGACTGTCATCAAGGCTTTCCTCTTCCTCAGCTGCAGACGCCTGATCCTTTATGTGCGTCAAACTTTGCATCAGCAGACGCATTAGGGGGATGCTCATGCTTATTATGGCGTTGTCTGCACTAACCAGCCGTGTGCATTCCTCAAAACACTGAAGGACTTGACACATGTCTTGAATCTTCGACCACTGCACACCTGACAACTCCATGTCTGCCATCCTACTGCCTGCCCGTGTATGTGTATCCTCCCACAAAAACATAACAGCCCGCCTCTGTTCACACAGTCTCTGAAGCATGTGCAGTGTTGAGTTCCACCTTGTTGCAACGTCTATGATTAGGCGATGCTGGGTAAGGTTCAAAGAACGCTGATAGGTCTGCATACGGCTGGAGTGTACGGGCGAACGGCGGATATGTGAGCAAAGTCCACGCACTTTGAGGAGCAGGTCGGATAACCCCGGATAACTTTTCAGGAAGCACTGCACCACCAGGTTTAAGGTGTGAGCCAGGCAAGGAATGTGTTTCAGTTGGGAAAGGGAGATGGCAGCCATGAAATTCCTTACGTTATCACTCACTACCTTGCCTGCCTCAAGATCTACAGTGCCCAGCCACGACTGCGTTTCTTTCTGCAAGAACTCGGACAGAACTTCTGCGGTGTGTCTGTTGTCGCCCAAACACTTCATAGCCAATACAGCCTGCTGACGTTTGCCAGTAGCTGCCCCATAATGGGAGACCTGGTGTGCAACAGTGGCAGCTGCGGATGGAGTGGTTGTGCGACTGCGGTCTGTGGACGAGCTCTCGCTTCTGCAGGAGGACGAAGAGGAGGAGGAGGGGCGCGAACGGCTACAGCCAATTGTTTCCTAGACCGTGGGCTAGGCAGAACTGTCCCAAACTTGCTGTCCCCTGTGGACCCTGCATCCACCACATTTACCCAGTGTGCCGTGATGGACACGTAACGTCCCTGGCCATGCCTACTGGTCCATGCATCTGTTGTCAGGTGCACCTTTGTGCTCACAGATTGCCTGAGTGCATGGACGATGCGCTCTTTAACATGCTGGTGGAGGGCTGGGATGGCTTTTCTGGAAAAAAAGTGTCGACTGGGTAGCTCGTAGCGTGGTACAGCGTAGTCCATCAGGGCTTTGAAAGCTTTGCTTTCAACTAACCGGTAGGGCATCATCTCTAACGAGATTAGTCTAGCTATGTGTGCGTTCAAACCCTGTGTACGTGGATGCGAGGCTAAGTACTTCCTTTTTCAAACCATAGTCTCATGTAGGGTGAGCTGGACTGGAGAGCTGGAGATCGTGGAACTAGCGGGGGTGCCGGTGGACATGGCAGACTGAGAGACGGTGGGAGATGGTATTGTTGCCACCGGTGCCCTAGATGCAGTGTTTCCTACTACGAAACTGGTGATTCCCTGACCCTGACTGCTTTGGCCTGGCAAAGAAACCTGCACAGATACTGCAGGTGGTGCGGAAAATGGTGGCCCTACACTGCCGGAAGGGATGTTGCGTTGCTGACTAGCTTCATTGGCCGAGGGTGCTACAACCTTAAGGGACGTTTGGTAGTTAGTCCAGGCTTGCAAATGCATGGTGGTTAAATGTCTATGCATGCAACTTGTATTGAGACTTTTCAGATTCTGTCCTCTGCTTAAGGTAGTTGAACATTTTTGACAGATGACTTTGCGCTGATCAATTGGATGTTGTTTAAAAAAATGCCAGACTGCACTCTTTCTAGCATCGGATACCTTTTCAGGCATTGCAGACTGAGCTTTAACCGGATGGCCACGCTGTCCTCCATCAGGTTTTGGCTTTGCCACGCGTTTTGGGCAAGATACGGGCCCGGCAGATGGAACCTGTTGCGATGTTGATGCCTGCTGCGGCCCCTCCTCCTCCGCTTCAGAACTGCTGCCGCCTGCACCCTGTTCCCCCAATGGCTGCCAATCGGGGTCAAGAACTGGGTCATCTATTACCTCTTCTTGTAGCTCGTGTGCAACTTCGTCTGTGTCACCGTGTCGGTCGGTGGTATAGCGTTCGTGATGGGGCAACATAGTCTCATCAGGGTCTGATTCTTGATCAGCACCCTGCGAGGGCAATGTTGTGGTCTGAGTCAAAGGACCAGCATAGTAGTCTGGCTGTGGCTGTGCATCAGTGCACTCCATGTCAGATTCAACTTGTAATGGGCATGGACTGTTAACTGCTTCACTTTCTAAGCCAGGGACGGTATGTGTAAAGAGCTCCATGGAGTAACCCGTTGTGTCGCCTGCTGCATTCTTCTCTGTTGTTGTTTTTGCTGAAGAGGACAAGGAAGCGACTTGTCCCTGACCGTGAACATCCACTAACGACGCGCTGCTTTGACATTTACCAGTTTCACGAGAGGAGGCAAAAGAGCTAGAGGCTGAGTCAGCAAGATAAGCCAAAACTTGCTCTTGCTGCTCCGGCTTTAAAAGCGGTTTTCCTACTCCCAGAAAAGGGAGCGTTCGAGGCCTTGTGTAGCCAGACGACGAACCTGGCTCCACAGCTCCAGACTTAGGTGCAATATTTTTTTTCCCATGACCAGCTGATGCTCCACCACTACCACTACCCTCATTACCAGCTGACAATGAACGCCCCCGGCCACGACCTCTTCCACCATACTTCCTCATTGTTTTAAAAACGTAAACAAACTAACGGTATTTGTTGCTGTCACACAAATTACACGGTGAGCTATAACTTCAGTATGATTTAGCTACCCCTTTACAGGTGAGTGGGACCACAACGAAAATCAGGCACAATGTTACACACTCTGTTGTTGGTGGCAACAAATGAGAGAGATGCCACACACGCAGGACTGTCACTGAAGCACAAATGTAAATATTAATCTCCCACTGATTTGATTTTTTTTTTTTTAAGGGAGACTTTAGGAAAAAAAAATAATAGAATAAAATGATTTTTTCAGGAAGAATTTAGAAACCAAATAAAATAAAATGATTTTTTCAGGGAGAATTTAGAAAATTTACAAAAAAAGGCTTTCTATGGCCCACTGAGTGAGAGATGACGCACACAGGAGTCAGGAGTGGCACACAAGCCCAGAGGCCAATATTTATCTCCCACTGATTGATGTAGTGATTTTTTCAGGTAGATTTTGGAACCCAAATCAAGCTAAAAAAAATAATAGGCTTTCTATGGCCCACAATTGGAGAGAGAGAGAGAGATGGCACACCCAGGAGTCAAGACTGGCACACAAGCAGAAAGGGCAATATTAATCTCCCACTGATTTGTTTTTTTTTTTTGTTTTCAGGGAGACTTTAGGAAAAAAAAAAATAGAGTAAAATGATTTTTTCAGGAAGAATTTAGAAACCAAATAAAATAAAATGATTTTTTCAGGGAGAATTTAGAAAACAAATAAAACAAAAAAAGGCTTTCTATGGCCCACTGAGTGAGAGATGACGCACACAGGAGTCAGGAGTGGCACACAAGCCCAGAGGCCAATATTTATCTCCCACTGATTGATGTAGTGATTTTTTCAGGTAGATTTTGGAACCCAAATCAAGCTAAAAAAAATAATAGGCTTTCTATGGCTCACAATTGGAGAGAGAGAGAGAGATGGCACACCCAGGAGTCAAGACTGGCACACAAGCAGAAAGGGCAATATTAATCTCCCACTGATTTGTTTTTTTTTTTTTTTTTTTTTTCAGGGAGACTTTAGGAAAAAAAAAATAGAATAAAATGATTTTTTCAGGAAGAATTTAGAAACCAAATAAAATAAAATGATTTTTTCAGGGAGAATTTAGAAAACAAATAAAACAAAAAAAGGCTTTCTATGGCCCACTGAGTGAGAGATGACGCACACAGGAGTCAGGAGTGGCACACAAGCCCAGAGGCCAATATTTATCTCCCACTGATTGATGTAGTGATTTTTTCAGGTAGATTTTGGAACCTAAATCAAGCTAAAAAAATAATAGGCTTTCTATGGCCCACAATTGGAGAGAGAGAGAGAGATGGCACACCCAGGAGTCAAGACTGGCACACAAGCAGAAAGGGCAATATTAATCTCCCACTGATTTTTTTTTTTTTTTGTTTTTTTTTCAGGGAGACTTTAGGAGAAAAAAAAATAGAATAAAATGATTTTTTCAGGAAGAATTTAGAAACCAAAGAAAATAAAATGATTTTTTCAGGGAGAATTTAGAAAACAAATAAAACAAAAAAAGGCTTTCTATGGCCCACTGAGTGAGAGATGACGCACACAGGAGTCAGGAGTGGCACACAAGCCCAGAGGCCAATATTTATCTCCCACTGATTGATGTAGTGATTTTTTCAGGTAGATTTTGGAACCCAAATCAAGCTAAAAAAAATAATAGGCTTTCAATGGCCCACAATTGGAGAGAGAGAGAGAGAGAGATGGCACACCCAGGAGTCAAGACTGGCACACAAGCAGAAAGGGCAATATTAATCTCCCACTGATTTGTTTTTTTTTTTTGTTTTCAGGGAGACTTTAGGAAAAAAAAAAATAGAGTAAAATGATTTTTTCAGGAAGAATTTAGAAACCAAATAAAATAAAATGATTTTTTCAGGGAGAATTTAGAAAACAAATAAAACAAAAAAAGGCTTTCTATGGCCCACTGAGTGAGAGATGACGCACACAGGAGTCAGGAGTGGCACACAAGCCCAGAGGCCAATATTTATCTCCCACTGATTGATGTAGTGATTTTTTCAGGTAGATTTTGGAACCCAAATCAAGCTAAAAAAAATAATAGGCTTTCTATGGCTCACAATTGGAGAGAGAGAGAGAGATGGCACACCCAGGAGTCAAGACTGGCACACAAGCAGAAAGGGCAATATTAATCTCCCACTGATTTGTTTTTTTTTTTTTTTTTTTTTTCAGGGAGACTTTAGGAAAAAAAAAATAGAATAAAATGATTTTTTCAGGAAGAATTTAGAAACCAAATAAAATAAAATGATTTTTTCAGGGAGAATTTAGAAAACAAATAAAACAAAAAAAGGCTTTCTATGGCCCACTGAGTGAGAGATGACGCACACAGGAGTCAGGAGTGGCACACAAGCCCAGAGGCCAATATTTATCTCCCACTGATTGATGTAGTGATTTTTTCAGGTAGATTTTGGAACCTAAATCAAGCTAAAAAAATAATAGGCTTTCTATGGCCCACAATTGGAGAGAGAGAGAGAGATGGCACACCCAGGAGTCAAGACTGGCACACAAGCAGAAAGGGCAATATTAATCTCCCACTGATTTTTTTTTTTTTTTGTTTTTTTTTCAGGGAGACTTTAGGAGAAAAAAAAATAGAATAAAATGATTTTTTCAGGAAGAATTTAGAAACCAAAGAAAATAAAATGATTTTTTCAGGGAGAATTTAGAAAACAAATAAAACAAAAAAAGGCTTTCTATGGCCCACTGAGTGAGAGATGACGCACACAGGAGTCAGGAGTGGCACACAAGCCCAGAGGCCAATATTTATCTCCCACTGATTGATGTAGTGATTTTTTCAGGTAGATTTTGGAACCCAAATCAAGCTAAAAAAAATAATAGGCTTTCAATGGCCCACAATTGGAGAGAGAGAGAGAGAGAGATGGCACACCCAGGAGTCAAGACTGGCACACAAGCAGAAAGGGCAATATTAATCTCCCACTGATTTGTTTTTTTTTTTTGTTTTTTTTCAGGGAGACTTTAGGAAAAAAAAAAATAGAATAAAATGATTTTTTCAGGAAGAATTTAGAAACCAAATAAAATAAAATGATTTTTTCAGGGAGAATTTAGAAAACAAATAAAACAAAAAAAGGCTTTCTATGGCCCACTGAGTGAGAGATGACGCACACAGGAGTCAGGAGTGGCACACAAGCCAAGAGGCCAATATTTATCTCCCACTGATTGATGTAGTGATTTTTTCAGGTAGATTTTGGAACCCAAATCAAGCTAAAAAAATAATAGGCTTTCTATGGCCCACAATTGGAGAGAGAGAGAGAGATGGCACACCCAGGAGTCAAGACTGGCACACAAGCAGAAAGGGCAATATTAATCTCCCACTGATTTTTTGTTTTTTTTGTTTTTTTTTCAGGGAGACTTTAGGAGAAAAAAAAATAGAATAAAATGATTTTTTCAGGAAGAATTTAGAAACCAAAGAAAATAAAATGATTTTTTCAGGGAGAATTTAGAAAACAAATAAAACAAAAAAAGGCTTTCTATGGCCCACTGAGTGAGAGATGACGCACACAGGAGTCAGGAGTGGCACACAAGCCCAGAGGCCAATATTTATCTCCCACTGATTGATGTAGTGATTTTTTCAGGTAGATTTTGGAACCCAAATCAAGCTAAAAAAAATAATAGGCTTTCAATGGCCCACAATTGGAGAGAGAGAGAGAGAGAGAGATGGCACACCCAGGAGTCAAGACTGGCACACAAGCAGAAAGGGCAATATTAATCTCCCACTGATTTGTTTTTTTTTGTTTTTTTTTCAGGGAGACTTTAGGAAAAAAAAATAGAATAAAATGATTTTTTCAGGAAGAATTTAGAAACCAAATAAAATAAAATGATTTTTTCAGGGAGAATTTAGAAAACAAATAAAACAAAAAAAGGCTTTCTATGGCCCACTGAGTGAGAGATGACGCACACAGGAGTCAGGAGTGGCACACAAGCCCAGAGGCCAATATTTATCTCCCACTGATTGATGTAGTGATTTTTTCAGGTAGATTTTGGAACCCAAATCAAGCTAAAAAAATAATAGGCTTTCTATGGCCCACAATTGGAGAGAGAGAGAGAGATGGCACACCCAGGAGTCAAGACTGGCACACAAGCAGAAAGGGCAATATTAATCTCCCACTGATTTGTTTTTTTTTTTTTTTTTTCAGGGAGACTTTAGGAAAAAAAAAATAGAATAAAATGATTTTTTCAGGAAGAATTTAGAAACCAAAGAAAATAAAATGATTTTTTCAGGGAGAATTTAGAAAACAAATAAAACAAAAAAAGGCTTTCTATGGCCCACTGAGTGAGAGATGACGCACACAGGAGTCAGGAGTGGCACACAAGCCCAGAGGTCAATATTTAT
Organism: Ranitomeya imitator; assembly: GCF_032444005.1. Classification (NCBI taxonomy): domain Eukaryota; kingdom Metazoa; phylum Chordata; class Amphibia; order Anura; family Dendrobatidae; genus Ranitomeya; species Ranitomeya imitator. The sequence goes on from NC_091287.1 coordinate 444,697,508, forward strand.
CTCCCACTTTTTTTTTTTGTTCCAGGGAAAATGTATAAACCCAATAAAAAAAATAATAAATAGGCTTTCTATGGCCCACTATCTGAGAGACAGAGAGAGATGGCACGCTTAGGACTGGCACACAAGCCCAAAGGCCAATATTAATCTCCCTTTTTTTTTTAAGGGAGAATTTATAAAACCAAAAAAAAATAAATAAATAGGCTTTCTATGGCCCACTATTTGTGAGAGAGGTGGCACGCTCAGGACTGGCACACAAGCCCAGAGGCCAATATTAATCTCCCACTTTTTTTTTTTTTCCAGGGAAAATTTATAAACCCAATAAAAAAAAAAATAAATAAATAGGCTTTCTATGGCCCACTATCTGAGAGAGAGAGATGGCACGCTTAGGACTGGCACACAAGCCCAAAGGCCAATATTAATCTCCCACTGATTGATTTATTGATTTTTTCAGGTAGAATTTAGAACCCAAATAAAGCAAAAAAAAAAAAAAAAGGGCTTTCTATGGCCCACTGAGTGAGTGATGATGCACACAGGAGTCAGGAGTGGCACACAAGCCCTGAGGCCAATATTTTTCTCCCACTGATTGATGTAGTGATTTTTTCAGGTAGATTTTAGAACCAAAATCAAGCAAAAAAATAAATAGGCTTTCTATGGCCCACTGAGTGAGTGATGATGCACACAGGAGTCAAGAGTGGCACACAAGCCCTGAGGCCAATATTTTTCTCCCACTGATTGATGTAGTGATTTTTTCAGGTAGATTTTATAACCCAAATCAAGCAAAAAAATAAATAGGCTTTCTATGGCCCACTGAGTGAGAGATGACACAGACAGGGATGGCACTCTAGCAGAAATGTCAATCTTAATCTCCCACAAAAAAAAAACAAAAAAACAGAGAGTGTCCTTCAATTACTATCTCCCTGCAGTAATCTCAGCCAGGTATGGCAGGCAGCAATAAGGAGTGGACTGATGCACAAATTAAATAAAAAGTGTGTACAAACCAAAAAGATAGCTGTGCAGAAAGGAAGGAACAAGAGGATTTGTGCTTTGAAAAAAGCAGTTGGTTTGCACAGCGGCGTACACACAGCAATGCAGCTATCAGGGAGCCTTCTAGGGCAGCCCAATGAGCTACAGCGCTGAGGGGGAAAAAAAAAAATGTAGCTTCCACTGTCCCTGCACATCGAAGGTGGTGTTGGGCAGTGGAAATCGCTACAGCACAAGCGGTTTGGTGGTTAATGGACCCTGCCTAACGCTATCCCTGCTTCTGACGAAGCGGCAACCTCTCCCTAAGCTCAGATCAGCAGCAGTAAGATGGCGGTCGGCGGGAACTCCCCTTTATAGCCCCTGTGACGCCGCAGACAGCAAGCCAATCACTGCAATGCCCTTCTCTAAGATGGTGGGGACCAGGACCTATGTCATCACGCTGCCCACACTCTGCGTTTACCTTCATTGGCTGAGAAATGGCGCTTTTCGCGTCATTGAAACGCGACTTTGGCGCGAAAGTCGCGTACCGCATGGTCGACCCCGCACAGGGGTCGGATCGGGTTTCATGAAACCCGACTTTGCCAAAAGTCGGCGACTTTTGAAAATGAACGACCCGTTTCGCTCAACCCTAGCAGACACTGCTACTAAGCCCAAAACGATTTCCTGGGTTAGATGCAGTAAAAATTTAGATACTCAGGCAGTGTAGCTAGCTTCACAGGCGGGCTACTCAGATGACTAGCAGAAAATGCTACTAGCCCAAAAGGATTGGCTGAGCTAGATTACACCAAATGCTGTGACAAACACTTGCACAGCACTGGCACAGACCTGCCTGGCAAAAAGTGCTAGGAACTGCTGTAACCTACCCTGAAAAGGGCTGATATTACAACTAGTCCTGGCTCCCGACTCCCTAAACCTATCTCTCTGAAAATTTGCTCCAAAAAAAGACTCTTAGTCTGTATAGCGCCCACAGCAGCAGTGGTGCCGTCTAACACTAAGCTGCACCAGTGATGAAATTGGTGGCGACGGGGAAAGTGGCTGGTTCTTATAGGGCAAGGACATGTGACATACACAGCCAATGACACATGCCCTTGCTTGTGTGCATAACATGCACATTGCTGTGTGTGTGTCTGTGTGCACTGCTGATAGGCTGAGAGACTGCACCACCCCACTGTAAATGCGGGAAAGAAAAAAAAAATGGAGATCGGCATTATTTCAGCACAAATCTATCCCCAACTATACACTGAAACATGTTCACAAATGATTGCTCACAAAATAAAACACTCATTCCTCCCAAACAGAGGGTGAAGTACCGGATAGCAATATGTCCCTCACATACAGTGTGACCAGAAAAATGAAATGATCCACACTATGGTACTAGATAAATTTAACAATTTATTAAAGTCATATATAAAACATGAAAAAATACATAACAACAAGTCAAGAAAGGTGCAGAAAATCCACAAAAAGAGGGAAAAATATGCCATAGGCAAATACAAAACCCGAATATGCACTAACACCTACACTATTAATAACCATCTACAAAGCCAGTCTAGGCTAGTAAAAAATGCCCTATAGTTAAGGGCTATAGAAAGTCCTAATGCTTGGAGGAATATGTAAATCATCCGAACGGAAAATAGCCTATAAATAATAGTGCTCCCTAACAGAAGTGGCTAAGATCTAAATAACAGCATGTAGAGGTAGGTATAGACTAATTACCTTGTGGTGTGCGCAGGGTGAATGCCCCGGCGTCCCTCTGCCCCCAGACCCGTTCGGATGATTTACATATTCCTCCAAGCATTAGGGCTTTCTATAGCCCTTAACTATAGGGCATTTTTTACTAGCCTAGACTGGCTTTGTAGATGGTTATTAATAGTGTAGGTGTTAGTGCATATTCGGGTTTTGTATTTGCCTATGGCATCTTTGTCCCTCTTTTTGTGGATTTTCTGCACCTTTCTTGACTTGTAGTTATGTATTTTTACATGTTTTATATATGACTTTAATAAATTGTTAATTTTATTTAGTACCATAGTGTGGATCATTTCATTTTTCTGGTCACACTGTATGTGAGGGATATACACTGAAACAGTCTATTAACCATGATAAACAGTGAATGTGCAAATCAAGCAAGGCTTTTGGTGAACGATCAGTTATCGAACAGAAACTCGAACAGCTAAATTTTAAGCAAATTGTTCGAGTTCGATGAGCGACTCGAACATCGCCGAAAACAGCTCGAATTTGAAATTGGCGAACAGTTCGACTCAAACACTGCTCATCTGTAGTGTATGCTTGTGCAAATATTTTTGTTAAAACTTACTTTTCACAAAACTGAATCTTTTGTTTATTTTTTATCTTTGTCCTTATCACAATAATGATAATGGTAAAACTAATTATATTTATTGCATGACTTTGATCGTGAAGCAAGAGATCAGTGTGGGCATTGGGTGCATTGAGTACAAGGGATCAGTTCTTGACTCTCTGAAGGAGAAACATATGGTAAATTCTCCATAAGGAGAACAGAACAGTCTCTTTCCTTATTGAAGGCTTGATTATAGCAGATGTCTCACAACCATTATTGACATTGGCACAGTTGACTGTCCAATGATTGAGGAAGAATGATTGTTACTCACAAAAGACAATTAGCTGTGAAAGGTTACCAATGAGATGACATTCAAAATACCAGCAAAGACTGCAGTTTTTATCACCAATGAAAATAAAAAAACGGCTTAACTGACCAGACTAACAATTGTTCAATACTCAAATGAATAGGATAAGTTCCAAAAATTACCAGGTTTTTGCAATAAAGTAAAATATTTTCTTTTAACATTGCTCCGTAATAATGATATTCCACTTTCATGATGGATATGGAAATGCATTGACCACTGATGACAGCAACAGTACACAGAATCTTTATGAGGCTATACACGTAGATGAGGCTCTGTTTGCATTTCGCTTGTCATTCCTTTCCTCCTCTTCCACAGACTTCCATCTATTTAAAAGTATTCCCATCTCATATAGCTAGCATATGACATTATTTTTTGATCAAAGGAGTTCTGACCTCTGGGACGCTCATTGATCCTAAAAATAAGGAATCAGTGCTTCAAGATCTTCCTTCACTGTTTTTCCTGCACAGTATAGTGGTCAAAAGTGGCAGGATACAAGAAAAACAGTGAAGAAGATTTCATCCAGCCCCATTTATATGACAATAGCAGTGCTGCAGTTTCTCCGCACAGCCGTTTGACATGAAGGCTCCTGTGCAATACTATACAAAAAGGGGCAGCAACACTGAATTGGGTCCATAGGTCAGACAGCCACCAATCATACAGTGATTGCTTATCCTAAAAATAGGGCATCCTTTTAATAAATGAGTAAAGGTACCGTCACATTAAGCGACGCTGCAGCGATATAGACAACGATGCCGATCGCTGCAGCGTCGCTGTGTGGTCGCTGGAGAGCTGTCACACAGACAGCTCTCCAGCAACCAACGATGCCGAAGTCCCCGGGTAACCAGGGTAAACATCGGGTTACTAAGCGCAGGGCCGTGCTTAGTAACCCGATGTTTACCCTGGTTACCATTGTAAATGTAAAAAAAAAAAAAACACATACTCACATTCCGGTGCCTGTCACGTCCTCGGCGTCCGCTTCCTTGCACTCCTCCTGCATCCTGTGTAAGCGCGGCCATAAAGCAGAGTGGTGACGTCACCGCTGTGCTCTGCTTTACGGCCGGCCGGCGCTGACACAGGATGCAGGAGGAGTGCAGGGAAGCGGACGCCGGGGGATGCGACAGATACCGGAATGTAAGTATGTAGTGTTTTTTTTTTACATTTACAATGGTAACCAGGGTAAATATTGGGTTACTAAGCGCGGCCCTGCGCTTAGTAACCCGATGTTTACCCTAGTTACAAGTGAAGACATCGCTGAATCACTGATTCAGCGCTGTCAGCGGGTGATCCAGCGACGAAATAAAGTGCTGGCCTTCTAGCACCGACCAGCGATCTCACAGCAGGATCCTGATCGCTGCTGCATGTCAAACACAACGATATCGCTATCCAGGACGCTGTAACGTCATGGATCGCTATCATTCTAAAGTCGCTCAGTGTGAAGGTACCTTAACTCTAGCCCATTAAACAAACTAAAATACATAAATATACATTCCAATCAAAGCTTACCTCCAAAGAAACATTATTATAGTGAAAGGCTCTGCAGTATAACCCTTTTTTTTTTTAGTTTTTTGTTGATATATGCAGCACGAACATCCCAAGATCTACTGTTATCAATTCGGGAGCGAATGTCTTAGGATCTCACAGCTCTTGGTCCCACACTAAAGATGGTAGTTTAGAGCAAAGAGCTGAATGCGGCATAATTTAGAGCAGCCTGCACCACAGACCTTGGGTGGTCCATGCCACAGGGAAGCAGCAAAAAATAATGTAATAATGTAATTTAGAAAAAATAATTATACTTAAAAATCCTGTACTCTTATATATTTTTATTTTGAAAGCGACCAGAGGTGTATCTAGTGTTTCTGGCACCCAGGGCAAGAATTCAGTTTGGCTACCTCTTCCCCCCCCCTCTCCAAGGACTTATGCAATTTGCACACTTAGGGTACCGTTACACAATACGATTTACCTACGATCACGACCAGCGATATGACCTGGCCGTGATCGTAGGTAAATCGTAGTGTGGTCGCTGGGGAGCTGTCACACAGACAGCTCTCCAGCGACCAACGATGCCGAGGTCCCTGGGTAACCAGGGTAAACATCGGGTAACTAAGCGCAGGACCGCGCTTAGTTACCCGATGTTTACCCTGGTTACAAGCGTTAAACTAAAAAAAAACAAACAGCACATACTTACATCTGGTGTCCGTCAGGTCCCTTGCAGTCTGCTTCCCGCACTCAGTGACTGCCGGCCGTAAAGTGAAAGTGAAAGCACAGCCACTGTGCTCTGCTTTCACTTTACGGCCAGCAGTCACAGTGCGGGAAGCAGACGGCAAGGGACCTGACGGACACCAGAATGTAAGTATGTGCTGTTTGTTTTCTTTTAGTTTAACGCTTGTAACCAGGGTAAACATCGGGTAACTAAGCGCGGTCCTGCACTTAGTTACCCGATGTTTACCCTGGTTACAAGCGAACGCATCGCTGGATCGCATCGCTAGATCGCTAGATCGGTGTCACACACACCGATCTAGCGATGACAGCGGGAGATCCAGCGATGAAAGAAAGTTCTAAACGATCTGCTACGACGTACGATTCTCAGCAGGATCCCTGATCGCTGCTGTGTGTCAGACACAGCGATATCGTAACGATATCGCTGGAACGTCACGAATCGTACCGTCGTAGCGATCGAAATGTTATAGTGTGACGGTACCCTTAGTCATGTAACCACAAACTCCCCACCTAATTCTCTCAATGTTCAGTGAAAAACTGAGAGAAGCAGGAAGAGAAGCTCGTTGTCGCAGGACCACGAGTATGAAAATTGCATATGAGTGAAGTGTCCATATGATGAATACTGGAACCTGTAGAGCTCAATCCTGACATTGCAGGCTTCTGAATTCTCACAACTAATGCACTGCACACTTCACTTTTAGGATTCTCCCATGCTGGTGAACAGTCATGTTAGCACAAACATGCGATTTGCATTTTTCTGACCACATTCCGACTATATGTGGCCAACCTTGCTCAGTTCATTTTCATTGACTGAGGCCACACATGTCTAGTCAGTGCATGACCGCATGCATATAAATCACCAGCACGAGAGAATCCTGACAGCGTGCAGTGTGCACTGTGAGAATTCAGAAGTCTACAGTCGCAAAGAATAACTGCAGACTCATTACAAACCTGGACATACCCTTTAATGCTCCTAACATAAATAAAAACATAAGAATTAGTTAGTATCACAAATAACATTTACATTCAAGTACGTTTCATAGATGATGTTGTCTCTGGAGTCGTTCTCCTTCTTTTCTTCATCTTGTCCAGACCCCATGATTAGTTTTCTCATCCATATCCATATCTGCAGACTTCTATCTTCTCCAGTCTTCTGCAGCAAATCTCCACATGACGCCCTTAAAGATAGAAGTATCGTTGTAATGCTACTAAATAAAAAATTGCCCCTCACTATATTTTCTGTTCAAAATATGACCCACACACTGTCCCTCTTATGGTACATGATCTTTACACTGACCTCTCCTTTCCATACTGTCCTCTCACACTGTGTCCCCCCTATAAGCCCAGTATTTATACTGTACTCTCTCATCACACTCCCCCTCCTTGGTATACTGTTCCCTCCTTGCTGTGCCCTTACACTGTCCCTCCATGCTACGCATGCACACATCCCATCACCCTCACTCCCCGTACTCTGTCCACATACTTTTTTCACAAAAGCTACTTATACTGTGTCCGCATACATTCCCCTGTTTGCTCCCCATACTGTCTGCACCCATCCCCCATACTATTTCCTCATATAAGCCCCCCATTTCCCCATACTGTTTCCTCATACATGCCCCCCATTCCCCTGTACTGTTTCCTCATACATGCACCTCATTTCCCATTACTGTTTCCTCATACATGCCCCCCATTCCCCAGTACTGTTTCCTCATACATGCCCCCATTCCCCAGTACTGTTTTCTCATACATGCCCCCCATTCCCCTCTAATGTTTCCTCATACATGCCACATCCCACTTTGCTCTTCATTTTGTGTACTCAAATCTCCCCCACAGATTAAATCCCCCCATCTCCACTACAAAACTCCCCACACACAATGAATAACCCCATCTCCACTCCAAATATCTGCCACATTAAATCCCCCATCCTCACTCCAAATCTCAAATCTCCCCCACACTTTAAATCCACCACCCCACTCCAAATCTCTCCCCACACACTAAACACCCTCATTCCCATGACAAATCTCCCCCACACAAGCATTAAATCCCCCCATCCCCACTCCAATTCTCCCCACACAAAATAAATCCCCCCATCCCCACTCAAATTCTCCCAACACACATTAAACACACCAATCCCCACTCCAATTGTTAGGGTTGGCGGAATGCACCGAGTAAATATATATTGAATAGTAGGTGCATTCGCAACCCAGGGTCCACCATGCAAGAGAGAAACCCTCTGCTAGTAGATGGCGGTACTATATGGTGGTATAAGCAAACTCTGTTGCTTCACAGAGATGCTTGAGAAAAGAGAACGCTGTGCCCTGTTAACCACACAGGGGAACAGCTAGCAAATAGAGTCAACAGAGGCCCTGCAGTCAGCAAAGCTTACACACAACTCCTCACTGGAGGTGCCGGTATTCTAAGGGCTTTTTACAGCCGAACCCTAAATCCACATGCATAAGACCACAATGACGCAGAGCACATTACTTTAGTTGATACTAGCGCATGGCTGTGCGGCCATGCAAACCTTTTATAGCTGCAGCAACTTTAGGACCTTCCTAGAGGACCAATGGTAGCTGCTGCAGTACCTGAGCATGTGACCCCTGACCTGTTACCTTGGGCATGCTCAGAAGGGGAAAAGCAGAGACATCTGCTTGCTGCTGACCAGTACTGGCTGCAATGGCTGAGCCTGGAAAGGCAGCAGTAACCATCCGCACAGTATCAGCCTGAGCCAGACGCTAGGACCGACGTCTCCGCTGAGCATGCTCCACTGCGGCTGGAGAAGAATGGGAGACGAGACCACAGCGGATATGGTTCGAGATTCCCCCTGTGCAGAACGGGAACTCGACCCCTAACACCAATTCTCCCCCCACACAATAAATCCCCCTGTCTCTACTCAAATTCTCCCTACACAATAAATTCCCCCATCCCCACTCAAAATTATCCCCCACACAATAAATTCCCCATCCCCACTCCAATTTCTCCCCCCACAGAATATATCCCCAACCCCACTCAAATTCTCAACCCAAACAATAAATCCCCCATTCTCACTCCAATTCTCCCCCCACACAATAAATCCCCCATCCCCACTCAAATTCTCAACTCACACAATAAATCCCCCATCCCCACTCACATGAAATACCCCCTGACAATATATCCCCCATCCCCATTCACATTAAATCTCCACCCACACAATAAATCCCCCCATATCCACTCACATTAAATCTCCCCCCACAATAAATCCCCCCATCCCCTCTAACATTAAATCTCCCCCATAATAAATCCCCCATCCCCACTCACATTAAATCTCCCCCCTGCACCGTTGGTGTCTTCAGCTCCACTGGAGCACTTACCACCGACCTGCATCTCTAGCTCTGCAGCACTGGCGAGTGACGTCAGTAGCATGACCACATGACATGATCACGCTGCTGGAGTCACTCTGACACGGCAGTCAGAACTTTAATTGTACTCGTGTCTGAAAGACGCGGGTATAATTGATCCCTGGGAATCAGCTTGACAGTCGGCACAGAAAACAGCCGACTCCCAGTCCGGGGGCCAGCAGAATGCCGCACTGGGGAAGACACTGTGGACTGCCGCACTAGGCAGGCAGACTGTACCTCCCCTCCCCCCACCCTGGCTGTCACCCCCCTATACCAATACCTTTATAGGGCAAGTCCATACCAGTACTGAGAAATCATCATTCTCATTGTTATGCAAACGAGGTTGTAGATCTGAAGCCTCTGTCACTCCGGCTCTATTCCCTGCCCAGCATCACCTCCTCCTGCTTGAAGTCACACAGCATAAAGACTGACATTAAGCAGAAGGAGGTGGAGGTGGGCAGGGAATAGAGCTGGAGTAACAGAGGCTTCAAATCTACAGCCTCATTTGCATACCAATGAAAACACTAATTTCTTAGTAGAGAAGGAACTGATTGGCATTGTAGAGGTATTGCTGGACTTGTCTTATTCTACATGCACATATAAATATTTTGGGGGTTTGAGATCCTGCTGACAAATTCCCTTTAAAAATTGACTCTTCTGCTCTCCCCAGTTTCTGGGACTCCTGTTGATAAGCTTGAGACTTTGCCACTGAATTTTTAGGTTCAATAAGACTTTGTTCGCATTTGTGCTGAGGCTTTAGTTTATTACTTTAAAATTATAGAAATTGCAGGTAAAGGCTCTGAAAAGACTGTCAAATGCAGATCTGAACATTGACTTACATAACTTAGGAAATCATAAAAAAAATGGTCAGAATCTTACACGTTTATAAAAAGCATCAAATAAAATTAGAAAAAAAGTAGTTAAAATATGCAGCATCTCCAGGCTAATAAAATAATCAAATTATAAATGTACACATGCTTGTGGGCAAAACACTTGCTGTTTAGGTACTAATCTATGCTAATAATTTCACATTTAATTTGATTTTGATGATCTTAACCACAGTTTACTAGGTTTATTAGGTATATCTGATCATGTACAGTAGCTATCTAATCATCCATTCACATGGTTGGAACACAATGAATAGATCCAATCATGTGATTTGATGATTAGACACACACATGGTCAAATACACCTAGTAGTGTGGCTATCGTAGTGTTGAAGTCAGGCGCTCATGATGCATTAAAAGGCATGAGTCTCTTATTTAATCAGGTATGTCTGAAAAGTGGACATACATAGTGGACATTTTGAACCTCATCAAAATCTTACACCATTTGTGAACTCGAGTAATACAGTATTTCTGGTGTAAGGTATACTCATCAAGAATTAGACGAGCTGTGGTATCACACCTGTGTTATACCCCCATCCCGCCCCAGCTTCACCCATTTTGAAAATGCCAAAAATCTCAACATTATTGTGCAACACTGGGTTGAGTTATTTTCCAGCAGAGTAGGAATTACATAAAATATAACTTTTAATCATAATATTAAAATCTAGACCGACATACAAAAATACAGACAAGACATAAAGTGCGAGTGCTTAGGATCAACTGTGCTCATAAAAATTGATTTGATCTCACCATGCTAGTCTTCTGAACTTAATGCACCAAGAAACAGGAGCAGGGAAGCAGCAATAATAGCAGGGGGAGATTAATTACAAATTGTTCATATAACTCTCTGTCATGCCCCTGTAGTGCTCCCACCCTTACAAGGGCAGTACCCAAGTATGGCCAGTTTGAATTTACCCAAAATAAGGGAAGAATTGTGTATATGACCTCCCAACGTGTTCCCCCCTCCATTTGGGGGGGTTCATCAGGGGGTAATCTTGTTGAGGGAAAACAAATTGGTCTCTTGCAGTGGCAAGCAGTACTGAAAAGTGGGTCTAACTGGTCCGTTAGTGTCCCTACATAAAGTTCAGTCCCAGCAACATTGGGTTGAGCAAAAATGTGATTTATCTGGTAAAAACACTTTGACAAATTGAGCCTTAATGCTTGTCCTCTTTCCCCTTCACTATGTTCCAAGATTCTTGGGTGGATTTGCCACATTCTTGGTTCTTGGGTGGATTTGCCACATTCTTGGTTACTAACTGTCATTGGATTAGTGATCTCTGCACAGCAATAGGGTAAATTCAAATATTCGATCATCTTATTACAGGACAGGATCTCAATATATGCACATACAGATATGTCCAGTAGAAATGAGCGGATCTTTTTGAAATTCAAATCCAAATTTCGTTGAATTTTCCCTAAAAATTTGATTTGCATCCAATAAATTCATGCAGATTTCAATGCTGGAAGTCTTGCAGTTACTTATTAACCCATTACTTGCCAAATTAAAATTTTTACAAGTATGGATTTTTCAGAAAAGAGCGTCCCAATATTCAATTAAAAATGACAATGACATGATTTCCTATTTTGAAAACATTCATTTTACAAACATAAAACATTGGACCTAATTATAAAAATTATAAAATCTTAGTTGCTAGAAGCTAAAGATTAGGCGTCCCAAAAAAAGGACATGAGTGCATAATGGGTTAAATACATTTAGGGAAGAGCAAAGAGAGACAATCTCGCTGACCAAAAGAGCTTATACTTTACAGGAGAGACTGACAGTACCAAGCTGTCCATAACATCTTACACATTAAAGGAGATAGAGGTCCCTGCTAACCATAAGGCTGTGTGCACACATTGCAGTTTTTTCATGTTTTTCCCCGAAAAAACGCTATAAAACTGCAAAAAAGTGCATACAATAAGCCTCCCATCATTTAGAATGAATTCCGCATGTTTTGTGCACATGATGCGTTTTTTTTTTCCGCGAAAAAAACACATCGCGGTAAAAACCGCAGCATGTTCATTAATTTTGTGGGTTTTGGGGGGATTTCCCACTACAAAATGCATTGGGAAATGCAAAACGCGTCAAAACCGCGGCAAAACCCCGCGGCAAAACCGCATGCAGATTTCTTGCAGAAAATGTTTGGTTTTTCTCAGGAATTTTCTGCGAGAAATCCTGAACATGTGCACATAGCCTAAGAGCTTGCACTTACAGAAGTGAGAAAGAGAAAAAGAGAACTGTGCGGATCATAAGAGCTTACTTTCTATATGAGAGCGAGGACCATGCTGACCATAAGCGCTTAACTCTACAGAAGAGAGAGACTTACGCAATGACTCTTGAGATGAAAAGCGACTCTGCCATACAAAGTGTGCTCCACTGGGAACCACTGATCTATGATGGCCCCGGTACTAACCACTACTGTAGAAGGTATGATAATTCATGAAATGTCATAGAGTCAGCACTTTATGAAGATGGTCGCACAGTAATGCAAAATAATGTTTAACTGCTCTCTGATGCAATAGCAGTGTGGGAAATGGTGCAGGGCTAAGGTTTTTGTGAACCATGAATCTTTTCTCAAAATGTTCAAATTTGAGTAAAAAAATGAATTTCAGGAGATTTGACCTGAACTTGATCCTCCTGTATTGTTCTGATCATCTCTGATGGACATAAATTCAGTTATTCAGAACAGGCAATATGAATAGTAGGATAGTTTGAATATTCAAGTAACTACTGATCTCTAGAGTTTATCAGGTAGGACTGTCTATAAAGTTTACAGAGAATGAGTTGTAAAATAAAGAAATGGAGAATCATCAAGCTTAAATCGTTGAGATAAATCAGGAAAGTCCTGTGTCTAAACTTGCTTTTCCAATAGTCCTATAGCATGCACTTATGCTGTCTTTCTGATACATACAACCATGATCACAAATAATTCTAACAGCAGAGTTTTTACACTACCGTGTAAAAGTTTAGGGTCACTTAGAAATTTCCTTATTTTTGAAAGAAAAGCACATTTTTTTCCAATGAAGCTAGCATTAAATGATTCAGAAATATGCTCTATACACTGTCAATGGGGTAAATTACTATTCTAGCTGCAAACGTCCAGTTTGTAATGCAATTTGTTCATAGGTGTATAGAGACCCATTTCCAACAACCATTACTCCAGTGTTCTTATGGTACCTTGTGTTTGCTAACTGTGTAAGAAGGCTAATGGATGCTTAGAATACCCTTGAAAACTCTTGTGCAAGTATGTTAGCACAGCTGAAAACAGTTTGACTGATTAGAGAACCTATAAACCTGACCTTCATTTGAGATAGTTGAGAATCTGGAGCATTACATTTGTTAGTTCATTAAACTCTCAAAATGGCCAGAAGAAAAGAACTTTCATGTGAAAGTCAACAGTCTATTCTTGTTTTTACAGTAGAAATGAAGGCTATTCCATGCGAGAAATTGCGAAGAAGCTGAAGATTTCCTACAGTGGTGTGTACTACTCTCTTCAGAGGAGAGCACAAACAGGCTCTAACAAGAGTAAAAAGAGAAGTGGGAGGTTCCACTGTACAACTGAGCCATAAGACAAGTACATTAAAGTCTGCAGTTTGAGAAATCGACGCCTCACAGGTCCTCAACTGGCAACTTCATTAAATAGCATTTGCAAAACGCCAGTGTCAACGTCTACAGTGAAGAAGCGACTCCGGGATGCTGGCCTTCAGGGCAGAGTGGCAAAGAAAAAGCCATATATGAGACTGGCTAGTAAAAGGAAAAGATTAATATGGGCAAAAGACATTGGACAGAGGAAGATTGGAAAAAAGTGTTAAGGACAGAAGAATCCAAGTTTGAGGTATTTGGATCACACAGAAGAACATTTGTGACATGCAGAACAACTTAAAAGATGCTGGAAGAGTGCCTGACGCCATCTGTCAAGCATAGTGGATGCAATGTGATGGTCTGGGGTTGCTTTGGTGCTGGTAAAGTGGGAGATTTGTACAAGGTAAAAGCGATTTTTAATAAGGAAGGCTATCATTCCAATTTGTCCCTGTGGACAGTACTTGATTGGAGCCAATTTCATCCTACAACAGGACAATAACCCAAAGCACACCTCCAAATTATGCAAGAACTATTTAGGGAAGAAGCAGGCAGCTGGTATTCTATCTGCAATGGAGTGGCCAGTGCAGTCGCCAGATCTCAACCCCATTAAGCTGTTGTGGTAGCCGCTTGATCATATGGTACGCAAAAGGTGCCCATAAAGCCAAACCAACTTGTGGAAGGGGCTTCTGGAAGCAAAGTGTGAAAGAGAAATTTATTATTTCAAATAATAATCTTTTTTTCGAACCTTGTCAATGTCTGGACTAGATTTTAAAGTCATTTGTCAACTCATTTGATTAGTAAAAGTATGAGTTTTAATGGAAAGCACAAAATTGTCTGGGTGACCGCAAAATTTTAAATGGTAGTGTATAGGGTTGAGCGACTTTTACTTTTTTAGGATCGAGTCGGGAAACCCGACTATCTCAAAAGTCGAGTCGAGTGAAATCGGCCGATTATCTCGAAAAGTCGGGGATCGACCGAAACACGAAACTCAATGCAAGTCAATGGGGAAGCATAGTCGGCAGTGAGTGGAGGCCAGGAAAACACCTACAGTGCCCATTTTAATGGCAAAAACATCCATTCTTGTTACTGAAGCTTGTCAATCTTAATTTACCTTCTAATAATAGTTAGGCATTGGAAATTGGGGGTCATTTGGCTAAAGTTGTGGGGGGTATAGCTGGTTCAAGTATTTAGTGGGCCCAGGAAAGGTGGACCACGTCACGGCAGTGGAGCAGGGAGACGTAAGTATTTCAACTTTGCAAGTGCTGTAATCCTGAGCAAGCAGGGGGGGCCCACTCGTTCGCATTGGCACTGGCACAGGGCCCCTCAAAGTACGGCGGTGTGTTTGCACAGCGGGGGCGCCTCCCACCGGCAGCGACACTTTTGCGTACTATGAGGGGCCCTGTGCCAGTGATGTTGCCAATGAGTATTCCCCCCCAACTGATGAAGGAATCTGCCCTTTCATCTGCACCTTCCTCTTTGTCCCCGTGTAATGTGGTATAGTATGCGGGAAGGGGAACCTGACTTTCAGCAGGGTCAGATTCTGGCTGTGTAGTGTGCAAGGGGAATGTAGTGGTCTGGGTCAATGTACCAGCAGACTCATCTAGCACTGGCTGGGCAATGGGCAGGATGAGGAGGAAACACAGATATAGGCCCAAATAATAAAGTCGGCTAAATGCATTTCAAAATTGGTAACAGGACTAACCAGGCGGCATGCCTTGCTTTGTTCAGTGGAGGACAAATGTAATGAGAGGCTGACATAGTGAGTAGGCCCAAATCAGTAAGTAGGCTAAATGCAGTTCAAAATTGGTAACAGGAGGCACTGCTTTGTTCAGTGGAGGAGAACAGCAAGGAGCGGCAGACACCGTTAGTAGGTCCCAACCCAACTATTAGGCCAAATGCAGTGTAATCTAAAAACTACTTAATGAAAGCCTGAAGATCGAAACTCAGGAAAGGAATCCAGGAGAACACCTTGGAGCGGCAGACACCGTTAGCAGGCCCCAACCAAAATAGTTGGCCAAATGCAGTGTAATCTAAAACCTACTTAATGAAAGCCTGAAGATCGAAGCTGAGGAAAGGAGACCAGGTGAAAACCTTGGAGCGGCAGACACCATTAGTAGGCCCCAACCCAACCCTCAACCTACTGTTTCCTTCCCCATAATCCTGTAGAATGTAAGCCCGCAAGGGCAGGGTTCTCGCCCCTCTGTATCAGTCTGTCATTGCTAGTTTGTTTACTGTATGTGATATCTGTAACTTGTATGTATCCCCTTCTCATGTACAGCACCATGGAATCAATGGTGCTATATAAATAAATAATAATAATAACTAGTAGGCCAAATGCAGTGTAATCTAAAAATTACTTAATGAAAGCCTGAAGATCGAAGCTCAGGAAAGGAGACCAGGAGAAAATCTTGGATCGGCAGACACCGTTAGTAGGCCCCAACCAAACCCTCAACCTACTGTTTCCTTCCCCATAATCCTGTAGAATGTAAGCCCGCAAGGGCAGGGTTCTCGCCCCTCTGTATCAGTCTGTCATTGTTAGTTTGTTTACTGTATGTGATATCTGTAACTTGTATGTATCCCCTTCTCATGTACAGCACCATGGAATCAATGGTGCTATATAAATAAATAATAATAATAACTAGTAGGCCAAATGCAGTGTAATCTAAAAACTACTTAATGAAAGCCTGAAGATCGAAGCTGAGGAAAGGAGACCAGGAGAAAACCTTGGAGCGGCAGACACCGTTAGTAGGCCCCAACCCAACTAGTAGGCCACATGCTTTATATTATTAAAACTACTTAATGAAAGCCTGAAGACTGAAGCTAAGGCAAGTAAACCAGGAGAACACCTTGGAGCGGCAGACACCGTTAGTAGGCCCCAACAAAACTAGTAGGCCAAATGCAGTGTAATATTAAAACTACTTAATGAAAGCCTGAAGATAGAAGCTCAGTAAAGGAAACGAGGAGAACACCTAGGAACGACAGACACCGTTAGTAGGCCCCAACAAAACTAGTAGGGCAAATGCAGTGTAATATTAAAACTACTTAATGAAAGCCTGAAGATAGGAGCTCAGTAAAGGAAACCAGGAGAACACCTAGGAGCGGCAGACACCGTTAGTAGGCCCCAACCCAACTAGTAGGCCACATGCTTTATATTATTAAAACTACTTAATGAAAGCCTGAAGATAGAAGCTCAGTAAAGGAAACCAGGAGCACACCTAGGAGCGGCAGACACCGTTAGCAGGCCCCAACAAAACTAGTAGGGCAAATGTAGTGTAATATTAAATCTACTTAACGAAAGAATGAAGATTGAAGCTAAGGCAAGTAAACCAGGAGAACACCTTGGAGCGGCAGACACCGTTAGTAGGTCCCAACAAAACTAGTAGGGCAAATGCAGTGTAATATTAAAATTACTTAATGAAAGCCTGAAGATAGAAGCTCAGTAAAGGAAACCAGGAGAACACCTAGGAGCTGCAGACACCGTTAGTAGGCCCCAACAAAACTAGTAGGGCAAATGCAGTGTAATATTAAAACTACTTAATGAAAGCCTGAAGATTGAAGCTAAGGCAAGTAAACCAGGAGAACACCTTGGAGCAGCAGACACCATTAGTAGGCCCCAACCAAACTAGTAGGCAAAATGCAGTTCAATATTAAAACTACTTAACGAAAGCCTGAAGATTGAAGCTAAGGAAAGTAAACCAGGAGAATACCTTGGAGCGGCAGACACCGTTAGTAGGCCCCAACCAAAGTAGTAGGCCAAATGCAGCTTAATATTTTAAAAAATATAGGACGAAAGCCTGAAGATTGAAGCTAATGAAAAAAAAACAGGAGAACACCAAGGAGCGGCAGACACCGTTAGTAGGCCCCAACCAAACTAGTAGTCCCAATGCAGTTTTTAAATTACGATAGGCTGAAAACCTGACAATTGAAGCTCAGCTTTTTTAAGAGGAGGACAGCTGTATTCAGTGGCGCAGACAGACACAGGTAGTAGGCCTTAAACCAAAAAGTTGGCTCAAAGCAGTTTAAAAAAGGTTACAGGGGTACACAGGCAGCATTGGTGTGTTCAGCAGGGGACGATTGCAAGGAGAGACCGCAGACAGACTTAGTAGCCTAAAATAAAAAAGTAGGCTCGATGCAGGTTTAAATAGATTCCAGGGGTATACAGGCAGCATTTTTGTGGTCAGTGGAGGACAATTGGAAGGAGGGACCGCAGACAGACTTACTAGGCCTAAAATAAAAAGTAGGCTCTAAGCACTTTTTAATAGGTTCCAGGGGTACACAGGCAGCATTGGTGTGGTCAGTGGAGGACAATTGGAAGGAGTGACCGCATACAGACTTAGAAGGCCTAAAATAAAAAAAATGTAGGCTCTAAGCACTTTTTAATAGGTTCCAGGGGTACACAGGCAGCATTAGTGTGGTCAGAGGAGGACAATTGGAAGGAGGGACCGCAGACAGACTTACTAGGCATAAAATAAAAAAGTAGGCTCTATGCACATTTAAATAGGTTCCAGGGGTACACAGGCAGCATAAGTGTAGTCAGTGGAGGACAATTGGAAGGAGGGACCACATACAGACTTACTAGGCCTAAAATAAAAAAAGTAGGCGCTAAGTACTTCAGACACTTCATTGTACTATGAAGGACCCTGTGCCAGTGCCGTCGCCCAAAAGTGGGCACACCCACGTCTTCAAACGGCACTCTCACGGGTGCTTACGCCAAGTGGTGACCACGGTACCATGGGGGGAGTCAGCCCATTTAGGCAGGTGTAAAAATGTTGTATGCTGGACAAACAGCAGCTGCAAATTAAGAGATTGGAACAGTCAGTAAGACCAGTCCAAGAGCAAGACCTTTTTACAGGAAAGCTAGGTGTCAGCCGGGAAAGGTGGGGCAAAATAATTAGAAATCCATGATTGGTTCATTTTAATGAAGGTTAGATCATCAACATTTTGGGTAGCCAGACAACTCCTTCTTTCGGTCAGTATTGAACCAGCAGCACTGAATTGTTATGACCTGGTGGTTAGGAGCACCCGGAATGACCTGATAGTTAAACCTCATACAGGACGAGCTCTGGGATGTGGGAGCTCTGCTGACCGCAAGCCCTAATCCTATCACACACAATAGAAATAGCCATGGAGCGCTCCTGACCAGACCTGGGCGCCTCGTCACAGCCTAAGAACTATCTAGCCCTAGAGATAGAAAATAAAGCCTACCTTGCCTCAGAGAAATTCCCCAAAGGTAAAGGAAGCCCCCCACATATATTGACTGTGAGTAAAGATGAAAGTCACAAACGCAGAAATGAAACAGGTTTCAGCAAAGGGAGGCCAGACTTACTAAATAGACAGAGGATAGGAAAGGTAACTTTGCGATCAGCAAAAAAACCTACAAAAGACCACGCAGAGTGTGCAAAAAAGACCTCCGCACCGACTCACGGTGCGAGGGGCCACTCTGCATCCCAGAGCTTCCAGCTAGCAAGACAAAATCATGAAAACCAGCTGGACAAGGAAACAATGAACAAATAATGACTATCAAGAACTTAGCTTCTGCAGGAGAAGGCAGGTCACCAGAGAGATCCAGGAGCGAACTGAAAAAAATGCAAAAACATTGACAGCTGGCATGGAGTAACGATCTGAGAGGAGTTAAATAAAGCAGTCAACCAAAGGATAAACCACGTCACCTGTGTAAGGAACCTCAGAAGCAGCAGCTTCACTCACAGCCACCAGAGGGAGCCCATAGACAGAACTCGCCGAAGTACCATTCACGACCACAGGAGGGAGTTCGACAACAGAATTCACAACAGTACCCCCCCTTGAGGAGGAGTCACCGAACCCTCACCAGAGCCCCCAGGCCGATCAGGATGAGGCAAATGAAAGGCACGAACAAGATCGGCAGCATGAACATCAGAGGCAAAAACCCAGGAATTATCTTCCTGACCATAACCCTTCCACTTGACCAGGTACTGGAGTTTCCGTCTCGAAACAAAAGAATCCAAAATCTTCTCCACCACATACTCCAATTCTCCCTCGACCAACACCGGGGCAGGAGGATCAACGGAGGGAACCATAGGCGCCACGTATCTCCGCAACAACGACCTATGGAACACATTATGGATGGCAAAAGAAGCTGGAAGATCCAAACGAAATGACACAGGATTAAGAACTTGAGAAATCTTATATTGTCCAATGAAACGAGGCTTAAACTTAGGAGAGGAAACCTTCATAGGAACGTGACGAGATGACAACCAAACCAAATCCTCAACACGAAGTCGGGGAACAACACAACGCCGGCGGTTAGCGAAACGTTGAGCCTTCTCCTGGGACAATGTCAAATTGTCCACCACATGAGCCCAAATCTACTGCATCCTGTCCACCACCGCATCCACACCAGGACAGTCCGAAGGCTCAACCTGCCCTGAAGAGAAACGAGGATGGAAACCAGAATTACAGAAAAAAGGAGAAACTAAAGTAGCCGAGCTGGCCCGATTATTAAGGGCGAACTCAGCCAAAGGCAAGAAAGACACCCAATCATCCTGATCAGCAGAAACAAAGCATCTCAGATATGTCTCCAAAGTCTGATTAGTTCGTTCGGTTTGGCCATTAGTCTGAGGATGGAAAGCCGAAGAAAAAGACAAATCAATGCCCATCTTAGCGCAAAAGGACCGCCAAAACCTTGAAACAAACTGGGAACCTCTGTCCGAGACGATGTTCTCTGGAATGCCATGCAAACGAACCACATGCTGGAAAAACAATGGCACCAAATCAGAGGAGGAAGGCAGTTTAGATAAGGGTACCAAATGGACCATCTTAGAGAAGCGATCACAAACCACCCAAATGACTGACATCTTTTGAGAAACAGGGAGATCAGAAATAAAATCCATGGAAATATGCGTCCAGGGCCTCTTCGGGATCGGCAAGGGCAAAAGCAGCCCACTGGCACGAGAACAGCAGGGCTTAGCCCGAGCACAAATCCCACAGGACTGCACAAAAGAATGCACATCCCGTGACAAAGAAGACCACCAAAATGATATAGCCACCAAATCTCTGGTACCAAAGATTCCAGGATGACCAGCCAATACTGAACAATGAATCTCCGAGATAACTCTACTAGTCCATCTATCAGGGACAAACAGTTTCTCCGTAGGACAACGGTCAGCTCTATCAGCCTGAAACTTTTGCAGCACACGCCGCAAATCAGGGGAAATGGCAGACAAAATTACCCCTTCTTTAAGAATACCCGCCGGCTTCACATTCTTAGATCCCGGAAGGTATGAAACCACAAAATCAAAACGGGAGAAAAAGAGCGACCATCGAGCCTGTCTAGGATTCAACCGTTTGGCAGACTCGAGATAAGTTAAATTCTTGTGATCCGTCAAGACCACCACGCGATGTTTAGCTCCTTCAAGCCAATGTCGCCACTCCTCGAATGCCCACTTCATGGCCAACAACTCCCGATTGCCCACATCATAATTGCGCTCAGCAGGCGAGAATTTTCTAGAAAAGAAGGCACAGGGTTTCATCACCGAGCCATCAGAACTTCTTTGCGACAAAACAGCCCCTGCTCCAATTTCAGAAGCATCAACCTCCACCTGAAAAGGGAGCAAAACATCTGGCTGGCACAACACAGGGGCAGAAGCAAAAAGACGCTTCAACTCCTGAAAAGCCTCTACAGCCGCAGAGGACCAATTGACCACATCAGCACCTTTCTTGGTCAAATCAGTCAACGGCTTAGCAACACTGGAAAAGTTAGCGATGAAGCGAAGATAAAAATTAGCAAAGCCCAGGAACTTCTGCAAGCTCTTCACAGATGTCGGCTGAGTCCAATCGTAAATGGCCTGAACTTTAACAGGGTCCATCTTGATAGTAGAAGGGGAAAAAATGAAACCCAAAAATGAAACCTTCTGAACTCCAAAGAGACACTTTGACCCCTTCACAAACAAGGAATTCGCACGAAGGACCTGGAACACCATTCTGACCTGCTTCACATGAGATTCTCAATCATCCGAAAAGACCAAAATGTCATCCAAATATACAATCATGAATCTATCCAGGTACTCTCGGAAGATGTCATGCATAAAGGACTGAAACACAGATGGAGCATTAGAAAGCCCGAATGGCATAACCAGGTACTCAAAATGGCCCTCGGGCGTATTAAATGCCGTCTTCCATTCATCACCCCTTTTAATTCGCACAAGATTATACGCACCACGAAGATCTATCTTGGTGAACCAACTAGCCCCCTTAATCCGAGCAAACAAATCAGACATCAGCGGCAAAGGATACTGAAATTTGACTGTGATTTTATTAAGAAGGCGGTAATCAATACAAGGTCTCAAAGAACCATCCTTCTTGGCCACAAAAAAGAACCCTGCTCCCAATGGTGACGACGACGGACGAATATGACTCTTCTCCAAGGATTCCTTTATATAACTCCGCATAGCGGCGTGCTCTGGCACAGATAAATTAAACAGACGGCCCTTCGGAAACTTACTACCAGGAATCAAATCAATAGCACAGTCGCAATCCCTATGAGGAGGTAGGGCACCAGATTTGGGCTCTTCAAATACATCCCGGTAATCTGATAAAAACTCAGGGACTTCAGAAGGAGTGGAAGGTGAAATTGAGAGCAATGGAACATCACCATGTACCCCCTGACAAACCCAGCTGGACACAGACATAGATTTCCAATCCAACACTGGATTATGGACCTGTAGCCATGGCAACCCCAAAGCGACCACATCATGCAGATTATGGAACACCAAAAAGCGAATATCCTCCTGATGTGCAGGAGCCATGCACATGGTCAATTGAGTCCAGTACTGAGGCTTATTCTTGGCCAAAGGCGTAGCATCAATTCCTCTCAATGGAATAGGATACTGCAAGGGCTCCAAGAAAAAACCACAGCGCCTGGCAAACTCCAAGTCCATCAAATTCAGGGCAGCGCCTGAATCCACAAATGCCATTACAGAATAGGATGACAGAGAGCAAATCAGAGTAACGGACAAAAGAAATTTAGACTGTACCGTACCAATGGTGGCAGACCTAGCAAACCGCTTAGTGCGCTTAGGACAATCGGAGATAGCATGAGTGGATTCACCACAGTAAAAACACAGCCCATTCCGACGTCTGTATTCTTGCCGTTCAGCTCTGGTCAAAGTCCTATCACACTGCATAGGCTCAGGCCTATGCTCAGAGAATACCGCCAGATGGTGCACAGCTTTGCGCTCACGCATGCGCCGATCGATCTGAATGGCCAAAGACATAGACTCATTCAGACCAGCAGGCATGGGAAATCCCACCATGGCATCCTTAAGGGCTTCAGAAAGACCCTTTCTGAAAATTGCCGCCAGAGCACATTCATTCCACTGAGTAAGCACAGACCACTTTCTAAACTTCTGACAGTACACCTCCGCTTCATCCTGACCCTGACACAAAGCCAGCAAGATTTTCTCTGCCTGATCCACTGAATTTGGTTCATCATAAAGCAATCCAAGCGCCAGAAAAAACGCATCAACATTACGCAATGCCGGATCTCCTGGCGCAAGGGAAAATGCCCAGTCTTGAGGGTCACCACGCAACAAAGAAATAATGATTTTTACCTGTTGAACGGGGTCACCAGAGGAGCGGGGTTTCAAAGCTAGAAACAGTTTAGAATTATTTTTGAAATTCAAGAACCTAGATCTAACCCCAGAAAATAAGTCAGGAATAGGAATTTTAGGCTCTAACATAGGATTCTGAACCACAAAATCTTGAATGTTTTGTACCCTTGCAGAGAGATGATCCATACAAGAGTACAGACCTTGAATGTCCATATCTACACCTGTGTCCTGAACCACCCAAAGGTCTAGGGGAAAAGAAAGACAAAACACAGTGCAAAGAAAAAAAAATGGTCTCAGAAGTTCTCTTATCCCTTTATTGAAATGCATTAATACTTTGGGCCAGCTGTACTGTTATGACCTGGTGGTTAGGAGCACCCGGAATGACCTGATAGTTAAACCTCATACAGGACGAGCTCTGGGATGTGGGAGCTCTGCTGACTGCAAGCCCTAATCCTATCACACACAATAGAAATAGCCGTGGAGCGCTCCTGACCAGACCTAGGCGCCTCGTCACAGCCTAAGAACTATCTAGCCCTTGAGATAGAAAATAAAGCCTACCTTGCCTCAGAGAAATTCCCCAAAGGTAAAGGAAGCCCCCCACATATATTGACTGTGAGTAAAGATGAAAGTCACAAACGCATAAATGAAACAGGTTTCAGCAAAGGGAGGCCAGACTTACTAAATAGACAGAGGATAGGAAAGATAACTTTGCGATCAGCACAAAAACCTACAAAAGACCACGCAGAGTGTGCAAAAAAGACCTCCGCAAAAACATTGACAGCTGGCATGGAGTAACGATCTGAGAGGAGTTAAATAGAGCAGTCAACCAAAGGACAAACCACGTCACCTGTGTAAGGAACCTCAGAAGCAGCAGCTTCACTCACAGCCACCAGAGGGAGCCCATAGACAGAACTCGCCGAAGTACCATTCACGACCACAGGAGGGAGTTCGACAACAGAATTCACAACACTGAATACTCTTTCTAATAGCACACTAGCTGCTGGGCAAGCAAGATCCTGCAATGCATATTCTGCCCATTCAGGCCAGGTGTTTATTTTGGATGCCAAGTAATCAAATGGGAATGACGGGTGAGGGAGAACATCGATAAGGGAGGAAAAATAGTTAGTAACCATACTGAACAAATGTTGTCTCCTGTCACTTTGAATTGACGCTGCAGTACCTTTCCTGTCTGCGGTCATTGCGAAATCACTCCACAACCTGGTCAGAAAACCCCTCTTTCCAACGCCACTTCTGATTTGTGCACCTCTAATACCTCTGTCATGTTGCCCCCTGCAGCTCGTGTGAGAAACATCATCGCCGCTGTGTGCTGGGAATGCCTGAACCAAATGTTCTACAAGAGTTGCTTGTTTGGTAGCCAATATTTGCTTAAGGTTCTCATGTGGCATGATATTTTGCAATTTCCCTTTATAGCGTGGATCCAGGAGGCAGGCCAACCAGTAATCGTCATCGGTCATCATTTTTATAATGCGTGGGTCCCTTTTTAGGATGTGCAAGGCATAATCAGCCATGTGGGCCAATGTTCCAGGTGTCAATTCACTGCTTGTGCTGGGTTGAGGAGCACTTTCTGGCAAATCAACGTCACTTGTCTCCCTCAAAAACCCTGAACCTGACCTTGCAACGCCACCAGTTTCTATTGCCCCCTGAGAAGCTTCCTCATCCAAAAAATATTCATCCCCATCATCCTCCTCATCCTCCTCCTCTTCGCCCGCCACCTCGTCCAGTAGACTTCCCTGACCAGACAATGGCTGACTGTCATCAAAGCTTCCCACGTCCTCGGCTGTAGACGCCTGCTCCTTTATGTGCATCAAACTTTGCATTAGCAGATGCATTAGGGGGATGCTCATGCTTATGGTGGCGTCATCTGCACTAACCAGGTGTGTGCATTCCTCAAAACACTGAAGGACTTGACACAGGTCTTGTAGCTTCGACCACTGCACACCTGACAACTCCATGTCTGCCATCCAACTGCCTGCCCGTGTATGTGTATCCTCCCACAAATACATAACAGCACGCCTCTGTTCGCACAGCCTCTGAAGCATGTGCAGTGTGGAGTTCCACCTTGTTGCAACGTCGATTATTAGGCAGTGCTGGGGAAGCTTCAAAGATCACTGATGGTTCTGCATACGGCTGGAGTGTACGGGCGAACGGCAGATGTGCAAGCAAAGTCTGCGCACCTTCAGGAGCAGGTCGGGTAACCCTGGATAACTTTTCAGGAAGCACTGCACCACCAGGTTCAAGGTGTGAGCCAGGCAAGGAATGTGTTTCAGTTGTGAAAGGGCTATGGCAGCCATAAAATTCCTTCCGTTATCACTGACTACCTTGCCTGCCTCAAGATGTACACTGCCCAGCCATGACTGAGTTTTTTGCTGCAAGAACTCAGACAGAACTTCCGCGGTGTGTCTGTTGTCACCCAAACACTTCATTCCCAACACAGCCTGCTGACGCTTGCCACTAGCTGTTCCATAATGGGACACCTCATGTGCAACAGTGGCAGCTGCGGATGGAGTGGTCGTGCGACTGCGGTCTGTGGACGAGCTCTCGCTTCTGCTGGAGGATGAGGAGGAGGAGGAGGGGGGCAAACGCCTACAACCAACTGTTTCCTAGACCATGGGCTAGGCAGAACTGTCCCAATATGGCTGTTCTCTGTGGACCCTGCATCCACCACATTAACCCAGTGTGCCGTGTTGGACACGTAACGTCCCTGGCCATGCCTACTGGTCCATGTATCTGTTGTGAGGTGCACCTTTCTACTGACAGATTGCCTGAGTGCATGGACAATGCGGTCTTTTACATGCTGGTGGAGGGCTGGGATAGCTTTTCTCGCAAAGAAGTGTCGACTGGGTATGTCATAGCATGGTACTGCTTAATCCATCAGGGCTTTGAAAGCTTTGCTTTCAACTAACCGGTAGGGCATCATCTCTAACGAGATTAGTCTAGCAATGTGGGCGTTCAAACCCTGTGTACTAAAAAGAAAATCGTGCTTGTAGCATGGTATAAGGTCAGAAATACAAATCACAACAGAGATATAAATAGATTAATTTTTATTATTTATTGCATGGTAACAATATATTAAAATTAAATAAATATTAAAAACAATTTCATTATATATACATGTATGTAATATTTTGTGCCCATACCTATTTGGCTACCATTATATGTGTTATATATATATTTTTTTATGGCTGTAAAGACTGAATATATGAAAAGATAATACTGAAAAAACAGGGGGTATATCTGAGAAAATGTGCAAAAAAGGCCTATATGTGCAAAAATATATAGCAATGTGCTTATAAATGGAGCACCAACTAAAGTGCTATAGTGAAAAAAGTGCATCATACCGCACTGGCTATCTACCTAGTACCGCATATATATCAAAGTAAGTGACTGGATATATTGATTTAAACTAGCAGCACCTTATATATCTTTAGCTTTTTTGCACTTAATGCACTAGCACTTTTTTCACTATAGCACTTTAGTTGGTGCTCCTTTTATAAGCGCATTGCTATATATTTTTGCACATATTGGCCTTTTTTGCACATTTTCTCAGATATACCCCCTGTTTTTTCAGTATTATCTTTTCATATATTCAGTCTTTACAGCCATAAAAAAATATTTGCCAGACTGCACTCTTCCTACTATCGAATACCTTTTCAGGCATTGTACACTGAGCTACTTTAACAGGATGGCCACGCTGTCCTACAACTGTTTTTGGTTTTGACACGCGTTTTTGGCCAGATACGGGCCTGCCAGATGAAAGCTGTTGCGATGTTGATGCCTGCTGCGGCTCCACCTCCTCCACTTCAGAATTACTACCGGCGGCACCCTGTTCCCCCAATGGCTGCCATTCGGGGTCATCAACTGGATCATCTATCACCTCCTCTTCTATGTCATGTGCACCTTCCTCTGTGTCACCTTGTAAGCCGGTGCTGTAGCGTTCGGGACAGGGCACCATAGTCTCATCAGGGTCAGATTCGGGCTCAGTACACTGCGAGGGCAATGTTGTGATCTGAGTCAATGGAACAGCATAACAATCTAGCTGTGGCTGTGCATCTGTGCACTCCATGTCCGATTCATCTTGTAATGGGCATGGCCTGTTAACAGTTTCCCTTTCTAACCCAGGCACGGTATGTGTAAAGAGCTCCATGGAGTAACCTGTTGTGTAGCCTGATGCATCCTTCTCTGTTGTTCTGGGTGAAGGACACAAGGAAGCGACTTGTCCCTGACCGGGAGCATCCACTGATGACGCGCTACTTTTAAATTTTGCACTTTCTGAAGAGGAGGCGAATGAGCTAGAGGCAGAGTCAGCAAGGAAAGCCAAAACTTGTTCCTGCTGTTCCGGCTTTAAAAGCAGTTTTCCTACTCCCAGAAAAGGGAGCGTTCGAGGCCTTGTGTAGCCAGACGATGACGCTGGCTCAACAACTCAAGACTTAGGTGCTATATTGCTTTTCCCACGACCACCTGATGCTTCACCACCACTACCATCATTACCAGCTGTCAATGACCGCCCACGGCCATGACCTCTTCCACCAGACTTCATCATTCTTGGAAAAATGTAACCAAACTAACAAATGTTATATGGTACTGTAAAACCAGTTAGAAGGTGTACGTAAACTTGTTGTGAGTTTAAATCTCCCTTTATAGGTGTGAGAGACTGCTGGGAAAATCAGGCCCACTGTATTACACTACACAGTTTGAGTGGCAGAAAGTGGATGACAGATGCCACAAACAGGACTGACGCAGAAGCACTCAGTGGCAATATAAATCTTCCTTTTTATGTGTGGGAGAATGCAGGAAAAAATCAGGCCCACTGTATTACACTACAGTTTGAGTGGCAGAAAGTGGATGACAGATATATCCAAAAATACAAGGGCTGTAGTAGAATTTCAATCTCACTACAATGATCAAAGGACAAGTACGGCAGCAATAAAAAGGACTGCTGGACACAAGAGTGTGGACAAAGAAAGAAGAGAACTGTGCAGAAAAGAAGGAGCAACAGGATTTTTGCTTTGAAAAAATCAGTTGGTTTGCACAGCGGCGTGCAAACAGCAATGCAGCTATCAGGGAGCCTTACAATGCAGCCTAATAAGCTACAGAGCTGATGCACCCCAAAAAAACCTCCACTGTCCCTGCAAAGAAAAGGTGGTGTTGGACAGTGGAAATCGCTACAGCACAAGCAGTTTGGGGATTAATATTCCCCTCCTAACAATTTCCCTGCTTCAGACAAAGCTACAGCAACCTTTCCCTATGCTCAGATCAGCAGCAGTAAGATGGCGGTCGGCATGCACACCCCTTTATAGCCCCTGTGACGCCGCAGAAAGCAAGTTAATCACTGTAATGCCCTTCTCTAAGATGGTGGGGACTGAGACCTATGTCATCACGCTGCCCACAGTCTGCGTCCTCCTTCATTGGCTGAGAAATGGCACTGAACGCGTCATATGAAACGCGACTTTGGCGCGAAGATCGCCGACCGCGTGGCCGATCCCACACTGGGATCGGCTCGGGCTTCACGAAACCCGACTTTGCTGAAAGTCGGCAACTTATGAAATTGACCGATCCGTTTCGCTCAACCCTAGTATGTATTTGTACTAAGTGTACCTTATAAAGTAATCCCCGAGTATAACTCCTAAAGTCCTTAGATAACTAAGTGAAAATAAATGTATATCTAAATTTTGATCATTTAATTTCATGCAGTATATTGTTCATAATGACTGGAATATAACTGAGACAAGAAATGTTAATATTATCATAATCTAAGCTCATAGAGAAGCATGTATTTTATTCTGCAGGTATTCCATAGCAAAGTCTGAGCAGATCCCTTGTAGCTACTGCACTGAAAATGACATAGCAGCAGAGACAAGTGGCACTCGCAAAAAGGGGTGGAATATAACATATGATTGACAAAAAAACATTTCAAGCTCCAAGCAGATGAAGTAATTATCTATGAACACAAAGGACACTAACTGGTAATGGTGTCAATGCTGCCAGTCACAACACTCCATTACTACAGAATGTTGCTCTCCCTGGAAGATATTACATGCAATTATTACATCTTTTTTCCATATGTGACTAGTGTCATAACTTGCTAAACCGATCAAGTCAGTTCTCTAGTCTTCACCTTGCCTGGTTCAACTATTTCAGAATTGTCCCTCTTAATGAGATGTCTATTTACAGCAATGTTTGAGTAAAAAAATGTAATTAACTCACCATAATTGCTGAAGGTAGCTTCTGTATATGTCTAATATATGTCAATCAAGATTTTCCTGTTTATAAATAATTGGTGTATTGTTACTTTTCACATCTGGCACATACCTAATATTAGTAACACTAGCAGCTGCAAAACCTCTCGGAAGGTAATTTAAGAGGTTTTGCAGTTATCTTCATAACTAATGTTCACAAAAGTTTAATGTTTCTCTTCCAAGAAAGTTAGCACATCCTGTATAAAGTTTTTTTTTACACACTAGAACATATTGATATGTAATCTTCATTCATGAACTTTATAAAGCTAAACTTAAAAATACAAAATATTGTAACAGCAGAA
Source organism: Ranitomeya imitator (assembly GCF_032444005.1). NCBI lineage: Eukaryota > Metazoa > Chordata > Amphibia > Anura > Dendrobatidae > Ranitomeya > Ranitomeya imitator. The sequence goes on from NC_091287.1 coordinate 444,727,361, forward strand.
ATCTGGCATCAGCAGAGAAGAAAAGTGAATTTATTCACCCGCGTTCATAAGACAACATTTTAGAACCTCACTGGCTTTAATGAGGGACTAAAATGTTGCCTTGTGAATAAAGGTGATTTAAGGGTGACAATTCTTTGCTTTTTTCATGTGTTGGAGTGCAGCTTCTTTGTATTTTGGTCATCTGGAGTTTGCATGTCCGACCTTTAGGAGTGTTGCTTAGATCCTTTGGAATTCTGAGTTTGCTGTTACTTTTCTCTCTCTGTTGAAATATAAATAAAAGATGATGTCAATGAATAAATGGAATATATAAATTTATATTGTAATAATGAATTAAAAATAGAAATTCACAAATATGACATTTCCTTCAGATTGTGTCCCTACTAACAATGTCCACACACGTGGCATTATTGTACCATGCTCTCAAAAAACTGTTCAATGGTTGTACTTAACCACTTCACCCCTGAGCCTGTTTTCACCTTTCCTGACCAGACCAAATTTTACCAGTGTTACTTTATGCAGGGATAATTCTGGAATGCTTCAACAGATCCCGTGATTCAGAGATTGTTTTTCGTCACACGTTGTACTTTATGTTAGTGGTAAATTCAAACTGAAATTGTTTATGTTTATTTGTGAAAATATCAGAATTTGGGTGAAAATTTTGAGAAAAAGTCTCAAATTTTTGAAACTTTACATTTTTATGCCCTTAAAACAGAGAGTTATGTCACACCAAATAGTTAATAAATAACATTTACTGAATGTTTATTTTACATCAGCATCATTTTTGAAACATAATTTTCGTGTAGGAAGTTAGAAGAGTTAAGATTATCAGCAATTTCTAATTTTTCCCACAAAATTTACAAAATCATTTTTTTAGGGACTACATCACATTAGAAGTTACTTTGAGGGGCCTATATGACAGAAAATACTCACAATTTACACCATTTTAAATACTGCACACCTCAAAGTGCTCAAAACCACATTCAAGAAGTTTATTAACTGTTCAGGTGCTTCACAGGAATTAAAGCAATGTGGAAGGAAAAAATGAAAATTTTACTTACTTTTTTTAATACAAAAATGCTGCTTTAGCCCCAATTATTTTTTACATGGGTAGCAGGAAAAAATTTACCCCAAAATTTGTTGTGGAAATTCTTCTGAATATGCTGATATCCCATATGTGGTGAAAAACTACTGTTTGAACACATGACAGGACTCGGAAGGAGGACCTTATGACTTTTGTAGCACAAAAAATTGGCAGGAGTTGATAACAGACACCATGTCACATTTGCAGAGCCCCTGATGTGCATAAATGGTGGAAATCCCCCACAAGTGACCCCATTTCTGAAACTATACTCTTTCACAGAATTTATTTAAAGGTTTGGTAAGCACCTTGAATGCCCAGGTGCTTCACAGAATTTTATAATGTTGAGCCATGAAAATAAAAAATCACATTTTTCCCAAAAAAATTTGTTTTGGAGACAATTTTTTTATTTCATCATTTGTTGTTCAATTTGTCCTGAGTATGCCAAATACCTTTTATGTGGTGGAAAACTACTGTTTGGAAACACTCTCTTGCTCTGAAAGCAACAAGTGATGTTTTGGAACACAGAGTTTAATGGAATGGTCTGCGGGCAACATCTCGTGTTTGAGGAGCCCCTGATGTGCCTAAGCAGTGGAAAACCCCCACAAATGACCCCATTTTATAAATTAGATGACTCAAGAAATTTATCTAGATGTGTGATGAGCACCGAGAACCCCCATGTGCTTCACAGAATTTTATAATGTTGAACCGTGAAAATGAAAAAAAATTGTTTATGTTGAGTACTTAAGGTTGGCAAATGAGTTGGGTAGAGTACAACAGGTTTTCATATGTAAGATTTGTAGAGTACATGAGGTTGGTGTAAGCAGGTTGCAAGATGCAGTAACAGGTCGGAGGCAGAGCAAGGGTTAACATGGGGTTTACTCTAACAGATATACTCCTCACAGGGAGAAAATATAAGAAACAGCATAAATGAACAAGGGGTTTGGAACTCAGGGTAATCAAGTGTGGGGGATAGGATGGAAAGCTCAAGTATGGCAAAACTTATCAGTCCGACAACTTTAGAACGCAGTTTCTGAGTGGTGTATGTTGGCGCCAAGGCCCTGGTGCTGTCATGGTTTACTGTGCTCTCAGGTCAGGTAGTTGCAGGGTTAACTCGGATGGCCTCTTTCTGGGTCCTGGGAGGCTTTTTATAACCTTACTGTGAGGTCAATCCTTGTTGTTTATACTCTGACCCTTGGCTGAGTGTGTCTGACCCTGGTGTGCATCTGCAGTACTAAAGTCTGTCTGTTTGGCTTTTGATCTGGTCCTGTCCCTGTTGTGATTCCTGCCTGCTCTTTCTGTACCGTCTATTGCTCGTTCTGGTTTTCTGATCTCTTGCTACATCCTGACTATTCTTCTGACAGCCCCTGTGTACTGTGCCGCCCTCTCCGTGTATGACCCCTGCCTGTCCGACCTGAGTTCCCCTCTCCTCTACTTCAGATTCCTTTTAAAATCCTGCACTGATCTCCAGCAGCAGATCGCTAAGCCTCGCCCCCTGTGGTCACATGATCGTAGGTCCTTCTGTTCTCTACCATACTCAGCACGCTGCTCAGGTCCCATCTGTCTGAGTTTTCCTTGTGGTATCTGACCCCGGGCTCTCCCGCAGTGTGGGTGAGTCACCCTGTTCATCTGTGGCAGTGCGCTGGTGCTGACAGGATCCTGACAGGTGCATGAGGGGTCTGGTGTAGTCCTGGAGAAGATGGCATCCTAGATCCTTGCAGCAGCAGTAAATCCTTATGGTCCGGTCCATGATCGAGGGTCTAGAAACAGTGAGCAGGAAGGAACACAGTACTTTGTCTTGTCAGAGTCCAGAGGCAGTATCTGGTTGGAAGCAGGTGTAACAGGAAACAACTCATGGTGGGTGTCCTGACTTCTAAGAAAAGTGCGTGCATCAACGCCCTGTCTACGGGGCTTGTCACTCACGATCAATGCTGTCAGCGGGGACTGGATATGTCCTTGTTGGCAGTGTCTGGTCATGGCTCACAGACCTGCCTGACTGTGGTTTGCTTTGTTTGGAGATCCAATAGTAAGAGCTCTGACACTGCCATTCTGTGAGCTGTGCGCTCCCGCCCTGACTGAATAATTTCCCATGCACTGTAGCTCTATTAACTTAGATGCACACCCTACACCCGGGTGCAAAGGTCGATCGGGGGCCTTTTGCTTTCCCGCATGCAACCTGGGTGACAGCCCCGACAGTTCCAGATCCGTCACGGAGTAGGTCCCTGATCTGGGTGTTTTCCTTACATTGGCATATGTGAGTCATGTAGAGAATGTGAGTTTGGCATATGTGGCTGTGTAGAGTACATTAGGCTGGCATATGTAAATTTTGTAGATTTCATCAGGTTGGCATATGTGAGCCATGTAGAGTACATTAGGATGTCATATGTAAGTTTTGTAGAGTGCATTAGGTTGGCATATGTAAGTTATGTAGAGTACTTCCAGTCATGCAATAAATTAGAGCATGTTAGAAATAAATTTTGTAGTTCATGGATGAGTGGTACACGTTGAAATAGTTATGTATGCATAGGCCAGATGCATACAAGGAAAATATAAAAATCTGGTAAAGTAAAAAGCAAACTTACTAAATGGATGACAGTAAAAACAATTACTGAGTGACTGCAACTAAATTAAGTTAAACGTAATTTTTTGTAGTAAAAAAAACTGCAGTATAAGTACTATAAGAATTTTCCACAAAAATTCTGAAATTACTAAATGGATGTCAGAAAAAAAAATTACTGAGCGCCTGCAACTATATGATGCTAAATTTGATTCTATAAATTAGTAGAAAGAAACTGTACTAGAAGAATTTTCCACTAATATTGTGAAACTACAATTGCTAAACCGACGTCAGTAAAAAAAAATTGACTGAGACCAGGCAACTATCCGATACTAAGTCTGACTCTATATATTAGTAGAAAAAAACTGTAGTATAAGTGAATTGCTACAGTATATTTTTACTGTCCTTAATCCCTAATCTAGTTCTATCAACTAATCAAAACTATTATTTTTATTTGATTCTTTTTGTACACTTTACTATCTGATGCTAATTCTGACAATTCTCAGCTGACATCGACCCCAAAAACCATTCCCCCAATTGCCAGCGCACCAGGGCAATTAGTAAGACTTAAGGCAAAGCGCCAGATTTGAAGGATCTCATGTGAGGCGCCGTTTCTGGAGTGGCTTTGGACTGATATTTTTAGGCTGGGAAGGGCCCAATAACCATGGACTTTCCCAGGCTGGTGATATCAGCCCTCAGCTGTCTGCTTTACCTTTGCTGGTTTCAAAAATAGGGTGGACCCCACTTGCTTTTTTAATTTAATTATTTATTTATGTGGCTTAATAGAAAGCACTACAAGCTATTTAACTATCTATCAATTATCTATCACTGATCTGTCTAGTATTTATCTATATATTATCTTTGAACATCACTTAAAAATCTGTCATTTCTATTTTGCATTTTCTTCCGGTACGTTCTCACACGTACAACACACATACCTCATAGCCCGTGTACACATGTAGAGCACAAGGATGACACACTTATAGCACACGGATGTTGAAAAATAAGCACACGGATTGTAAAAACATAATGTCCTACATGGACATGTTTTTATGCACACATGTGAAAGGGGCCTTAGGCTGTAAGAGGGGGCCAACCAGCATCACCTGAAGATGTTCTAATAATTGTAATGCATTATGTTAATTCATATCTCAGTTGCTGGACTGATTTTTAAAGTGTACTCAGAAAATTAATGCTAATTTAAGGAAAGGATGGCAATAAGTCAGAAGTTCAGGGAGTGGTTTCAGCTATATAAGGGGCTGTACAAGTCTAGTACACCAGAGTACCTGTAGTTACAGCACAATGAGCATCAGCCAGTCAGACAAATTATGCCAGACAGGAATCCAGAAAAAGTGGCAGAATCATATTCCTGGAAATGATTACAGCTTAGTGGGAAGCTGCGAGAGGCCCAAATGGGAACATAGATGGGAAAGACGATGGAGCAGAGCTGAGACACTTGCAGGCTGGACAGTGTCACCATCTAACAGTGGATTGCGAGGTGTGGAAGATTTATAATGTGAAGTCTATGTCTTGCCTCATAGAAGCATCTAGAAAGGTAGCTGCTGTTTGCCAATGTGCGGGAAGTAGTAAAGATGTATTCTGCTCGTAGGGATCTGCATGATTGTGAGATCATAATTAGTAAAACTCTGCCTTGTATAACCATCCGTATGAAAACTCTATCAATCTGAATACCGTGCAGCCTGATGCTGGTTATGTGTTAAGTTTTTCAAGCTCAACTACTTCAGTTAAATACTTTCTTGCTCATTTGTTTCACTACACTACAGTACAGACCGTTTCCACCTGCCTCAAATTGAGTTATACAGATAGTGTAAGAGTGGCCATAGTCATCACATCGCATGTGTCACTAAACTGGTGTTCAGGGCATTGTTCAAGGCATTAATTGTCTTTTTACAGGACGTGTACATTATTGTCCCCACACCCAAGTCCTATCTCTCTCTTGCTGCAGATGGGTCCAATCCATAAAGCACACTGCACATGTATGGTCAACTCTTCATTCGCTGTCTGCATGTGATGGCCTACCAGCCACCTTGTCTGACAGAACAGGGGCCAATGCCCCCCCTGGTCTTCCAGTATTTGGAGGATCAGGAGGCAGATATGCAATGAATGTCTAATATAAAAAAGTTCTTAAAGAACTATTTTAAAAAAATGTTGTTATATTACATAAAAAGTGTTGCCATACATTTACATAGTTTCATTTGTGTCATGGTCTCCATAGTTTGAACACAGCATAGATTTAGTACAAATAACATTTCGTTTGATAATTGCTCTACAGAAAAAGTGTCATAGTGCAGCAGAATTGGAGTCATGCATGACTCAGTCACTTTAATCATATTGGATGTATAATGTTCCATCATTCAATTAGAGTTGATTTGAAATTAAATAAATTGTGTCCTTGAGCTGTGAGATTTATTTACAGACACTAAATGATACGGTCTTCTATTTTCATACTCTACATCCATTCACTTTACACCTTAGCAACAGTTTATTAAAGAAATTGCAAGCTTAGACAAACTTAGATGTAGCTAATTCACATACAGTATGTTCATAGAGAGGATACTTACTTTATTATACAAAGACATAAAACTATAAAATAAAAGTCTTACCATAAATGAACAAAACAAGTTAAAGAACTCAGAAGTAGAGAATGAGATGAGTGGATCTGACAAAATTTTGTTGTCTGTTCGTGCCGATTTTACCAGGAAATTTGATTTAAATTTAAACTCCCTTATTATAATCTGGCATGTCTCCAAACCACAGGGCATAATAAAAGTAAGATGTAAAAATTTAAAAAAACTTTATAGTCACCTTATCAATCACCTCTTTCACCAATCCCACTGTGCCCTGCCCGCTGTCCGGTCATCTATGCCTCCAACGCATCTTTGGCCCGCCATGCTTCTAGTGCACCTTTGGAACGGTGTTCACCCTAGACCGGCCACAAGTAGGCCCTGGAGCATGCACAGTGAAATCCAGGTACCTGCAATGGAGACTTTTTCCTCAATTCATGTGAATCGAATTACAGAAAATCTATATTCTGTAGAATGTGCATTTTGTCAAATAAAATTCAATTCCACTTGAATAAATTTGCCCATCTCACTCAGAAACAATTCATACAGATGTATGTATGCTGTTCACATACAACAGTGCCACATACAAGCCTCTATCGTTCATTAATATAACAAGCAACCATCCCCTCCATGGATTGGTAGGCCGAGAATGATTGTCTCATAGGTATGTTTGCACCTGTATTGCCGCCATCTTAACTACACTACTCAAAAAAATAAAGGGAACACTTAAACAACAGAATATAATTCCAAGTAAATCAAACTTCTGTGAAATCAAACTGTCTACTTAGCAAGCAACACTGTTCGACAATCAATTTCACATGCTATTGTGCAAATGGAATAGACAACAGATGGAAATTGTTGGCAATTATCAAGACACACTCAATAATTGAGTGGTTCTGCAGTTGCGGACCACAGACCACATCTCAGTACTAATGCTTTCTGGCTGATATTTTAGTCACTTTTGAAAGTTGGTTGTGCTTTCACACTCATGGTAGCATGAGACGGACTCTACAACCCACACAAGTGGCTCAGGTAGTGCAGCTCATACAGGATGGCACATCAATGCGAGCTGTGGCAAGAAGGTTTGCTGTGTCTGTCAGCATAGTGTCCAGAAGCTGGAGGTGCTAACAGGAGACAGGCCAGTACACCAGGAGATGTGGAGGGGGCCGTAGGAGGGCAACAACCCAGCAGCAAGACCGCTACCTCAGCCTTTGTGCAAGGAGGAACAGGAAGAGCACCGCCAGAGCCCTGCAAAATGACCTCCAGCAGGACACAAATGTGCATGTGTCTGCACAAATGGTTAGAATCCGACTCCATGAGGATGGTCTGAGTGCCCGACATCCACAGATAGGGGTTGTACTCACAGCCCAACACCGTGCAGGATGCTTGGCATTTGTCGCAGAACACCAGGATTGGCAAATTTGTCACTGGCACCCTCTGTGCACTTCACAGATGAAAGCAGTTTCACACTGAGCACATGTGACAGACGTGACAAAGTCTGGAGACGCCATGGAAAGCGTTCTACTGCCTGCAACATCCTTTTTTTATGACCTGGTGGTTAAGAGGCCACACTGATATGACCTGGTGGCTAAAACGCAACATGGAGCGAGCTCTGAGAAGGTGGTATCTCTACCGACCGCAGTCCCTAATCCTAACAACAACACTAGAAATAGCCGTGGGATGTCCTGACTCTCCCTAGACACCTCTTCACAGCCTAAGAAATAACTACCCCTAAAGAAGGAAATAGAAAGCTATCTTGCCTCAGAGAAAACCCCCAAAAGGAAAGATAGCCCCCCACAAATATTGACTGTGAATGGAGAGGGAAATGACGTACAAAGAAATGAAGTCAGAATTCAGCAAAGGAGGCCAAAACTAATCTAGATAGACAGAGAGAAAAGGATACTGTGTGGTCAGTATAAAAACTACAAAATCCATGCAGAGTTTACAAAAATGAACTCCACACCGACTTACAGTGTGGAGGGGCAAATCTGCTTTCCCAGAGCTTCCAGCTAGCCTGAATACCACATAGTGACAAGCTGGACAAAAAGAGACATATTTGCAAAGCAATAGAGTCCAAACAAATGAACAAACAAAAACTAGCAAAAACTTATCTTTTGCAGACAAGGACTGGCCATATGAGAATTCCAAGGAAAGAACCAAATCCAACCAAGAACATTGACAGCAGGCTTGGACTAAAGCCCAGAGCAGGTTTAAATAACAAACCCAGGCAAGACGATTAGTAAAGGCAGCTGCTACAGCTACCTAAAGGAGCAGCAGTTCCACTCGAAACCACCAGAGGGAGCCCAAGGGCGGAACTCGCAAAAATACCATTAGCAACCACAGGAGGGAGCTCCAGAACGGAATTCACAACAGTACCCCTACCTTGAGGAGGGGTCACCGAACCCTCACCAGAGCTCCCAGGCCGATCAGGATGAGCCAAATGGAAAGCACGAACCAAGTCGGCAGCATGAACATCGGAGGCAACAACACAAGAATTATCCTCCTGGCCATAACCCTTCCACTTGAACAGATACTGAAGCTTCCGCCTCGAAAAACGAGAATCCAAAATCTTCTCCTCCACATATTCCAATTCCCCCTCAACCAACACCGGAGCAGGAGGATCAACGGAGGGAACCATAGGTACCACATATCTCCGCAACAAGGATCTATGGAACACATTATGAATGGAAAAGGAAGCTGGAAGGGCCAAACGAAAAGACACTGGATTGATAATTTCAGAAATCTTATAGGGCCCAATAAAGCGAGGCTTGAACTTAGGGGAAGAAACCTTCATAGGAACATGACGAGAAGACAACCAGACCAAATCACCAACACGAAGCCGGGGACCAACACACCGACGACGGTTAGCAAAACGTTGAGCCTTTTCCTGAGACAACGTCAAATTGTCCACCACATGAGTCCAAATTTGCTGCAACCTGTCCACCACGGAATCCACACCAGGACAGTCAGAAGGCTCACGCTGCCCTGAAGAAAAACGAGGATGAAAACCAAAGTTACAAAAGAAAGGCGAAACCAAGGTAGCAGAACTAGCCCGAATATTAAGGGCAAACTCGGCCAACGGCAAAAAGGTCACCCAATCATTCTGATCAGCAGACACGAAGCATCTCAAATAGGTTTCTAAGGTCTGATTGGTTCGTTCCGTTTGGCCATTTGTCTGAGGATGGAATGCTGAAGAAAAAGACAAATCAATGCCCATTCTAGCACAAAAGGACCGCCAAAACCTAGAAACTAACTGGGAACCTCTGTCAGACACAATATTCTCCGGAATACCATGCAAACGAACCACATGCTGAAAAAATAATGGAACCAAATCAGAGGAGGAGGGCAACTTAGGCAACGGCACCAAATGGACCATCATAGAAAACCGGTCACAAACCACCCAGATGACAGACATCTTCTGAGAGACAGGAAGATCAGAAATAAAATCCATGGAAATATGCGTCCAGGGCCTCTCAGGAATAGGCAAAGGCAAAAAGCAACCCGCTAGCACGGGAACAGCAAGGCTTAGCCCGAGCACAGGTCCCACAGGACTGCACAAACGAACGCACATCCCGCGACAAGGAAGGCCACCAAAAGGACCTAGCCACCAAATCTCTGGTACCGAAAATCCCAGGGTGACCAGCCAACACCGAACAATGAACCTCAGAAATTATCCTACTAGTCCATCTATCAGGAACAAACAATTTCTCCACAGGACAGCGGTCAGGTTTATCAGCCTGAAACTCCTGAAGTACCCGCCGCAAATCAGGGGAGATGGCAGAAAGAATCACCCCCTCCTTGAGGATCCCAGGCGGCTCAAGAACTCCCGGAGAATCAGGCAAAAAACTCCTAGAAAGGGCATCAGCCTTCACATTCTTAGAACCCGGAATATACGAGACCACAAAATCAAAATGTGAGAAAAACAGAGACCACCGAGCCTGTCTAGGATTCAACCACTTAGCAGACTCGAGGTAAATCAGATTCTTGTGATCAGTCAAGACCACCACGCGATGCTTGGCTCCCTCAAGCCAATGTCCCCACTCCTCAAATGCCCACTTCATAGCCAACAACTCCCGATTGCCGACATCATAATTACGCTCAGCAGGCGAAAACTTTCTGGAGAAGAAAGCACACGGTTTCATCAAAGAGCCATCAGAATTTCTCTGAGACAAAACAGCCCCTGCCCCAATCTCAGAAGCATCAACCTCAACCTGAAAAGGGAGAGAAACATCTGGCTGACGCCAGAATCCACAAATGCCATAACAGAAAAGGACGACAATGAGCAAATCAGGGTAACAGACAAGAGAAATTTAGGCTGTACAGTATAAATGGTAACAGACCCAGGAACCCTCCTAGTATGCTTAGGGCAATCAGAAATAGCATGAGCAGAATCACCACAGTAAAAACACAGGCCATTCTGACGTCTGAATTTCTGTCTTTCTGCTCTAGTCAAAATCCTATCACATTGCATAGAGTCAGGACTTTGCTCAGAGGACACTGCCATATGGTGCACCACCTTGCGCTCACGCAAGCGCCGATCAATCTGTATGGCTAGAGACATAGATTCGCTCAAACCGGTAGGCGTAGGAAAGCCCACCATAACATCTTTAAGGGTTTCAGAAAGACCTTTTCTGAAAATAGCAGCCAGAGCCTCTTCATTCCACTTAGTGAGCACAGACCATTTTCTAAATTTCTGGCAGTATAACTCTGCCGCTTCTTGACCCTGACATAAGGCCAACAGTGTTTTCTCAGCATGCTCTACTGAGTTAGGTTCGTCATACAACAATCCGAGCGCTTGAAAAAATGCATCCGCACTCAACAATGCCGGATCCCCTGTATCAAGAGCAAAAGCCCAGTCTTGAGGATCACTACGCAGTAAGGATATGATGATTTTTACTTGCTGAATGGGATCACCAGAAGAACGGAGTTTCAAAGCAAAAAACAATTTGCAGCTATTTTTAAAGTTCAAAAACTTGGATCTGTCCCCAAAAAACAAATCAGGAGTAGGAAATCTAGGCTCTAGAGCCGGAGTCTGGACAATATAATCTTGGATACTCTGGACTCTTGCAGCAAGTTGATCCACACGAGAAAACAAACTCTGAACCTCCATACCAGAGCATATATCCAGCACCACCCAGATATCAAGAGGAAAAAAAAGACAGAACAGAGCACAGAAAATAAAATGGTTCAGAACTTTCTTTTCCTTCTTTTGAGATGCATTTAATTCATTTCTGGCCTGCTGTACTGTTATGACCTGGTGGTTAAGAGGCCACACTGATATGACCTGGTGGCTAAAACGCAACATGGAGTGAGCTCTGAGAAGGTGGTATCTCTACTGACCGCAGTCCTCAATCCTAACAACAACACTAGAAATAGCCATGGGATGTTCCTGACTCTCCCTAGACACCTCTTCACAGCCTAAGAAATAACTACCCCTAAAGAAGGAAATAGAAAGCTATCTTGCCTCAGAGAAAACCCCCAAAAGGAAAGATAGCCCCCCACAAATATTGACTGTGAATGGAGAGGGGAATGACGTACAAAGAAATGAAATCAGAATTCAGCAAAGGAGGCCAAAACTAAACTAAATAGACAGAGAGAAAAGGATACTGTGCGGTCAGTATAAAAACTACAAAATCCACGCAGAGTTTACAAAAATGAACTCCACACCGACTCACGGTGTGGAGGGGCAAATCTGCTTTCCCAGAGCTTCCAGCTAGCCTGAATACCACATAGTGACAAGCTGGACAAAAAGAGACATATTTGCAAAGCAATAGAGTCCAAACAAATGGACAAACAAAAACTAACAAAAACTTATCTTTTGCAGACAAGGACTGGCCATATGAGAATTCCAAGGAAAGAACCAAATCCAACCAAGAACATTGACAGCAGGCATGGACTAAAGCCCAGAGCAGGTTTAAATAACAAACCCAGGCAAGGCGATTAGTGAAGGCAGCTGCTACAGCTACCTAAAGGAGCAGCAGTTCCACTCGAAACCACCAGAGGGAGCCCAAGGGCAGAACTCACAAAAATACCATTAGCAACCACAGGAGGGAGCTCCAGAACGGAATTCACAGCAATCCTTCCGCATGACTGATTTGGCAGTGGGTCAGTAATGGTGTGGGGTGGCATTTCTTTGGAGGGCCGCACAGCCCTCCATGTGCTTGCCAGAGGTAGCCTGGCTGCCATTAGGTACCGAGATGAGATCCTCAGACCCCTTGTGAGACCATATGCTGGTGTGGTTGGCCCTGGGTTCCTCCTAATGCAGGACAATGCCAGACCTCATGTGGCTGGAGTGTCAGCAGTTCCTGCAAGATGAAGGCATTGAAGCTATGGACTGGCACGTCCATTCCCCAGACATGAATCCAATTGAACACATCTGGGACATCATGCCTCGCACCATCCACCTTCAGGTTGCACCACAGGCTGTCCAGGAGTTGGCAGATGCTTTAGTTCTGGTCTGGGAGAAGATCCCTCAGGAGACCATCCGCAGCCTCATCAGGAGCAAGCCCAGGTGATGTAGGGAGGTTGTACAGGCACATGGAGGCCACGCACACTACTAAGCATCATTTTCTTGTCTTGAGGCATTTCCACTGAAGTTGGATCAGCCTGTAACTTCATTTTCCACTTTCATTTTGAACATCATTCCAACTCCAGACCTCTGTGGGATTTACATTGATAATTTTTAGGTTTTATTGTTCTCAACACATGTAATGTATAATGATTTACAGCTGGAATATTTCATTCAGTGATATCTAGGATGTGGGATTTTAGCGTTCCCTTTATTTTTTGAGCAGTGTACATGGGTCTCCTGCATTCTGCATTTGATTGGAGTACTGGGCAGCTAAATATCACTGCCTTTTTTCTGTTTTTTTTATAATCTAAAGGTTTATCGTCAATTAGTTCCATAAAACTCATATACTGTATGCCATATAGAGTATGAGGCACATGGAGGAAGACAGAAACAGCAATAGCCCACAAGGGGCACAATGATCCAATCAAGGTAAATCACTAGCAGCAGGGATCTGACACATACCAGTTATTAAAGAGTAACTTTTAATAGATGATTCTTAAACTGGAGCTCAAGCACCAAATAGCCACCTAGACAGATACAAGACATGTACGTCCCACACATTTTTGTCAATATTTTATTATATCTTTTTATGAGACAACACTGAAGATATGACACTTTGATGCAATGTAAAGTAGTCAGTGCACAGCTTGTATAACAGTTGGTTATTTGTGTGCCCTCTAAATAACTCAACACATAGCCATTAATGTATAAAATTCTGGCAACAAAAGTGAGTACACCCATAAGTGAAAAAGGCCAAATTGTGCCCAAATGTGAATATTTGGTGAGTAGCTGTCCTGCCCAACTCTTCAGATGCTCACATTAAAACCTAGTCCTGTTATGGCTGATTAACCCCTTTTAATACTATGTGTACTAGAGCATTACTCCAGGTTGTAAATCACAAAGGACATCCACCTTTGTGATACATACAGTATTTTCCTTCCATTATGTGTCCGGCAACCACCTTACAACATGTTTATTTCCTCTCTGTGTATTGCAACAACATGAAAAAAAACAGAGGAAAAATGCAAATTGGACATACAGTTGAAACGAGAAGTTTACATACACTATATAAAAAGATACATATGCATGTTTTTCTCAATATCTGACATTAAAGCAGAATAAACCTTCTCCGTTTTAGGTCAATTAGGATTACCATAATTATTAATATTTGCCAAATTCTTGAATAATGAGAGAAAGAGAATGTTTAATGCATTTTATTACTTACTGCAAAGTCAAATGATTACATACATTTCATTAGCATTTAGTACCATTGCCCTTAAACTGAATGACTTGGGTCAAATGTTTGGGATATCCATCCACAAGCTTTTCACAATATGTTTTCAGAATTTGGTCCCATTCCTCCTAACAAAATTGGTGTAACTGATCCAGGTTTGTAGGTCACCTTGCTCGCACCTACCTCTTCAGCTTTGCCCATACATTTTCAATAGGATTGAGATCAGGGCTTTGTGATGGCCACTCCAAAACATTTACTTTTTGATCCTTCAACCACTTTGTTACCATTTTGGCAGTATGCTTCGGGTCCTTGTCCATGTGGAATACCCTTTTCCACTCAAGCTTTAACTTCCTGACTGATGTCTTGAGATGTTGCTTCAGTTTTTCCGCATAATCCTCTTTTCTCATGATGCCATATATTTTGTGAAGTGCATCAGTCCCTCCTGGAGCAAAACAACCCCACAACATGATGCTTCCAGCCCCATGTTTCACATTTTGGATGGTGATCTTAGGCTTCCAAGCTTCTCCCTTTTTCCTTCAGACATAGCGATGGTCATTATGCCCAAAAAGTTCAATTTTAGTTTCATCAGACCACAGGACATGTCTCCAGATATTAAGGTCTGTGTTCCTGTGTGCATTTTCAAATATTAACCTGGCTTTTTTATGTTTCGTTTGGAGTATTGGCTTCTTCCTGACAGAGTGGCCTTTCAGCCCATGTTGATACAGTACTTGTTTCACTGTGGATATTGACACAATCTTACCATCTTCCGCCATCATCTTCACAAGGTCTTTTGCTTCTGCCCTTGGGTTGATATGCATGTCGGACCAAAGCATGTTCATCTCTGGGACACAGAACCCATCTCCTTCTGAGTGGTATGATGGCTGGATATTTCCATAATTGTTTGCACAGATGAACGAGGCACCTTCAGGTAACTTGAAATTGTACCCAAGGATGTGCCAGACTTGTGCAAGTCTGCAATTCTCTTCCTGATATTTTGGCTGATTTCTTAAGACTTTCCCATTATGCTATACAAGGAAGCAGTGTGTTTCAGGTGTGTATTAAAAGACATCCACATGTGTGTCTCTAATTAACTCAGATGTTACCAAAAAAACTATCAGAAGCTGCCAAACACATGACATCATCATATGGGCAGTCCAGAATTGTTAAAAGGTATAGTACTCTTTATGTAAGTAAACTTTTGACTTTGCAGTAAGTAATAAAAATGCCTTAAAACATTCTCTCTCTCATTATTCAGGCATTTAGCAAATATTAATAATTATGGAAATTCTATTTGACCTAAAACGGGAATGGTTTATACTGATTTAATGTCAGATATTGAGAAAAACATGCATGTGTCTTTTTATATAAAGACAGTTTCAGTTCTACAGTTTATATTCACACAAAACCCCAAAAAGGGTCCAGACAAAATTGTTGGCACCCTCAACATAATATTCAGTTTAATACCCTTTAGAATAAATAACTGCAATCAATCACTTACTATAACAATCAACAAGCTTCTTATACTTCTCAACAGGAATTGTGGACCACTCTTCTTTTGCAAACTGCTCCAGGTCTCTCATATTTGAAGGCGCCTTCTCACAACAGCAATTTTAAGATCTCTCCACAGATGTTCAATGGGATTTAGATCAAGACTCATTGATGACCACTTTAGAACTCTCCAGCGCTTTGATTCCATGCATTTCGGGGTGCTTCTTGAAGTATCATGGATAGAAGACTATTTGGATTGTCATGATGTCTTCCATCGCTGATATGAATGCGTTGGTTAAAGGTTCAGTACATATACAGTACAGACCAAAAGTTTGGACACACCTTCTCATTTAAAGATTTTTCTGTATTTTCATGACTGAAAATTGTACATTCACACTGAAGGCATCAAAACATGTGGAATTATATACTTAACAAAAAAGTGTGAAACAATTGAAATTATGTCTTATATTCTAGGTTCTTCAAAGTAGCCACCTTTTGCTTTGATGACTGCTTTGCACACTCTTGGCATTCTCTTGATGAGCTTCAAGAGGTAGTCACCGGGAATGGTCTTCCAACACTCGTGAATGAGTTCCCAGAGATGCTTAGCACTTATTAGCCCTTTTGCCTTCACTCTGCGGTCAAGTTCACCCCAGCCATCTCGATTGGGTTCAGGTCTGGTGACTGTGGCGGCCAGGTCATCTGGTGTAGCACCCCATCACTCTCCTTCTTGGTTAAAATTGCCCTTACACAGCCTAGAGGTGTGATTGGGGTCATTGTCCTGTTGAAAAATAAATGATGGTCCATCTAAACGCAAACTGGATGGAATAGCATGCCCCTGCAAGATGCTGTGGTAGCCATGCTGCTTCAGTATGCCTTCAATTTTGAATAAATCCCCAACAGTATCACCAGCAAAGCACCCCCACACCATCACACCTCCTCCTCCTCCATGCTTCACGGTGGGAACCAGGCATGTAGAGTCCATCCGTTCACCTTTTCTACATCGCTCAAAGACACGGTGGTTGGAACCAAAGATCTCAAATTTGGACTCATCAGACCAAAGCACAGTTTTCCACTGGTCTAATGTACATTCCTTGTGTTCTTCAGCCCAAACAAGTATCTTCTGCTTGTTGCCTGTCTTTAGCAGTAGTTTCCTAGCAGCTATTTTACCATGAAGGCCTGCTGCACAAAGTCTCCTCTTAACAGTTGTTGTAGAGATGTGTCTGCTGCTAGAACTCTGTGTGGCATTGACCTGGTCTCTAATCTGAGCTGCTGTTAACCTGTGATTTTTCCTGTTTTCTAGTACACGACATGCTAAAACCAATGATGTCATTGAAAAGTGCAAATTGTCCAGCAAAAAACAAGCCCTCACATGGCCATGTTGATGGAAACATAAAAACTTATGCCTCTGGGAAGGAGGGGAGTGAAAAACAAGAATGCAAAAACGGAAAAGGGCAAGGTTGTGACGGGGTTAAAAAAATGAACGTTTAACTTTTTTTCACAAAAAATTTACTTCAGCTCCAATTTGTTTTATTATACCAAGGGTAACCAAAGAAATTGGACCCCAAAAGTTGTTGTACAATATGTCCTGAGTACACTGATACCCCACATGTGGGGGTAAACCACTGTTTGGGCGCATGGCAAAGCTTGGAAGGAAGCACCATTTGACTTTTCAATGCAAAATTAATTGGAATTGAGATGGGACGCCATGTCGCGTTTGGAGAGCCCCTGATGTGCCTAAACATTGAAACCCCCCACAAGTGACACCATTTTGGAAAGTAGACCCCCTAAGGAACTTATCTAGGTGTGTGGCGAGCACTTTGACCCAGCAAGTGCTTCAAAGAAGTTTATAATGTAGAGCCATAAAAATAAAAAATCATATTTTTTCACAAAAATGATCTTTTTACCCCCAATTTTTTATTTTCACAAGGGTAACAGAAGAAATTGGATCCAAAAAGTTGATGTGCAATTTGTCCTGAGTATGCTGATACCTCATAAGTGGGGGTAAACCACTGTTTGGGTGCATGGCAGAGCTCGGAATGGAAGGAGCGCCATTTGACTTTTCAATGCAAAATTGACTGGAATTGAGATAGGATGCCATGTCGCATTTGGAGAGCCCCTGATGTGCCTAAACATTGAAAGCCTTCACAAGTGACACTATTTTGGAAAGTAGACCCCATAAGGAACTTATCTAGATGTGTGGTGAGCACTTTGACCCACCAAGTGCTTCACAGAAGTTTATAATGTAGAGCCATAAAATTAAAAAATCATATTTTTTCACAAAAATTATCTTTTTGCCCCCAATTTTTTTATTTTCCCAAGGGTAACAGAAAAAATTGGACGAAAAACGTTGTTTTGCAATTTGTCCTGAGTATGCTGATACCTCATATGTTGGGGTAAACCACTATTTGGGTTCATGGCAGAGCTCGGAAGGAAAGGAGCGCCGTTTGACTTTTTAATGCAAAAAATTGACTGGAATTGAGATAGAATGCCATGTCACATTTGGAGAGCCCCTGATGTGCCTAAACATTGAAACCCCCCACAAGTGACACCATTTTGGAAAGTAGACCCCATAAGGAACTTATCTAGATGTTTGGTGAGCACTTTGACCCACCAAGTGCTTCACAGAAGTTTTGTAATGTAGAGCCATAAAAATAAAAAATCATATTTTTTCACAAAAATGATCTTTTTGCCCCCAATTTTTTATTTTCCCAAGGGTAACAGAAAAAAATGGACCAACAAGGTTGTTGTGCAATTTGTCCTGAGTATGCTGATACCTCATATGTGGGGGTAAACCACTGTTTGGGCACATGGCAGAGCTCGGAAGGGAAGGAGAAACATTTGACTTTTAAATGCAAAATTGACTGGAATTAAAGAACTTATCTAGATGTATTGTGAGAACTTTGAACCTCCAAGTGTTTCACTATAGTTTGTAATGCAGAGCCGTGTAAATATAAATTCTTTTTTCCACAAAAATTATATTTTAGCCCACAGTTTTGTATTTTCCCAAGGGTAACAGGAGAAATTGGACCCAAGAAGTTGTTGTCCAATTTGTCCTGAGTACGCTGATACACCATATGTGGGGGGAACCAACGTTTGGGCACATGGCAGAGCTCGGAAGGGAAGGAGAAACATTTGACTTTTAAATGCAAAATTGACTGGACTTGAGGTAGGACACCATGTCACGTTTGGAGAGCCCCTGATGTGCCTCAAAATTTAAACCCACCACAAGTGACCATTTTGGAAAGAAAACCCTCTAAGGAACCTATCTAGATGTATTGTGAGAACTTTGAACCTCCAAGTGTTTCACTATAGTTTATAACGCAGAACCGTGTAAATAAAATTTTTTTTTTCCACAAAAATTATATTTTAGCCCACAGTTTTGTATTTTCCCAAGGGTAACAGGAGAAATTGGACCCAAAAAGTTGTTGTCCAATTTGTCCTGAGTACGCTGATATCCCATATGTGGGGGGAACCACCGTTTGGGCACATGACAGAGCTCGGAAGGGTAGGAGCCGTTTTTTGGCCCTTTTGCCTTCACTCTGTGGTCCAACTCACCCCAACCATCTCGATTGGGTTCAGGTCTGGTGACTATGGAGGCCAGGTCATCTGGCGTAGCACTTCATCACCCTCCTTCTTGGTCAAATAGCCCTTACACAGCCTGGAGGTGTGTTTGGGGTCATTTTCCTGGTGAAAAATAAATGCTGGTCCAACTAAACATACACCAGATAGAATAGCATGCCCCTGCAAGATGCTGTGGTAGCCATGCTGGCTCAGTATGCCTTCAATTTTGAATAAATCCCCAACAGTATCACTATCAAAGCACCCCCACACCATCACACCTCCTCCTCCATGCTTCACGTTGGGAACCAGGCATGTAGAGTCTATCCGTTCACCTTTTCTACATCGCACAAAGACATGGTAGTTGGAACCAATGATCTTAAATTTGGACTCATCAGACCAAAGCACAGATTTCCACTGTTCTAATGTCCATTCTTTGTGTTCTTTAGCCCAAACAAGTCTCTTCTGCTTGTTGCCTGTCCTTAGCAGTGGTTTCCTAGCAGCTATTTTACCATGAAGGCCTGCTGCACAAAGTCTCCTCTTAACAGTTGTTGTAGAGATGTGTCTGCTGCTAGAACTCTGTGTGGCATTGACCTGGTCTCTAATCTGAGCTGCTGTTAACCTGCGATTTCTGAGGCTGGTGATTTGGATGAACTTATCCTCAGAAGCAGAGGTGACTCTTGGTCTTCTTTTCCTGTGAGCCAGTTTCTTTGTAGCGCTTGATAGTTTTTGCCACTGCACTCAGGGACACTTTCAAAGTTTGCCCAATTTTTCGGACTGACTGATCTTCATTTCGTACAGTAATGATGTCCACTCGTTTTTCTTTACTTAGCTGCTTTTTTCTTGCCATAATAAAAATTCTAACAGTCTATTCAGTAGGACTATCAGCTGTGTAGCCACCAGACTTCTGCACAACACAACTGATGGTCCCAACACCATTTATAAGGCAAGAACTCCCACTTATTAAACCTGACAGGGCACACCTGTGAATTGAAAACCATTCCTGGTGACTACCTCTTGAAGCTCATCAAGAGAATGCCAAGAGTGTGCAAAGCAGTCATCAAAGCAAAAGATGGCTACTTTGAAGAACCTAGAATATAAGACATAATTTCAATTGTTTCACACTTTTTTGTTAAGTATATAATTCCACATGTGTTAATTCATAGTTTTGATGCCTTCAGTGTGAATGTACAATTTTCATAGTCATGAAAATACAAAAAAAATCTTTAAATGAAAAGGTGTGTCCAAACTTTTGGTCTGTACTGTAGCTCCATATGAGGTCTTTTCAACAGATGCCTGAGGTCCTATCATCTACCAGACTTGTCAATATAACACAAAATACAAAGTGACACCATTCTAAAAACTGCATCCCTAAAAGTGCAAAAAATCACATTCAAGAAGTTTATTAACCCTTCAGGTGCTTCACGAGAACTAAAGCAATGTGGAAGGAAAAAATGAACATTTTACTTTTTTCACAAAAAATTTACCTTGAAACCAAGCTTTTTTTTATTTTCCCAAGGGTATCAGGAGAAAATGGACCACAACATTTGGTGGGCAATTTCTCCTGAGTACACCAATACCACGTATGTGCGGGAAAGCCATTGTTTGGGCGCATGGCAGAACTCAGAAGGGAGGGAGCACCGTTTGATTTTTTGAACGCAAAATTGTCTGGGATCAATGGTGGGTGTCATGTCACGTTTGGAGACCCCCTGATGTACCTAAGCAGTGGAAGCCCCCACTTCTAAATCCAACCCTAACACAACCCTAACACCAACCATAACCCCAACACACCCCTAACTGTTGTGAATTCTGTGGCAGAGCTCCCTCCTGTGGTCACAAGTGGTACTTCGGCTGATTCTCTCTGGGAGCTTCCGTTTGTGGAGGAAACTGGTACTGCTGCTTCTGAGTTTCCTCCCTCAGGTGATCTGGTGAGGTCGTTAGGTGCTTCTCTACTTAACCCCACCTAATGCTTTGATTCATGCTTCCTGTCTATGTCCAGTGTTGGACTTGTGTTTCTCTGGATCATTCCTGTGGCCTGCTGCTCTGCATAGCTAAGTGCTTCTTTGCTATTTGTTGCTATTTTTTCTGTCCAGCTTGTCTATTTGTTTTATATGTGGGGGGCTGCCTTTTCCTTTGGGGTATTTCTCTGAGGCAAGGTAGGCTTATTTTTTCTTTCTTCAGGCTAGTTAGTTTCTCAGGCTGTGCCGAGTTGCATAGGGAGCGTTAGGCGCAATCCACGGCTGCCTCTAGTTGTGTTTGGAGAGGTTCAGGGATTGCGGTCTGCAGAGTTCCCACATCTCAGAGCTCGTTCTATTATTTTGGGTTATTGTCAGATCACTGTATGTGCTCTGACCTCCATGTCCATTGTGATACTGAATTGCCTTTCATAACAGTACAGGAAGCCAAAAGTACTAATGATTCTCAATAAAGGGAAAAAAGAAGTTCTGAGACCATTTTTTTTTCTTGGCTTTGTGTTTTGTCTTTTTTTTCCCCTAGACATTTGGCTGGTTCAGTACACAGGTGTAGCGATGGACATTAGAAGTCTGTCTTCATTTGTGGATCAGCTCTCGGCAAGAGTACAAAAGATTCAAGACACTATTGATCAGAAATCTATGTTAGAACCAATAATTCCTATTCCTGATTTGTTTTTTGGAGATAGAACTAAGTTTCTGAGTTTCAAAAATAATTGTAAGTTATTTCTGGCCTTGAAACCTCGTTCCTCTGGTGATCCAGTTCAACAGGTTTTGATTATTATTTCTTTTTTGCGCGGCGACCCTCAGGACTGGGCATTTTCTCTTGCGCCAGGAGATCCTGCATTAAGTAATATCGATGCATTTTTCCTGGCGCTCGGATTGCTGTACGATGAGCCTAATTCAGTGGATCAGGCAGAAAAGAATTTGCTGGCTGTTTGTCAGGGTCAGGATGAGATAGAGGTATATTGCCAGAAATTTAGAAAATGGTCAGTGCTCACTCAATGGAATGAATCTGCGCTGGCAGCTATGTTCAGAAAGGGTCTCTCTGAAGCCCTTAAGGATGTCATGGTGGGATTTCCTATGCCTGCTGGTTTGAATGAGTCTATGTCTTTGGCTATTCAGATCGGTCGACGCTTGCGTGAGCGTAAATCTGTGCACCATTTGGCGGTATTACCTGAGCTTAAACCTGAGCCTATGCAGTGCAATAGGACTTTGACCAGAGTTGAACGGCAAGAACACAGACGTCTGAATGGGCTGTGTTTCTACTGTGGTGATTCCACTCATGCTATCTCCGATTGTCCTAAGCACACTAAGCGGTTCGCTAGGTCTGCCACCATTGGTACGGTACAGTCAAAATTTCTTCTGTCCGTTACCTTGATCTGCTCTTTGTCATCATATTCTGTCATGGCGTTTGTGGATTCAGGCGCTGCTCTGAATTTGATGGACTTGGAATATGCTAAGCGTTGTGGGTTTTTCTTGGAGCCCTTGCAGTGTCCTATTCCATTGAGAGGTATTGATGCTACGCCTTTGGCCAAGAATAAGCCTCAATACTGGACCCAGCTGACCATGTGCATGGCTCCTGCACATCAGGAGGATATTCGCTTTCTGGTGTTGCATAATCTGCATGATGTGGTCGTGTTGGGGTTGCCATGGCTACAAGCCCATAATCCAGTATTGGATTGGAAATCCATGTCGGTGTCCAGCTGGGGTTGTCAGGGGGTACATGGTGATGTTCCATTTTTGTCAATTTCGTCATCCACCCCTTCTGAGGTTCCAGAGTTCTTGTCTGATTACCGGGATGTATTTGATGAGCCCAAGTCCGATGCCCTACCTCCGCATAGGGATTGTGATTGTGCTATCAATTTGATTCCTGGTGGTAAATTCCCAAAAGGTCGACTGTTTAATTTATCCGTGCCTGAGCACACCGCTATGCGCAGTTATGTGAAGGAATCCCTGGAGAAGGGGCATATTCGCCCGTCATCGTCGCCATTAGGAGCAGGGTTCTTTTTTGTAGCCAAAACGGATGGTTCGCTGAGACCTTGTATAGATTATCGCCTTCTTAATAAGATCACTGTTAAATTTCAGTACCCCTTGCCTTTGTTATCTGATTTGTTTGCTCGGATTAAGGGGGCTAGTTGGTTCACCAAGATTGATCTTCGTGGTGCGTATAATCTGGTGCGAATCAGGCGAGGCGATGAATGGAAAACTGCATTTAATACGCCCGAGGGTCATTTTGAGTATCTAGTGATGCCATTCGGACTTGCCAATGCTCCATCAGTGTTTCAGTCCTTTATGCATGACATCTTCCGAGAGTACCTGGATAAATTCCTGATTGTGTACTTGGATGACATTTTGATCTTCTCGGGTGATTGGGAGTCTCATGTGAAACAGGTCAGAACGGTTTTTCAGGTCCTGCGTGCTAACTCTTTGTTTGTGAAGGGATCAAAGTGTCTCTTTGGTGTGCAGAAGGTTTCATTTTTGGGGTTCATCTTTTCCCCTTCTACTATCGAGATGGATCCTGTTAAGGTCCAAGCCATCCATGATTGGACTCAGCCGACATCTCTGAAAAGTCTGCAAAAGTTCCTGGGCTTTGCTAGTTTTTATCGTCGCTTCATCTGCAATTTTTCTAGTATTGCAAAACCATTGACCGATTTGACCAAGAAGTGTGCTGATTTGGTCAATTGGTCTTCTGCTGCTGTGGAAGCTTTTCAAGAGTTGAAGCGTCGTTTTTCTTCTGCCCCTGTGTTGTGTCAACCTGATGTTTCTCTTCCGTTCCAGGTCGAGGTTGATGCTTCTGAGATTGGAGCAGGGGCTGTTTTGTCGCAGAGAGGTTCTGATTGTTCAGTGATGAAACCATGCGCTTTTTTTTCCAGGAAGTTTTCGCCTGCTGAGCGGAATTATGATGTGGGCAACCGAGAGTTGCTGGCCATGAAGTGGGCATTCGAGGAGTGGCGTCATTGGCTTGAAGGAGCTAAGCATCGCGTGGTGGTATTGACTGATCATAAGAACCTGACTTATCTCGAGTCTGCTAAGCGTTTGAATCCTAGACAGGCTCGTTGGTCGCTGTTTTTCGCCCGTTTTGACTTTGTGATTTCGTACCTTCCGGGCTCTAAAAATGTGAAGGCGGATGCTCTGTCTAGGAGTTTTGTGCCCGACTCTCCGGGTTTATCTGAGCCGGCGGGTATCCTCAAGGATAGAGCCTTTTGTGGTAGGATGGGCATTGACTTGTCTTTTTCCTCGGCTTTTCATCCTCAGACTAATGGCCAGACCGAACGAACCAATCAGACCTTGGAAACCTATCTGAGATGCTTTGTTTCTGCCGATCAGGATGACTGGGTGTCCTTTTTGCCTTTGGCTGAGTTCGCCCTTAATAATCGGGCCAGCTCGGCTACCTTGGTTTCGCCATTTTTCTGCAATTCTGGGTTCCATCCTCGTTTCTCTTCAGGACAGGTTGAGTCTTCGGACTGTCCTGGTGTGGATACTGTGGTGGACAGGTTGCAGCAGATTTGGACTCATGTAGTGGACAATTTGACCTTGTCCCAGGAGAAGGCTCAACGTTTCGCTAATCGCAGACGCCGTGTGGGTCCCCGACTTCGTGTTGGGGATCTGGTTTGGTTATCTTCTCGTCATATTCCTATGAAGGTTTCCTCTCCGAAGTTTAAACCTCGTTTCATTGGTCCTTATAGGATTTCTGAGGTTATTAATCCTGTGTCTTTTCGTCTGACCCTCCCAGATTCTTTTTTCATACATAACGTCTTCCATAGGTCATTGTTGCAGAGATACGTGGCACCTATGGTTCCATCTGTTGACCCTCCTGCCCCGGTTTTGGTGGAGGGGGAATTGGAGTATATTGTGGAGAAGATTTTGGATTCTCGTGTTTCAAGACGGAAACTCCAGTATCTGGTTAAATGGAAGATTTATGCTCAGGAGGATAATTCCTGGGTTTTTGCCTCTGATGTCCATGCTCCCGATCTTGTTCGTGCCTTTCATGTGGCTCATCCTGGTCGGCCTGGGGGCTCTGGTGAGGGTTCGGTGACCCCTCCTCAAGGGGGGGGTGCTGTTGTGAATTCTGTGGCAGAGCTCCCTCCTGTGGTCACAAGTGGTACTTCGGCTGATTCTCTCTGGGAGCTTCCGCTTGTGGAGGAAACTGATACTGCTGCTTCTGAGTTTCCTCCCTCAGGTGATCTGGTGAGGTCGTTAGGTGCTTCTCTACTTAACCCCACCTAATGCTTTGATTCATGCTTCCTGTCTATGTTCCAGTGTTGGACTTGTGTTTCTCTGGATCATTCCTGTGGCCTGCTGCTCTGCATAGCTAAGTGCTTCTTTGCTATTTGTTGCTATTTTTTCTGTCCAGCTTGTCTATTTGTTTTGCTGGAAGCTCTGGGACGCAAAGGGTGTACCTCCGTGCCGTTAGTTCGGTACGGAGGGTCTTTTTGCCCCTTTGCGTGGTTTTCTTTAGGGTTTTGTGTAGACCGCAAAGTTATCTTTCCTATCCTAGTTCTGTCTAGAATATCGGGCCTCACTTTGCTGAATCTATTTCATCCCTACGTTTGTCTTTTCATCTTACTCACAGTCATTATATGTGGGGGGTTGCCTTTTCCTTTGGGGTATTTCTCTGAGGCAAGGTAGGCTTATTTTTTCTTTCTTCAGGCTAGTTAGTTTCTCAGGCTGTGCCGAGTTGCAAAGGGAGCGTTAGGCGCAATCCACGGCTGCCTCTAGTTGTGTTTGGAGAGGTTCAGGGATTGCGGTCTGCAGAGTTCCCATGTCTCAGAGCTCGTTCTATTATTTTGGGTTATTGTCAGATCACTGTATGTGCTCTGACCTCCATGTCCATTGTGATACTGAATTGCCTTTCATAACACCTAACCCTAATCCCAACCCTAACCATAACCCTAGCCACAATTCTAACTCCAAAACAACCCTAACCCCAATATCACAACTCTAACACCAACACAACCCTAACCCCAACCCTAGCCCTAACCCTAACCTTAGTCTAAACCCTAACCCTAGTCCCAACCCTAACCCTAGCCCAACCCTAACCCTAGCTCTAACACTAGCTCCAACCCCAACCACAGCCCTAACCCTAACTCCAGCCCCAACCCTAACCCTAGTCCAACCCTAACCCTAGCTCTAGCTCTAACACTAGCCCCAACCCAAACCCTAGCCCCAACCCTAACCCTAGCCCATCCCTAACCCTTGCTCTAACCCCAACACTAACCCTAACCCTAGCTCCAACCCAAACCCTAATGGAAAAATAGAAACAAAATTTAATTTTATTATTTTTAACTAACTAAGGGGGTGATAAAGGGAGGTTGATTTACCATTTTTTATTTTGATCACTGTGATAGGGTCTATCATAGTGATCAAAATGAACCAATAGGAAAAATCTCCTATTGTTGAGGGGTGCCGGCCGGCAGATCTCAGCGGGCGCACTGTTCATGCGCCCAAAATTGTCTTCTTGTAAGAAAACACCAAGGGCTGATGTGCTAGATCATATCAGAGGAGAGAGAAATACATGGGAAATCTGACTTATTTTGTGGTAGCCGTTATTCTGTGAATAACGGCAATCGCAACACTGGGGACGGTAAAAACTGACCCAAATCATGTTCTCCAATGAGAACTTGATTTCAGAGAATTTCCAATGCTGGGGGGTGCTATAACCTTATTTCTCAGCGTCGTTAAAAAGCGGCGCTAAGGAATGAGTATCCTTAACTGCCACCGTTAAAAGGCATATCAGTGTTCGTTAAGGGGTTAAATTCAATATTGTTTACAGGTATGAAGATAGATCTCTTAATAAAGTTTTTCTACTCTTTGTCTAATAAAACTATCTACTGCACAAATAGCTTTAAAATATATTGAGGTGCTCAACAATAAATTTAGCGATTCAGAGAAAATCAACTTTTTCTATTACGTAAATAACCTGAAAAATTCCCCAAGGATAGTCCCAAACTTAGAAACTGCTCCAGATCACAACACTAAATCCTGTCTATGACACCCACTTTCTTGAACGATGACTGCATCTTTGGGAATACAAAATATGGTGATGTGTCACAACAGTGCAACTGTCCGTTAAGGCCAAGAAGGCTCAGCAAAACTCCAGTATTTCTTTTTATTGCAGCACCTATTATTCTTATCACTAGCCATAATCAGCTCTTGCCAGCGCCACTCTTGTTCCTTACTGTCATCTTATGACTGCAACTTCTGACTTTCCTGAAGTAAGACCGTTATGGTCACAAGCTCTCAATCCACATCTATGACAGCCAGAACAAGGCTCTCATAAACTTGCATTGAAAATTGAACTTCGGATTACTCCAGCAAACACTGGAGCGATCCGGCAGGTTACAAACTGTAGATGGATAAAAGCAGAAGATGGCTGGTGGTAACTATAAGACTACATGCAGGGGCCATACATTAATAGCATCTCTCCATTGGTAAAATTTAAGAAAAAACGCTGGAGTGGTGCCTTAGTCCAAGTATGCACGTTCAGTGTTTGGTCAGTATTTTACATCGGCATCTGTAAGCCAAAACCAGGAGTGCGTGAAAAATACAGAAGTGGTGACGTGTTTTCTATTACACTTTTCCTTTGATTCTCCCACTCCTGGTTTTGGCTACAAATACTGATGTAAAATACAATATTATACTGTTACATGTTTTGATTTTACAATATTACTTACAATATATGATGAGACATTTCAGACTCATCATACAAGATATAAGATTTATAACGCTTTCTAGCTAAGTATTTATCTGCAGTTATTTTTTACTCAGAGAAACTGGTTGCATTAAATCATATACCATACTGACGCTCATAAACAACAGTCTAGTCAAGAATTATGGAAGCCGATCATTTTTAATCTACTTGACTTTAATATTGAACAAATTACAAATGAACTTGTCATTTGATGTTTATAGAGTACTTATTAGTAATTATTAACAATTAATCATCCAGAGCACTGAGGTCATCCTGATCCACAAAAAGGTAACATCTGGGCTTTAGATTTTCTCTCAACAGTTTATTCCATCATGTTGAGTGAAAAAAATGTTTGACTAGAATGTGATCCTTCGCGGATCGATCCGCTCATCTCTAGAAGAGTGGACAATAATTTGAGGAGGCAAGTTTGGTGCAAAGCTTGAACAGCATAGAGATAAACAAAATGAAGCATACCATAAATTGCTTTAATTTTACATGTAAAACATAAAATGTAATTCACAAAAAAATACATTGAAAAATATAATAGAAGCAGACAATGTGAAACTGACCAGAGGGATGGTGATCTTAATGCTGAGCTTTAAGTGAGTATCCTACAAGACGAGTTACTTCGCAGACTCGAGTACTATGACTATGGAAAAGATGACATAGTGTTCCAGTAGGGCAATGTCCTGAAGCATACGTCGAAATTAGCGAACGAACGAACTTTGGGAACATGTAGAAGAGGCCTGGAATCAGATATCAGTCAAGACATACTTGAATCTGATCGAAAATATGCTCAAAAGGCTTCAGGCAGTATTGAAAGCCAAAGATGAAATTACAAAATATTTTTAGGAGCAAAACAGTAACAATGCAGTAACATGACAAAAATGTTCATAACTAATCATATGCTAAATAGTTGCAATTCAAATTTATGCATGAGATAGCCAAGATGATTGTCTATAAAATGATGGTAGTCTCCCATTCGAAGCTGTAGTGGCTGATGACATATGGAGCTGAAAGTCAAAAGTTTAAAACATTGTTACCCTTTTGCTCGTCAATGTAAATAAAGGGATGTGCTTGTTTTACATCTGTCATGCAACAAATCCAGTTTGCTACAAAACTGATGATGGGTCTGGTACCATATTCCTGCACAGATAGAAGTTCTGGTGACGTATTCCTTTTCAGATAGTGGATCTGGTGATATATTCATGTAGTGATGATGGTTGTGGCACTGTATACATAACCACAATCATCATCAGTAGTGATGAGTGAGCATGCTTGCCACTACTCTGTACTCGCCCGAGTATCACGGTACTCAGTGTACTCGGCGAGAATCGAGCATTTCCGGGATTATTCGGCGGGAGCTCGGGTCTCCACCTTTAAATTTTGGCGCTTTTTAAGGCGCCAATGAACATGCAGGGATTGTCTTCCATGCACTGTAATACCGCAGCCATCTTTATTGTGGTATTACAGTGATTGGCTGGCCGTACAGCATCATCAGGTCTATAAGAGACCTGACGCCACCCTGATAAGCGCATTCTGCTCCGGACTCAGCTAGTATAGGGAGTGCTGCTGTTGAGATAGGGTCAGATTCGTTCTTTTATTAGTGTGGGTCTATTAGTGTTAAATCCACAAATCCTGATAAACCATCAGTCCTTTTTAGTGCTAATTCGGGGGTAAATAGATTGCATTGCTAGGTAGGCAGGGGAGTCTATGTGCGTATATCCACATCAGTGCAAGGCATGCAGGCACTGCATGTGAGTATATACTGTAGATCTCAGTGCATACCTCAAAAGGTTCCATTACTATCTGCTGCTGCGTATTTTATATATGCATAGCTGCAGGAATCCGTGGCTAGGATTTTTTTTTTGCACCTTATACCTGTTAATTTTATTACAAAGCAATCCATAGCCCCCTTTTTTCTACATTTATTTACTTGGTCACACTGCAGACAGGTCATTTCAATACAAGAGCATGATAATCTAACAATTTAAAACGTTTTTTTTTTTGTTTTTTTTGTCCCAGGCATCAGATGTGAGTGCGCAGAAAAGTCTGGTCTTTTTTTTTTGGTACTATAGTATTTTTTGGAGTGTCTTACAACATTTTTGGACACCATTTTGCTGACCAAAAAATCTTTAGCTGGGCCAAAAATATTTAGCTACAGTTCTTATATTTATCACTGTGAGTTGTACGCCACAGGCATCGCATATAATTGCGCTAAATATTTTACAATTTTAGTACACCATTTTTTTGTATGTCATAGCTACTTATTGACACAATTTTGGTGGGCCCAAAAAAATCAGGGCCACATTTTGAACAGTCTGTTATCTCAGTCAGACGCCTGGTCTATCTGTGGTCTCCAAATGCTTGCTTTTCAGGCATATATTCCACTTTTTTGTCTGTCTGCTACCCTTGGTCTATATTATTATTATTATTATTATTATTATTATTCATTTATATAGCACCATTAATTGCATGGTGCTGTACATGAGAAATGAGTTACATACAGAGTTATATATATCATTTACAGTAAACAAATTTACAGTGACAGACTGGTACAGAGGAGGGAGAGGACCCTGTCCTAGCGGACTTACATTCTACAGTATTGTGTGTTCAAATATTTAAAAAAAAACTCCAGGCCACATAAACAGTGTTAGGGCTAGCGGAACGCACCGAGTAAATAGAGATGTTTTTATTGATATTGGTGCGTTTGCAGCCCGGGGTCCACCGTGCAGGAGTACCTGCTGCTAGCAAACGGCGGAACTATATGGCGGTATAGACTAACTCAGTTAATTCACCGAGTAGCCGTGAAAGAGAAGACTCCACAGAGGCATAGACTAACTGCCCAAACAGAGAGCAGTCAGTGGTCACGCATGTACACAAAACTCCTCGCCGGAGGAGCCAGCATTCTAGGGGCTTATTTCAGCCGGGTCCCTGAACACACTCACATGTGACCACACTGGCGCAAAGCACATAACAATAGACAATACTAGCGCATGGCCGTGCGGCCATGCGGGCCTTAAATAGTTGCAGCACATTTAGGACCTTTCAAAGAAGGACCATTGGAGTTGCGGCAGTACCTGAGCATGTGACGCTAGATCTCCACTGAGAGATCTTGCCCTTGGCATGCTCAGAGTGCAAAGCAGGATTTAGTCCTAGCACCTACAAGGACCTTAGCTGCAGTATCTGATCATGTGACCCTCGATCTCCACTGAGAGATCTTACCCTGGGCATGCTCAGAACGTGAAAAGCAGGACTTAGCCCCAGAAGAGTCTGCTCACCGCTGTCCAGCACTGACTTCAAAGGCAGAAGCAGGAAATGCAGCAGTAACTCTTTGTACAAAGTGGGACTGAGCAAGATGCTGGGATTGACGTCTCCGCTGAGCAGGCTCCACTGCGGCAGGAGAAGAATGGGAGACCTCAGCAGAGATGGCCTGAAATTCCCCCTGTGCAGAGGCAGGAACTCGACCCCTAACAAACAGTCTTTTATCTCAGTCAGATGCCCGGTCTGTCTATGGTCTTCAAATACTTGTTTTGCAGGCATACATTCCACTTTTTTGTATGTCTGCTACCCATGGTCTATACATTATTTTGCGGTTAAACATTTTTTAAAAACTCCAGGCCACATATTGAAATAGTCGGTTTTATCAGACAGACGCCTTGGCTATCTGTGATCTCCAAATACTTGCTTTTCAGACATATATTCCACTTTGTTTTCTGTCTGCTACCTATGGTCTATACATTATTTTGCGGTTAAATTTTTTTAAAAATCTCCAGGCCACATATTGAAACAGTCTGTTATCTCCGTCAGACACCCTGTCTATCTTTGGTCTCCAAATACTTGCTTTTCAGGCATACATTCCACTTTTTTTCTCTCTGCTACCCTTGGTCTATACAGTATTTTGAGGGTAAAAAATCTAAAAAACTCCAGGCCACATATTACAACAGTCTGTTATTTCCATCCGACACCTGGTCTATCTGTTCTGTACAAATACTTGCTTTTCAGGCATACATTCCACTTTTTTGTCTGTCTGCTACCCTGGGTCTATGCAGCGCCCCAGGGTCCTGGTCGTTGCAGTAATGTCATTCTCCTCTAGGGGTGAGTGATGTTACGTTTGGAGGCAATAAAGGAGATCTCTTCCCCAGGTAAACACAATGCATGCAACATGTTCACACTCCAGACCAGAAGGGGGAGCTCTAAGCCTGTTTAAGGTGAACTCCCCTATAAGAACATCCTGATCTGGAGGGAAAAGGTTAAGTTCCTGTCAGGGAGACCGGGAGAGGAAGCATAGGAGCCCTGTGGCATGAAGTGCTGCAGCTCCTGGAAGAGACATGAACAGCGAACTATATTGCAGAGAGTCCACACAAAACTCACAAAAATTAACATAAATTTTTGGCCAAGAGAAAATAAATATATCTCTCCCAATATTTTTGCCCAAATCTCTGGGACAGCCTAGGATACTCCCCAATATATATAAAACAAAAAAACCGAGTATATAGATCCCAATACACATATTTAAAAATATACGTTTTTTATTAATCAACAATATTCTGAAAACATTACATCAGTAAATACATATATAGCACAGGATAAAGTGAGGAGGAAACAGATGGTAGCGGCGAAGCAGAAAGAAAAGTATATACTTACCCATCGTGTATGGATGTCTTTCCAAGTTCCACACGCAGCCCCCCTTTTTGAAAAAGCAGACCGCGAAACGTGCGTCAGGGGGGCTGCGTGTGGAACTTGGAAAGACATCCATACACGATGGGTAAGCTGCTTGGTACTTATGAATGGTAATATCTTTGCACTGTGGCACTTTAACTAATAATTTAACTATGGGAGATTGTGGCATTTGTCACATGAAATCCTTATACTAGTGATCTTGTACTAGCAGCCCCAGGGATGTGATATATACTTTTCTTTCTGTTTCGCCGCTACCATCTGTTTCCTCCTCACTTTATCCTGTGCTATATATGTATTTACTGATGTAATGTTTTCAGAATATTGTTTATTAATAAAAAACGTATATTTTTAAATATGTGTATTGGGATCTATATACTCCGTTTTTTTTGTTTTATATATATTGCAGAGAGTGTGCAGGAAATCAGAGCACAGGAGAGGAATATCAGAGGGAGACCGGCCAGGAGCAGGCTGCTTCCTTCTGAGGTGCAGAAATCCGGTAGCCAGAATATCGAGGGAGTAAGGATCTCTATGCTTTACTTCAGAGGCTGGCAGGACAGCTAATTGCAAGTTACTGATCTGCCCTATACCCAGGAGGCACGGCGGCAACTTGTGGGGGCCGGGGCATGCTAGAGTCCCTGTAAAAAGCCGCAGGCGATCAGTCATATGGGTTTGTCCTATCCATCTGGGGGACAGAGAAAGAGACTTAACTGTTATGAACTGGTGGTTCAGAAACACAATGGACCTGGTGGTTAAGAGCACACCAAGTGACCTGATAGTTACTAACAACATAGGACGAGCTCTGAGACGTGGGAACTCTGCTGACCGCAATCCCTAATCCTATCACACCACACTAGAGGTAGCCGTGGAGCGCTCCTGACCAGACCTAGGCGCCTCGGGCACAGCCTGAGAAACTAGCTAGCCCTGAAGATAGAAAAATAAGCCTACCTTGCCTCAGAGAAATTCCCCAAATGAAAAGGCAGCCCCCCACATATAATGACTGTGAGTAGAGATGAAAATACAAACACAGAGATGAAATAGATTTTAGCAAAGTGAGGCCCGACTTACTGAATAGACCGAGGATAGTAAATATAGCTTTGCGGTCAGCACAAAAACCTACAAACAACCACGCAGAGGGCGCAAAAAGACCCTCCGCACCGACTAACGGTACGGAGGTGCTCCCTCTGCGTCCCAGAGCTTCCAGCAAGCAAGACAAACAAAAATAGCAAGCTGGACAGAAAAAATAGCAAACCAAAGTAACACAAGCAGAACTTAGCTTATGCAGTGAAGACAGGCCACAAGGACGATCCAGGATAGAGCAAGACCAATACTGGAACATTGACTGGAGGCAAGGAACAAAGAACTAGGTGGAGTTAAATAGAGCAGCACCTAACGACTTAACCTCGTCACCTGAGGAAGGAAACTCAGAAGCCGCAGCCCCACTCAATCCACCAGAGGAAGCTCATAGACAGAACCAGCCAAAGTACCACTCATGACCACAGGAGGGAGCTTGACCACAGAATTCACAACACTTAACATCTAGAACATCTACAACAGTTGTGAGGACCTTATGAGAGGCTCAGCAGTAAGGTACTACAACACCCAGGCGCTATAGGAAGGCTACTGATTTCCACCTGGATAAGGGGACTCTGGATTTGCCTCCAAACCGGCCGGACTCTGCCTGCCCTGTGATCTGGTGCTCTGGACTGTGGATGCTGAAGCAACCTTGTGTCCTCGTTCTTCACTGCGCCTTACATCATTCATCATCTACACACTGAGAAGGCCTGGGGATATACTTCACCTGTGGGAAGGTATACCATCTAGCTGCCATAACATCACCCCAGCGGACCCCTAAGCAGCGTCTTTCACCCTGACCGAATACCACAGGTGGCATCACGAATAGTGTTGAGCCATACCTTCCGATATCGGAAAGTATCGGTATCGGATTGTATAGGCCGATATTCAAAAAATATCGGATATCGCCGATACCGATACCTGGTATCAATGCAAAACAATGGGACGAAAATATCGGAATTAAAATAAACCCTTTCTTTCCTTGTAGGTTTATTCTACATGAAGGAAAACAACTAAGAATAATGTAGGATGTATTGGGGGAGGTGGGGGAGACATTAAAGGCATAGAGGTTTAGCCCAATCAAATAGAATAGCAGGAATTTTATTTTTTTTAAGACGTTCGGAGTTACAAAGATATTGACTATGTTAAGATTTTTTTTATTTTGTCAGATATTGATGTTTCACTACTTCCACGCCCTTCACCTTTTTTTTACTTCTCCCACATTTTCTTCTTCATCATCATCAGCATCTTTGACATCAACTTCTTCTTCACCTTATTCATCTTCTTCTTCATCTTCTACCTATTATTTTTTTTGTTACATTCTTCATATTCTTTTTATTCAACTATTATTCTTCTTCATATTCTACTTCTTCATCATATTCTTATTTGTGACAGGCATTCCTGTAGTTGTTATCTATAAAAGTTTGAAGATTACACCTTCCGTTCTGCCTGTCACAAAAGAGTTACATTTGTCAGCGTTCAGTTTGGCCTGCAGCATCAGGCTTTATCCAGGGGCACCACGAGGAGGAACGGACTCACCCCCATACACTGCTTAGTCTTCTTCTGCTTATAATTTAGATAATACCTTTTGCTCTGATATTTAGTGTTATGCTTAATGTTCTTCTGCTCTTTGTTCTGCAGCCTCTTGTTCTTCTGCTTCTCGGTCTTCCATGTCGTCGTCTCCAGGGTCGTCGTCTCCGGAGTCGTCGTCATCGTTGTCGTCATCGGGGTGGTCTTCAGAGTCATCGTCCCCAGGGTCGTCATCATCTCAGTGGTTGTCGTCTCTGGTGTCGTCGTCATCTTAGGGGTGGTCTTCCGGGTCGTCGTCTTTAGGGTCTTGAACTTGGAAATGTAGCAGAAGGTACAAGAAGGCTGAGAAAATGCCGAGATCCAGCTGATGGAACTGGAACTCGGATGGCTACCCGAAGGTCCAAGAGCCAATGGAACTACCTAGGACCAGCTGACGTTACTGGAACCCGGTTACTAAGCAGGAGGTACCTGTGCCAGAAAGCACTACCAAGGACCACCTGACGTTGGTGGAACTCGGATACCCAGAAGGAGGCACCTAAGCCAAAGGCTCTGCCTGGAACCAGCTGACAGTACTGGAACCAGGATGAGGAGCAGAAGGTACAAGAGCAAAAGACACTGTCGAGAACAAGCTGACGGTACTGGAGCCCGGATGGGTAGCCGAAGGTCCAAGAGCCAATGGAACTACCGAGGACCAGCTGACGTTACTGGAACCCGGTTACTAAGCAGGAGGTACCCGTGCCTGAAAGCACTACCGAGGACCACCTGACATTGGTGGAACTCGGATACCCAGAAGGAGGCACCTAAGTCAAAGGCTCTGCCCGGAACCAGCTGACGGTACTGGAACCAGGATGGGGAGCAGAAGGTACAAGAGCAAAAGACACTGCCGAGAACCAGCTGACGGTACTGGAACCCGGATGGGTAGTCGAAGGTCCAAGAGCCAATGGAACTACCGAGGACCAGCTGACGATACTGGAACCCGGTTGCTAAGCAGGAGGTACCCGTGCCTGAAAGCACTACCAAGGACCACCTGATGTTGGTGGAACTTGGATACCCAGAAGGAGGCACCTAACCCAAAGGCTCTACCCGGAACCAGCTTACGGTACTGGAACAAGGATGGGGACCTATTCAAGATTGTCTTCATAGAGCCCCAACTAGCGGTGTTGGAGCAAAGGGTCAGCAGGGGGAGCAGAGTGTAGGCCGAAGCCTGCACTGGAGGCAGCTTTGTGTCTGCGTGGCGTTTGCAGGACACGATGCCGGCTACACAGCAGGGGAACAGCTGGCGTTGCTGAACCCCACTGACACATTGGCGGGTGTTTTTCTCTGTGCAGCTAGCACTTCCGGGCACCAACTGGCGGTGTTCGAGCCCAGGGTCAGCAGGAGGAGCAGAGGAGCAGAGTGTAGGCCGAAGCCTGCACTGGCGGCAGCTTTGTGTCTGCGTGGCGTTTGCAGGACACGTTGCCGGCTACACAGCAGGGGAACAGCTGGCGTTACTCAACCCCACTGACACATTGGCGGGTGTTTTTCTCTGTGCAGCTAGCACTTCCAGGCACCAACTGGCGGTGTTAGAGCCCAGGGTCAGCAGGAGGAGCAGAGGAGCAGAGTGTAGGCCGAAGCCTGCACTGGTGGCAGCTTTGTGTCTGCGTGGCGTTTGCAGGACACGTTGCTGGCTACACAGCAGGGGAACAGCTGGCATTGCTGAACCCCACTGACACATTGGCTGGTGTTTTTCTCTGTGCAGCTAGCATTTCCAGGCACCAACTAGCGGTGTTAGAGCCCAGGGTCAGCAGGAGGAGCAGAGGAGCAGAGTGTAGGCTGAAGCCTGCACTGGAGGCAGTTTTAGGTCTGTTGTGTCTGCGTGGCATTTGCAGGACATGTTGCCGGCTACACAGCAGGGGAACAGCTGGTGTTGCTGAACCCCACTGACACATTGGCGGGTGTTTTTCTCTGTGCAGCCAGCACTTCCGGGCACCAACTGGCGGTGTTAGAGCCCAGGGTCTGCAGGAGGAGCACAGTGTAGGCCAAAGCCTACTTGAACCAATTTTAAAGGGAACCTTTAAACCCCCCACTCTGGTGTTACAAACTAGAAGAGCCACCTTGTGCAGCAGTAATGCTGCACAAGTCAAAGGTTGCTCTTTTAATT
The DNA here is from genome assembly GCF_032444005.1 of Ranitomeya imitator. Classification (NCBI taxonomy): domain Eukaryota; kingdom Metazoa; phylum Chordata; class Amphibia; order Anura; family Dendrobatidae; genus Ranitomeya; species Ranitomeya imitator. The sequence goes on from NC_091287.1 coordinate 444,764,520, forward strand.
TTGTTCCTTGCACACGCTGAATGAAACACGTATAAGGCCGGCGTCACACACAGCGTAAAACAATACGGTCCGTATATTACGGCCGTAATACGCTGAAAAGTCCCGAAAAAAGTGGTCCGTAGCTCCTCCGTAGGCAGGGTGTGTCAGCGTTTTTTGCGCATGGCATCCTCCGTATGTAATCCGTATGGCATCCGTACTGCGTGGTTTTCTCGCAGGCTAGCAAAACCAACATACCGCTATAGAAGTGATCCATGTGTCCCAAAAAGAAAAGAAAATATATATATACTGTCTATATATATATATATATATATATATATATATATATATATATGTCAGTAGACACATATATATCAATGATCTATATTTAGCTTTATTTGCGGTGAGGCGCCCTCTGCTGGCTGTTCATAGATCGTGGGAAATTACCTAGAAAGCTCCCTGGCTTTCTAGGTAATTTCCCACGATCTATGAACAGCCAGCAGAGGGCGCCTCACCGCAAATAAAGCTAAATATAGATCATTGATCTATTTTTAGCCTCATTCCCTGGGGTTTTGCAGCGAGGAGCAGCCTGCATTAGCACAGCTCCTTGCTGCAAAATGTTTTAACCCCTTCAGAAGGATTTACATCGTTGGACGTTACAGATCTGCGGAGGGTAAGTATATTGTTGGTTTATTATGTTTTTTTACTCACAGAACGAGGGTCTTCAGTGACTGGATTGGGCGTTGAATAAAATACTGCAACAACCATTGTTTTTATTTCATTAAAATAATTTTAAATAATGTGTTTGTGTTTTATTTAACCCTTCACTACAATTGGATTAATAATGGATAGGTGTCATAATTGACGCCTCTCCATTATTAATTAGGCTTAATGTCACCTTACAATAGCAAGGTGGCATTAACCCTTCATTACCCCATATCCCACCGCTACACGGGAATGGGAAGAGAGTGGCCAAGTGCCAGAATAGGCGCATCTTCCAGATGTGCCTTTTCTGGGGTGGCTGGGGGCAGATATTTTTAGCCAGGGGGGGGCCAATAACCGTGGACCCTCTCCAGGCTATTAATATCTGCCCTCAGTCACTGGCTTTACTACTCTGGCGGAGAAAATTGCGCGGGAGCCCACGCCAATTTTTTCCGCCATTTAACCCTTTATTTTAAGAGCTAGAACGGCCAAATTTTGCAGATACACACTACTGACATTAGTAGTGTGGAATCTGCAAAAAAAATGGAGAGAAGACATGGTTTACTGTATGTAAACCATGTCTCAAATCATGTCGGGTTTTAGGAAGGAGAAGGAAAAAGCCGGTAATTGAATTACCGGCTTTCAAGCTGTCTAGCGCTGGAATAAATATTAATATATATACATATATGTGTCTCACTGACATATATATATATATATACCTATTCTATGTGTACACATTTATTCTACCTATTCTACTGTAAGCTGTCAGTGTGATTTTACTGTACACCGCACTGAATTACCGGCTTTTCTCTCTAACAGCGCTGCGTATTTCTCGCAAGTCACACTGCTTGTCCGTGTGTAATCCGTATTTTTCACGCTTCCATAGACTTTCATTGGCGTATTTCTTGCGCAGTACGGTGACAAACGCAGCATGCTGCGATTTTGTACGGCCGTAGAAAGCCGTATAATACTGATCAGTAAAATACGGCAAATAGGAGCAGGGGCATAGAGAATAATTGTGCCGTATTTTTTGCGAGTTTTACGGACGTAGATTCTGCGCTCTTACGTCCGTAAAACTCGCATGTGTGACGGCGGCCTAAAAGTTAGCCCCTTATACAGTCAAACTGTCTTGGAGGCTGGAGTTTCCTTCTTAATGAGACGCAGCACAGCTGTCAAAAATCCCACCTTGGTGCTGGGCGCAGCCTCCTGAGCGTCGCTTTTTGCTGTACAGGAGTCTGCGCAGTTGTGTAATCCATTGGCCATGTGCTGTTAGCGCTGCCCGTCTTCTGACATCATTTGATGTTGGCCGGTGCGGTTCGCGATGCCCATGAATCCCAGACCCGCAGTGCCTTTTCATTTATTCACACTGCGGGGCTGGGATTCATGGCCTTGCGCAGTAAATATGTTCGCCTCTCACTCATGTCCTTACACCTGCTTCAGACTGTGCTGCGTCAGCTGATCCCTTATCGCATGCCAAGGCCATGAAGCCGCATAGTCTGAAGAAGGCGGAAGAAGATGAGTGACAGTCGAAGATATGCACTGCTCATGCCCATCAATCACACCCTCGCAGTCAAAATATATAAGACACCGAGGGGCATTGTGTCGGGCAGGGGGGCCGCAGAGGCGCAGCCAGCCAACCAACGATGTCAGAAGACGGGCAGCGCTACAAAGAGTGTTGCTGCATGTCATTACAAAGGAAAGTCACACCTCAGGGACGGTTTAGTGGTCTCGGGGGACACATTGTATACGTGTTGAGTTCGACGTGTGCAAGGAGCATAACTTAATGAGACACCTTGTACAAATGCAGCATTACTGCTGTACAAGGTGGCTGTTATACATACAAACGCCTGGGGGGACAGGTTCCTTTTAATTTCAGTTGTTGTGTCTGCGTGGCGTTTGCAGGACACGATGCTGGCTACACAGCAGGGGAACAGCTGACATTGCTGAACCCCACTGACACATTGGCTGGTGTTTTTCTCTGTGCAGCTAGCACTTCCGGGCACCAACTGGCGGTGTTAGAGCCCAGGATCAGCAGGAGGAGCAGAGGAGCAGAGTGTAGGCCGAAGCCTGCACTGGTGGCAGCTTTGTGTCTGCGTGGTGTTTGCAGGACACGTTGCTGGCTACACAGCAGGGGAACAGCTGGCGTTGCTGAACCCCACTGACAGATTGGCTGGTGTTTTTCTCTGTGCAGCTAGCACTTCCGGGCAGCAACTAGCGGTGTTAGAGCCCAGGGTGAGCAGGAGGAGCAGAGGAGCAGAGTGTAGGCCGAAGCCTGCACTGGAGGCAGTTTGGGGTCTGTTGTGTCTGCGTGGCGTTTGCAGGACATGATGCTGGCTACACAGCAGGGGAACAGCTGGCGTTGCTGAACCCCACTGACACATTGGTGGGTGTTTTTCTCTGTGAAGCTAGCACTTCCGGGCACCAACTGGCAGTGTTAGAGCCCAGGGTCAGCAGGAGGAGCAGAGGAGCAGAGGAGCAGAGTGTAGGCAGAAGCCTGCACTGGTGGCAGCTTTGTGTCTGCGTGATGTTTGCAGGACACGTTGCCGGCTACACAGCAGGGGAACAGCTGGCATTTCTGAATCCCACTGACACATTGGCGGGTGTTTTCCTCTGTGCAGCTAGCACTTCCGGGCACCAACTGGCAATGTTAGAGCCCAGGGTCTGCAGGAGGAGCAGAGTGTAGGCCGAAGCCTACTTTGAGCAAGTTGAAAGGGAACATTTAACCCCCCAGGCGTTTGTTGCTGAAAGAACCAAATTGTGCATCACAAATGCTGCAAAAGGAAAAGGTGGCTCTTTTAATTATGCTCCTTGCAAACGCGGAACTAAACACTTATAAAATGTGTCCCCTGATACCATGAAATCGGCCCGGAGGTGGGACTTTCCTACGTGGTGGGGCGCAGCACCGACGTTATTCCTACCCCCCTTGGCGGTGTGCGGCGCATCCTCAGCGTTGTTGGAATCTGTCACCGAGCCGGCACTGTTATGCTCAACCTCGGTCATGCGCAGTTAGCGCTGCCAGTCTTTTGACATCACTTAGTGTCAGGGGGGCTGTGCCTGTGCGGTCGTGCTGCCCGTGATCCCACCTCGCTGTGTAGTCTAATGTAATCCCACTGCGGGCCTGGGATCCATGGGCATGCGCAGTGCATATCCTCGTCTCACACTACCCTCCTTCCGGCTTCTTCAGACTGTGCAGCGTCACGGCCGTGGCATGCTATTAGGGATCAGCTGACGCCGCACATTCTGAAGAAGCCCCAATAACAGAGGAGTGACTGTTGACTGTGCAGACAGCACTTCCGGGCAGCAACTAGCGGTGTTGAAGCCCAGGGACAGCAGGAGGAGCAGGCTGGAGGTATTGCCGCAACACAGCAGGGGAGCAGCTGGTGCTGCTGAACCCCAATAGCAGAGGAGCGACTGTTGACTGTGCAGACAGCACTTCCGGGCAGCAACTAGCGGTGTTGAAGCCCAGGGACAGCAGGAGGAGCAGAGGATTACAGTGTAGGCCGAAGCCTGATTGGAGCAAGTTGAAAGGGAACCTTTAACCCCCCCCAAGGCGTTTGTAGCTGAAAGAGCCATCTTGTGCAGCACTGGATGCAAAAGGAAAAGGTGGCTCTTTTAATCATGCTCCTTGCAAACCCAGAACTAAACACTTATAAAATGTGTCCCCTGATACCTTGAGACCGTCCCGGAGGTGGGACTTTCCTTCGTAATGGGACGCAGCACAGCCGTCATTCCTACCCCAATGGTGGTGTGCGCCGCCTCCTCACCGTTGTTTGAATCTGTCCCAGAGCCTGCGCTGTTATGTTATCTCTTGGCCATGCACACTTAGCGCTGGCCATCTTCTGACATTTAGGTGTAAGGCTGGCAGCGCCTATGCGGCCACGCTGCCCAAGATCCCACCTCGCAGTGTTGTCTAATGTAATCCGACTGCGGGCCTGGGATCCATGGGCATGCGCATTGCATATCCTCGCCTCTCACTCCCCTCCTTCCGGCTTCTTCAGACTGTGCGGCGTCACGGCCGTGGCATGCTATTAGGGATCAGCTGACGGCGCACAGTCTCAAGAAGGCGGAGGGAGATGAGTGAGAGCCTGAGGTGAAGATATGCACTGTGCATGCCCATGGATCCCAGGCACGCAGTGTGATTAAATCAGAAGACACTGCAAGGCGGGATCTCAGGCAGCGCGGCCGCACAGGCGCAGCTAGCCTGACACCAAATGATGTCAGAAGACGGGCAGCGCTAAGCGTGCATGGCCAAGGGATAACATAACAGCACAGGCTCCGGGACAGATTCAAACAACGTTGATGAGGCGGCACACGGCACCAAGGGGGTAGGAATGACGGCTGTGCTGCGTCCCATTACGAAGGAAAGTCCCACCTCTGGGATGGTTTTACGGTATCAGTGGACACATTTTATAAGTGTTAAGTTCTGCGTGTGCAAGGAGCTAAACTAAAAGAGCTACCTTTTCCTTGTGCAGCATTACTGCTGCACAAGGTGGCTGTTTCAGTAACAAACGCCTGGGGGGGGACAGGTTCCCTTAAATTTCAGTTGTTGTGTCAGCGTGGCGGTCGCAGGACACATTGCCGGCTACACAGCTGGGGATCAGCTGACGTTACTGAAACCCAATAACACTGGGTCGTATGTTTTGACTGTGCAGACGGCACTTCTGAGCCTCAACTGGCGGTGTTGGAGCCCAGGAATTACAGTTCAGGTGATAGAAAGATGAACACAACAGGAGACCTGGATACTGTAGACACTCAATTATTTAATCAGGAAGAGGAGTGGCAAATTCCTGCGAGATCCAGGCCTGGTTCATTTTCAGAAAAGTAAGCCAGTCAACATTATCGGAGGATAGTAGCATGCGACGGTCTGTTAGTACACCACCTGCGGCACTAAAGATGCGTTCCGATAAGACACTAGCCGCAGGGCAAGCCAGCACCTCCAATGCATACTGGCTTAGCTCTGGCCATGTATCCAGCTTAGAGACCCAAAACTTGAAAGGGGAAGAGCCATCTGGGAGTACAGTAAGTGGGCAAGACATGTAGTCTGTCACCATCTGATGGAACCGTTGCCTCCTGCTGACTGGAGCCGCCGGTGATGGTGTAGACATTTGGGGCGGGCACACAAAACTGCGCCACAGTTGGGCCATACTGGTCTTGCCTTGGGCAGAGGCACTGCTTCAGCTCCCTCTTTGTGCAGAGCCTACTCCACTGCCTCGACGCACTGAGCTGCTTTGTAAAGCACTAGCAGCACTGCTCTCAGTAGGACTGGAGAAGATGATGGAATTCACCAGTGTGTCTTGGTACTCCCGCATTTTACGCTCCCGGGTCAATGGTGTGATGAGGTTTTGTACGTTGTCCCGGTAGCGAGGATCGAGGAGGGTGTACACCCAATAATCAGCCATGTTGAAAATGTGGTCGATGCGGCGGTCGTTTCTCAGGCACTGCAGCATAAAACCAACCATGTGCTGCAGACTGCCAACTGGCCAAGAAATGCTGTCCCCTGCTTGAGGCGGGATCTCTGCCCACTCTTCATCACCCCACCCTCGCTGTACACACTGACTACTGGACAATTGTGTAACTCCCTCCTCTGGACGGATGTCTTCCTCCTCCATTGACTCCTCCTCATTCTCCTCACAAAGTGTCCCCTGCCTACGCCTTTGTGAGGAACCATGTGGCGCTGACTGTCCAGAAGCTGATGGAAATGGTGACTCCTCATCCTCCACCTCTTCCACAACATCATCCCTTAGTGCTTGCAGTGTTTGTTGAAGCAGGCAGATAAGGGGGACAGTCATGCTGACTAGTGCATCATCTGCACTCGCCATCCGTGTGGAATAATCGAAGGGACGCAAAACCTGGCAGACGTCCTTCTTAGTGGCCCACTCTGTGGTTGTGAAATCTGAACGGCGCGCATTGCGACTTCTTTGCGCCTGACGCAGCTGGTACTCCAATACTGCTTGCTGCTGCTCACACAACCGCTCCAACATATGTAACGTGGAATTCCACCTGGTAGGTAGGTCACATATGATGCGATGTTCCGGAAGGAGTAATCGGCAATGCAGAGCTGCAATGCGCGATCTTGCCGTGCTGGAACGCCGCAAGTGAGCACACTCTAGGCGGACCTTGTGCAGCAGTGCATCAAGATCCGGATAGTCCCTCAGAAAACTCTGCACAACCAAATTGAGCACATGTGCCAGACATGGGATGTGAGTGAGGATGCCAGGGGCCAAAGCTGCCACCAGATTTCGGCCATTGTAACACACTACCATGCCTGGCTGGAGATTCGCTGGCACAAACCACACATCGCTCTCCTGCTTGATGGCATTCCAGAGCTCCTGCGCTGTGTGGCTTCGATTCCCCAAAGAAACTAATTTCAGTACGGCCTGTTGACGTTTGGCCATGGCTGTGCTCATGTCAGTCGTAACAGGTAAACGTTCACGGGTCCATGTGGAGGTGGACTGTGACGGCTCCTGCAGCGATGATTCTGAGGAACTTGTGTATGAGGAGGAGTCAATGCGTACAGACTGGATTCCTGCAATCCTTGGAGTGGGCAGGACACGTCCTGCGCCACTCGCACGATCTGTACCCGGCTCAACAACATTAACCCAATGGCCAGTGAGGGAAAGGTATCGCCCCTGTCCATGTTGACTGGTCCACGCATCGGTGGTGAGGTGGACCTTGCTACTGATGGCGTTCAGTAGCGCGTGTTTTATGTGTCCCTCCACATGCTTGTGCAGGGCAGGGATGGCTTGCCTGCTGAAATAAAAGCGGCTGGGCACATTGTACTGTGGGACTGCCAATGCCATCAAGTCACGGAAGCTGTCAGTCTCCACCAGCCTGAATGAGAGCATTTCCAGTGACAGAAGTTTGGCAATGCCTGCATTCAGAGCCTGTACTCGGGGGTGGTTTGCTGAGAATGGCCGCCTTTTCTCCCATGCCTGTACTACCGATGGCTGTAGACTGGGCTGGGAGTGTGAGGATGACTGGGAACGTGGTGCTGTGGGTGGAACTACAGTGGGACTCTGGACAACAGTGCCAGAGGTTCTTCCATGGCGATCCTGGGAGGAAGCCGAACCAGCTGTGTGTGAGCTGGAGAAAGAGGCAACACGAGCTGAAGAGGTGGTAGCTGCCGCTGTTGGTTGGCCTAGGTCTTCAGTGTGTTTTTGTAACTCCACCGCGTGCCTGTTCCGCACATGTTTCCACATATTTGTGGTATTGAGGTTGCTGACACTTTTCCCTCTTTTGACTTTCTGATTACGCAGCTTGCATTTGACAAAGCAAATGTCATCTGCAACTGTGTCAAAAAAGGACCAGGCAAGTCTTGGGAGCACCCTTTTTGGCTTTTGGAAGAGACATGCTCCTAACGGATGCCGAAGTGGAGGCTACAGGCTCCGCAGTCTTCCCCCTCCCTCTCCCTCTTTGACCCGTTAGGGGAATCTCTTCCTCAGAGCTGCTCCCACCACCTTCCTGTACCTCACGCCACGATGGGTCAAGGACCTCATCATTCTACACTACCCTCTGCCACCAACTGCTCCTCCTGGGTAGTCTTGGCAGCACAGTACGCACCAGAAAGTGGTACTTGAGACTCATCATCAGATGCGTACTGCGGTGTGGTGACCGGAGGCACTGGCCCACCCGCCTCTTCAGAGTCAGAGAGACAAAGCTGTTGGGCATCACTGCACACTGCCTCTTCTTCCATTTCTCCATTGCTGCTTGGCTGGCCCCCTGTTTCCAAGCCAAAAGATTCAGAGAACAGAAGTAGAGACGGCTCCTGTCCTGGGCTCTCTGACTGCCTGGGCAATTTGGCAGGTGGTGAAGAGACAGATGGGTGCTCTCCAGTTCTCGGTGCCGAGAGGATGTGGCACTAATTGAAGTCGATGCGTTAGCTGCCATCCATCCGACAACGGCTTCAATTTGATCTTCACGCAGCAGCGGTGTACGGCGCTCTCCTACAAAGCTGCGCATGAAGGACTGTTCCCTGCTGAAACTGGGTGATGATGAGTCACCAGTGCCCGCAGCAGGCACAGAATCACCACGTCCTCTCCCTGCTCCGCGCCCACGCCCACGTACCTTACTCCCTGCCCTCTTCATCTTGGTTGACAGATAAAGATAAGCAGAAAAGTACTAAGGCCCTAGTGTGCTTATTCCTGAACAGCTCCTCCTAACAGGTATAAGAAACACAAATTTTCTAAAGTGTGGACTAGACTTTAATATGAGCTAATGTGGCCTACACAACTGTAAAGTGGTGTGTTTGGTGCATTTTATTTATTTTATTTTTTTTGGACAGATTTGACTACTGAGCGAGTTGCACTCACACGGAGACCGTGCAGACAGCCGTAAACGGCGCTACAAGGCCCAAAAAACCTCCTCTATGTTATCCTATGTAGTGTTTTTCCACAATTTAGCTGGATATGGGAGGAAAGCCACTAATAGGAAATTTTTGAAAAAATGTGCAGCAGGCTGCACTATTAGCAAAAAAGGACAATGTATTTTACGGTATGAGGCAGTGACGCACCCTGAGCTGAATACAACCGGCTGTGGCTGCACAAAGACTACAGGGCGAGCTGCACTCACACGCAGACCATGCAGACAGCCGTAAACGGCGCTGCAAGGCCCAAAAAACCTCCTCTATGTTATCCTATGTAGTGTTTTTCCACAATTTAGCTGGATATGGGTGGAAAGTCACTAATAGGCAATTTTTGAAAAAATGTGCAGCAGGCTGCACTATTAGCAAAAAAGGACAATGTATTTTACGGTATGAGGCAGTGACGCACCCTGAGCTGAATACAACCGGCTGTGGCTGCACACAGACTACAGGGCGAGCTGCACTCACACGAAGACCGTTCAGACAGCCGTAAACGTCCCTGCAAGGCCCAAAAAAGCCTCCTCTATGTTATCCTATGTAGTGTTTTTCCACAATTTAGCTGGATACAGGTGGAAAGCCACTAATAGGAAATATTTGAAAAAAATGTGCAGCAGGTTGCACTATTAGCAAAAGAGGACAATGGATAGAACAGTATGAGGCAGTGTGAACCACCCTGAGCTGAATACAACCGGCTGTGGCTGCACACAGACTACAGAGTGAGCCGCACACACACACAGAGACATTGCAGAACGCTGTGAAAACAGCGCTGCAAGGCAAAAGCAAGGTGAACACACAGCGGTTGCTAAATTAGCCTGGGAAAAGCGCAATGAAGCAAATCGCTATCTCAACTGGCCCTCAGTCAGAACACAGCGTCCAGTCCCTAACTGAATTTACAGCAGAGTGAGCCCAAAATGGCGGCAGCATTTTTTATAGTGCATCATGACATCATTTCAGCAGCCAATCACAGCCTTGCCAGTAGTTACATGCCCACCATGCTGAACAGGATGTGCCTATACTTGCAATCATTCCTCATTGGCTGAATTCGTGCAGTTTGAATCCTGGGAACTTCCGATTCCGGTATCCGGAATATGCGGTAAATATCGGAACTCGGTATCGGAATTCCGATACCGCAAATATCGGCCGATACCCGATACTTGCGGTATCGGAATGCTCAACACTAATCATGAACATATCCCTTTCCCTTTTACAACGGACGTCCATAGGGCCACGGACCGGGTCAGCGACCGTGACATCCCCCGTAAGAACTGAAGGACCTGATGCCGAGTACCCCACTGCCCTACGGGGGCGATCCAGCTATAGAGTATTTTGTGGTTAAAAAATTAAAAAGCTCCAGGCCACATATTGAAACAGTCTGTTATCTCAGTCAGACGCCCGGTCTATCTGTGGTCTCCAAATACTTACTTTTCAGGCATACATTCCACTTTTTGCCAGTCTGCTACCCTTGGACTAAACAGTATTTTGTGCTTAAAATGTTTTCAAAAACTCCAGGCCACATATTACAACAGTCTGTTCTCTCCGTCTAACGGTTGGTCTATTTGTGAGCTACAAAAACTTCCTTTTCAGGCATACTTTCCACTTTTTTGACGTTGTGTTAGCCTACTTCGTGACCGTAATTTTCTTTTAAAAACAATAAAAAAGGCCACATATTGAACATTGTGGTTTCTCTGTCAGACGCCTACACTATCTGTGGTTTTAAAATTGCTGCATTTGAGTGCTCCTTTGAACTGGTTTTTGTGTGTCTTACCCTAGTTATTAAAAAAAATAAAATTTGTTAACAACAAAATAACAAAATTACCAACATTCCATTGAATTAAAAGTGTGCTTTTTCGGCACACTGATCACATACAAGTTTTCTCAAAATTAATTCATTTGTATTGAACTTTTAAAATATTTCAGTAGTCCATTTAAAATTGGCAAGGGGCAAGGGACGGGGAAGTGGACGTGATGCTGATGGTGCATGCAGAGGATGAGGCCGTGGCCAAGCTGAAAGTGGGCCACAACAAAAACCCAAATCTTCTCGCTCGACCTTCCTTTCTCAGTTTCTAGGGGACCGCAGCACACCACTATTGAAGCCAGAGCAGTGTGAAACGGTTGTTGATTGGATAGCGGATGATGCTTACAGTCACTTAGCCACCATTACCACCATGTCTTCCACACGGTCAAGTCTGAGTAGCCGTGAGTCAGGACCGCATATTACTCACCCTGATCCGCCTTCCTCCCACCATACCGAGTGCCCTGAGACAACTGATCCCTCACTTGTACACTCTGAAGAGCTGTTAACTTTTCCCTTTAAAGATTCCGGACTCTTGGCAAATCAACTTGAAGTGGGGCAAGATGAGATCGCATGTAGCAATGCCCAAAGATTTGAGCAGCCACAGTCACAAGGCGATGGTGGGATAGTGTCACAAGTAGTGTTGAGCATTCCGATACCGCAAGTATCGGGTATCGGCCGATACTTGCGGTATCGGAATTCCGATACCGAGATCCGATATTTTTGTGATATCGGGTATCGGTATCGGAAGTGTAAAATAAAGAATTAAAATAAAAAATATTGTTATATTCACCTCTCCGGCGGCCCCTGGACATCAGCGGGAGGATCCGGCGTCCGGCACGGCTTCTTTCTTCAAAATGCGCGCCTTCAGGACCTGTGGAATGACGTCCCGGCTTCTGATTGGTCGCGTGCCGCCCATGTGACCGCCACGCGACCAATCAGAAGCCGCGACGTCATTCCTCAGCTAAAGTCCTAGAATGAGCGCCTTCTAGGACCTGAGGAATGACGTCGCGGCTTCTGATTGGTCGCGTGGCGGTCACATGGGCGGCACGCGACCAATCAGAAGCCGGGACGTCATTCCACAGGTCCTGAAGGCGCGCATTTTGAAGAAAGAAGCCGTGCCGGACGCCGGATCCTCCCGCTGATGTCCAGGGGCCGCCGGAGAGGTGAATATAACAATATTTTTTATTTTAATTCTTTATTTTACACTTTAATATGGATCCCAGGGCCTGAAGGAGAGTTTCCTCTCCTTCAGACCCTGGGATCCATGAGGATACATTCCGATACTTGATGTCCCATTGACTTGTATTGGTATCGGATATCGGTATCGGCGATATCCGATATTTTTCGGGTATCGGCCGATACTATCCGATACCGATACTTTCAAGTATCGGACGGTATCGCTCAACACTAGTCACAAGAGGTGGATGACGATGAAACACAATTGCCAGAAAGTCAGGAGGATGAGCAGGGTGCAGATGTGGAAAACTAGGTAGTGGATGACATAGTAACTGACACAACCAGGCAGGAGGACATGCAGAGCGAAGATAGCAGCACACATGGGGAATGAGGCATAGCACCCCAACAGGCAGGAATAAGCTGTGTGGTGACTGCAGACAGAAGGTGTGCATCCGTTCTCTGTAACACCAACATGATGGAAGTTGCCATTCCAACTGTTAGATCTTCCTGAGTCTGGTTATTTTTTAAAGACTCTGACAATAACCCCAAACAGGCCATTTAAAGCACCTGCCATACCCACATCAGCAGGGGTAGCAAAACTACCAGCCTGACCACCACCAGCATGATCAGGCACATGGCAGCAAAGCACCCCAATTTGTGGGCTGACCCCCAGGCTCCAGGAACACTGTCTGCAAGTGACACCACTGCTTCTTCCACTGTTTTGCATACAAGCCAATCTCCAATTCACCGTGCCTGTGAAGATACCTCGGGCCCTGCACCTGTTGCCCACAGTCAACCAAAACCATCTTCGAGCCCGTCCACGTCCTTGTCCCAGCACAGCCTTCAGTTGTCTAAACCCCAGTCATTCGAACACAAGCGGAAATACATAGCCAACACCCAACAGGCCACAGTACTAAATTCTCACATTTCTCGTGTGCTTGCGCTCAAAATTTTACCTTTTAGGCTCGTTGAGATGGAAGCTTTCTGCAACCTGATGGCGGCGGTCATCCAAAGGTACTCGGTCCCCAATTGCCACTATTTCTCCTGGTGTGCCGTACCAGCATTACACCAGCACGTGTCCCACAACATTACCCGTGCCCTCAACAGTGCTGTTACCGGGAAAGTCCACCTAACCACGGACACGTGGACAAATGCATGTGGGCAGGTATGGTACATCTCACTGATGGCACACTGGGTTAGCATAGTGGAAGCTGGGACTAAGTTGGACCTTGGGATGGAACACATCCTCCCCACGTCAAGGATTGCGGGATTACATCAATCAGGGTTGCCCCCACAGTCTACAGCTCCTGCACCTCCTCCTCCTTTTCTTCAGCCCCCATCTTTGATATGAGCACATCAATCAGAAACTTGAAGCACTGCAGCACTGCCTCAGCCAAGCGGCAACAGGCTGTGCTGAAGCTAATCTTCATAGGTGACAAACCGCACAATGCTGAAGAGTTGTGTACAACGCTGAAAGAGCAGTCAGATTTTTGGCTGACACCTCTGAACCTACAGCCAGGCATGGTCGTGTGTGACAATGGCCAGAACCTGGTGGCGGCTCTGAGGCAAGGTGAGCTCACACACATACCTTGCCTGGCCCATGTGCTTAAACTTGTAGTTCAACGTTTTCTCAAAAGCTACTTGAAGCTGCAAGATCTGCTAATGAAAGTACGCCACCTGTCTGCCCATTTTAGAAAGTCAGGTTCAGCTTCAGCCACCCTTGCCGTGCTTCAGCAGCGTTTGCAGCTCTCGGCTCACTGATTGGTTTGTGATGTCCCAACTTGTTAGAATTCTACACTGCATATGTTGGAAAGGATTTGAGAGCAGAAGAGGGCAGATGTTTACTACCAGCATCAACAAGGCCATCGTTGTTCTATTCAGACTTCAGATATAACACCTCAGGAGTGAACATGGATGTCAGACATATGCACCATCCTCCAAAACTTTTAAGACTGCACCAAGATGGTGATTGGCGATGACGCCATAATTAGTGTCACCATCCCACTTCTCTGCATTCTGAAAATCTCTCTGCTCACAATTAAAGAGGATGCATTGCAGGTGGAGCACGAGGACATGGAGCAAGGAATTATACAGGGTGATTACACACAGCCCAGCCTCATGTCGTACCAACGTGGATTGGCAGACAATAAGGTAGAAGAGGAGGAGAAAGAACAAGAGCTACTTTCATGCGTTATAGACGGTACTACAAGCACAGCTGTCATACCATCTGTTCCGCATCGATGGCCTGAGGACAGGGAGGAGGAGGAGGACAGCATGGTCAGTCTTCCTGTTGGTGAGGACATAGAAGTCTTGCCTGTTAGCAGTCTCGCACGCATAGCTGACATTATGCTGCACTGCGTTTCCCGTGACCCTCGCATTATTAAAATTTTCGGTGACCCTCATTACTGGTTGGTGACACTTCTAGACCCATGCTACAAGGAGAACTTTCAATCTCTTCTTCCAGAGGCAGACAGGTGTACTAAAATGGTGCAGTACCAGAGGGCTCTTGTAGCGGAATTATTAAAACAATTCCCATCTGAGAACACTGGCAGCAGATGTCAGAGTTTGTTGTTCAACCAAAGAGTACAAGCGAGAGAGACAGAAATACAATCCAGCACAGGCAGGGGAACAATGGCAAAGTTCTGGGACAGTTTTCTCAGACCCTCCCATCGCACCGGCACAGATGCAAGGGGTGCTGTCACAAGAAGTGCAATGTTTGGGAAGATGCTGAGGGAGTTCCTTGCTGATCGTACAAATGTCCTCCATGATTCCTCTGTACATTTTAATTATTGGGTATCCAATCTGGACACGTGGCATGAACTGGCTCTCTACGCCTTGGAGGTCCTAGCCTGCCCTGCTGCTAGCATTGTGTCAGAGTGGGTTTTTAGTGCCGCTGGTGGAATTGTAACTGATAAGCGCATCCGCCTGTCAACTGAAAATACTGACAGGCTGATTCTTATAAAAATGAACAAGGGCTGGATTGGGCAAAACTTCTGTACACCACCGAATGAAAACAGCAAAACATAACCTCAAATACATTGTCATTTTTGTGGAGGTGTATTCTCATGCACCTCTTCACAACCACACATGGGCATATGCTTCCTGATTTTGTCTATTTGGTGTTATCCTCCTCCTTATCCACATCCTCATCATCCACAATCACTAGAACACCAGGGTGAACGTATTCCATGATGCAAAAGTCACTCAATTTATGTGCGAGGGTGTTTTTATGATGCCCGTTACTAATTTGGAACCAAAAAAATTTTACTCCCCCAGGGGGAAATGTTTGTCAGCCCATACACTTAGTGGATGGGCATTCAAAATGAAGGCGACCCGCTCCTTTGAATTGGGAATAGAGACATATGGGGACATCCTCCACGTCTCTTCAGGCACCACCACTAGAACACGAGGGTGAAGGTGTTCCATGATGCAACAGTCACTCAATTTTTGGGCAAGGGTGTTGTTTGATGCCCATAAATACCAAAAATAAAAATTTTGTACCCCCATGGGGAAATGTTAGTCATCAATTACACTTAGTGTTTGGGCATTACAAGTCTAGGAGACCCGATCCTTTAAATTGGGCCTATTTTTTAATGAGGCCATCCTCCATGTCTCATCATTCACCGCCACTATAACACCAAGGTGAACGTGTTCTATGCTGCTAGAGTCAGTCAATTTTTTGGCTAGGGTGTCTATAAACCCCATAAAAAAATTTTTTAAATGTACCCCTATGGGGAAATGTTTTTCAGCCCATACACTTAGTGTATGGGCATTACGAGTCTAGGAGGCCCGCTCCTTTGTAATGGGACAGTGTTTTATGAGGCCCTCCTCCATGCTTCTTCCAAGGGGGAACTGTGGTGTGTGCGAATTTGGGTCAAGGCGGCCCTTGCATTCAATGCATAAGGAAACAGTATGGCAGGACCAACTGAAGGATGTGAAATGGGTTTTACTGTGGTCATCCAGTACCTGGGTTCAAAGGCTTATTGGGGTGCGTATGACTTGGTAGCAGGGCAGGCCTTGCAGTCAATACATAAGAAAACAGTATGGGAGTACAAAATTAACAATGTGAAGTGTATTTTCCTGTGGCCATCCAGTACCTAGGTTCAAAGGATTCTTGGGGTGACTTATTATCAGGGCAGGCCTTGCATTCAATGCAACATTTTTTTAGGAAGCCTTCCTGTACCTCTTGTGAAATGGGTATTGGGGTGTGTCATAGTTCTTGGCAGCCAGGCCACTCACTGTCTAGGCAATAACAGCATAGGAGACCCACTGTTTAATAATGGCCCTTTAAGAATATTAATGCCGCTTGATGCTCCTCTAAAAATAAGCTTTGTGACTTTAAGAGTCCCTCCTTCATAAATGAAACAAGATGTGTCTCCTTATGTGTCACACACCACATGGCCAGCTAAGATTGTTAAATGTTACAATGACATTTCCCAGTAAATGCATTTGTATTTGTTGAAAACAATGTTAAAGTTGAAAAAACGCTGCGTGTGAACATAGCGAAAGTGGTGAAGGAAAATTTTGGTCTGGGGTTAATTATTTTTGCCTTATATACGAGGGGCGATCCAAAAGTAATGATAATCGGTTATTTCTATTGCACACAGAAATTAAAATAAAATGTTTTCTTCTCTCTTATGTACCCACTAGTCCAGGAAAAAAAAATTACTCAAATAGACCACGATTCCCGGGAGCTACATTCATTTGAATATGAACTGCCGAGGAGTGAACATCAAAATGGAAAAAAACGAGCTCAGAGCTGTCATCAATAGAGTTGAGCGACCTTGACCTTTTTAGAGTCGAGCCGGGTTTCGCGAAACCCGACTATCTCAAAAGTCGGGTCGAGTGAAATCGGCCGATTATGACGTAAAGTCGGGATCGACTGAAACACGAAACCCAATGCAAGTCAATGGGGCAGCATAGTCGGCAGTGAGTGGGGGCCAGGAAAACACCTAGAGTGCCCATTTTAATGTCAAAACCATCCATTCTTCTTAATGAAGCTTGTCAAGCGTAATTTACCTTATAATAATTGGAAGGCATTTGAAATTGGGGGTCATTTGGCTAAAGTTGTGGTGGGTAGGGCTGGTTCAAGTAATTAGTGGGCCCAGGAAATCTGGACCACGTCACGGCAGTGGAGCTGGGAGAGGTAAGTATTTCAACTTTGCAAGTGCTGTGAACCTGAGCAAGCAGGGGGGGCCCACTCGTTGGCATTGGCACTGGCACAGGGCCCCTCAAAGTACAGCGGTGTGTTTGCACGGCGGGGGCGCCTCCCACCGGCAGCAACACTTTTGCGTACTATGAGAGGCCCTGTGCCAGTGACGTCGCCAACTAGTATTCCTCCCCCCACCTGATGAAGGAACCTGCACTTTCATCTGCACCTTCCTCTTTGTCCCCGTGTAAGGTGGTATGGTATGCGGGAAGAGCAACCTGACTTTCAGCAGGGTCACAATGTTGTTGTGTAGCGTGCACGGGGAATGTTGCGTTATGGGTCAATGTACCAGCAGACTCATCTATCACTGGCTGGGCAATGGGCAGGATGAGGAGGAAACACAGATATAGGCCCAAAGAATAAAGTTGGCTAAATGCAGTTAAAAATTGGTAACACAGGAATAACCAGGGGGCATTGCAGTGGAGGACAACTGGAATGAGAGGCTGACACAGAGAGTAGGCCCAAATCAGTAAGTAGTCGAAATGCAGTTCAAAATTGGCAACCGTAGTAAACAGGCGGCACAGCTTTGTTTAGTGGAGGAGAACAGCAAGGAGTGGTAGACACCGATAGTAGGCCCCAACCCAACTAGTAGGCCAAATGCAGTCTAACATTAACAACTACTTAACGAGCGCTTGAAAACGGAATTTCAGGACAGGAAACCAGGAGAACAGCAAGGAGCGGCAGACACTGTTAGTAGGCCCCAAACCAACTAGTACGCCAAATGCAGTTGTTCCATTTAACCACAATTTAACGAGAGCCTGAAGATAGAAGCTCAGGAAAGGCAACCTGGAGAACACCTTGGAGTGGAACACACCATCTCTCTCCACCCCATACCCATTTTGTAGGCCTAATGCAGTGTAGTTTTCTACAACTACTAAACGAGAGTCTGAAGACCGAAGCAATGACAAGGAAACCTGGGGAACACCTTGGAGTATAACACACCATCTCTCTCCACCCGATACCCATTTTGTAGGCCTAATGCAGTGTAGTTTTCTACAACTACTAAACGAGAGTCGGAAGACCGAAGCAATGGCAAGGAAACCTGGGGAACACCTTGGAGTGTAACACACCATCTCTCTCCACCCGATACCCATTTTGTAGGCCTAATGCAGTGTAGTTTTCTACAACTACTAAACGAGAGTCGGAAGACCGAAGCAATGGCAAGGAAACCTGGGGAAGACCTTGGAGTGTAACACACCATCTCTCTCCACCCCATACCCAATTTGTAGGCCTAATGCAGCCTACTTTCCGACAACTACTAAACGAGAGCATGAAGATCGAAGCTCAGGAAAGGCAACCTGGGGAACACCTTGGAGTGTAACACACCCTCTCTCTACACCACGGAAGGGCTGATTCTTAGGAAGGAAGGCTGTCGGAAAGAAGCAGGGCGCGTCCGAGGGTGATTATATTCTTATTAGGTATATACTCACCCTCGGACGCGCCCTGCTTCTTTATTTGTAATGAATGTTTATTTGCAATGTGGTTTTGACTTACTCTATTTTTTTGGTAAATAATGATTTTATTATTTTCATTGTTTTGCATCTTCTTGGCAATAATATAAAGAAGACGCGACAGGACAACACTCGGTGGATGCCATATCTGTGTGTTAAATTGAAAAAAACTTTCAGTTAACTACTTGCAGGAGAAAGTTATTGTAGCTGGTGGCCATTTTTAGTACTGTACCAGATTTTTGTTGTATGTGTTTGTTTTTAATGTTAAAATGTCTGCATTTGATATCTCTCCAGTATTTTCTTTTTTATAAGCAAAATACTTATTTTTATATTTTCTGATGTTGGTTCAAGGGGTACACGGGCAGCAGTAGACAGGTCAGTGGAGGCCTAGTGGAAGGAGGGACCGCAGACAGGCTTCGAAGCCCTAACATAATAAATTGGGCTGGCTGTAGGCAATTTAAAATTGGTTCCAGGGGAACACGGGCGGCAGTAGACAGGTCAGTGGAGGCCTAGTGGAAGGAGGGACCGCAGACAGGCTTCAAAGCCCTAACATAATAAATTGGGCTGGCTGTAAGCAATTTAAAATTGGTTCCAGGGGAACACGGGCAGCAGTAGACAGGTCAGTGGAGGCCTAGTGGAAGGAGGGACCGCAGACAGGCTTCGAAGCCCTAACATAATAAATTGGGCTGGCTGTAGGCAATTTAAAATTGGTTCCAGGGGAACACGGGCAGCAGTGGCCTGATCAGTGTAGTAGTAGTGGAAAGAACGGGCCGCAGACAGGCTTCGAAGCCCTAACATAATAAATTGGGCTGGCTGTAGGCAATTTAAAATTGGTTCCAGGGGAACACGGGCGGCAGTAGCCAGGTCAGTGTAGTAGTAGTGGAAAGAACGGGCCGCAGACAGGCTTCGAAGGCCTAACATAACAAAAATTGGGCTGTAGGCAATTTAAAATTGGTTCCAGGGGAACACGGGCGGCAGTAGACAGGTCAGTGGAGGCCTAGTGGAAGGAGGGACCGCAGACAGGCTTCGAAGCCCTAACATAATAAATTGGGCTGGCTGTAGGCAATTTAAAATTGGTTCCAGGGGAACACGGGCAGCAGTAGACAGGTCAGTGGAGGCCTAGTGGAAGGAGGGACCGCAGACAGGCTTCGAAGCCCTAACATAATAAATTGGGCTGGCTGTAGGCAATTTAAAATTGGTTCCAGGGAAACACGGGCGGCAGTAGACAGGTCAGTGGAGGCCTAGTGGAAGGAGGGACCGCAGTCAGGCTTCGAAGCCCTAACATAATAAATTGGGCTGGCTGTAGGCAATTTAAAATTGGTTCCAGGGGAACACGGGCGGCAGTAGACAGGTCAGTGGAGGCCTAGTGGAAGGAGGGACCGCAGACAGGCTTCGAAGCCCTAACATAATAAATTGGGCTGGCTGTAGGCAATTTAAAATTGGTTCCAGGGGAACACGGGCAGCAGTAGACAGGTCAGTGGAGGCCTAGTGGAAGGAGGGACCGCAGACAGGCTTCGAAGCCCTAACATAACAAATTGGGCTGGCTGTAGGCAATTTAAAATTGGTTCCAGGGGAACACGGGCAGCAGTAGACAGGTCAGTGGAGGCCTAGTGGAAGGAGGGACCGCAGACAGGCTTCGAAGCCCTAACATAATAAATTGGGCTGGCTGTAGGCAATTTAAAATTGGTTCCAGGGGAACACGGGCGGCAGTAGACAGGTCAGTGGAGGCCTAGTGGAAGGAGGGACCGCAGACAGGCTTCGAAGCCCTAACATAATAAATTGGGCTGGCTGTAGGCAATTTAAAATTGGTTCCAGGGGAACACGGGCGGCAGTAGACAGGTCAGTGGAGGCCTAGTGGAAGGAGGGACCGCAGACAGGCTTCGAAGCCCTAACATAATAAATTGGGCTGGCTGTAGGCAATTTAAAATTGGTTCCAGGGGAACACGGGCAGCAGTAGACAGGTCAGTGGAGGCCTAGTGGAAGGAGGGACCGCAGACAGGCTTCAAAGCCCTAACATAATAAATTGGGCTGGCTGTAGGCAATTTAAAATTGGTTCCAGGGGAACACGGGCAGCAGTAGACAGGTCAGTGGAGGCCTAGTGGAAGGAGGGACCGCAGACAGGCTTCGAAGCCCTAACATAATAAATTGGGCTGGCTGTAGGCAATTTAAAATTGGTTCCAGGGGAACACGGGCGGCAGTAGACAGGTCAGTGGAGGCCTAGTGGAAGGAGGGACCGCAGACAGGCTTCGAAGCCCTAACATAATAAATTGGGCTGGCTGTAGGCAATTTAAAATTGGTTCCAGGGGAACACGGGCAGCAGTAGACAGGTCAGTGGAGGCCTAGTGGAAGGAGGGACCGCAGACAGGCTTCGAAGCCCTAACATAATAAATTGGGCTGGCTGTAGGCAATTTAAAATTGGTTCCAGGGGAACACGGGCGGCAGTAGCCAGGTCAGTGGAGTAGTAGTGGAAAGAACGGGCCGCAGACAGGCTTCGAAGGCCTAACATAACAAAAATTGGGCTGTAGGCAATTTAAAATTGGTTCCAGGGGAACACGGGCGGCAGTAGACAGGTCAGTGGAGGCCTAGTGGAAGGAGGGACCGCAGACAGGCTTCGAATCCCTAACATAATAAATTGGGCTGGCTGTAGGCAATTTAAAATTGGTTCCAGGGGAACACGGGCAGCAGTAGACAGGTCAGTGGAGGCCTAGTGGAAGGAGTGACCGCAGACAGGCTTCGAAGGCCTAACATAAGAAAAATGTCAATACAATGGTATTGACAGTGCCAGGCATTGAAGGATGTCAGCGCATAGACTAAACATTGGTGGAGCTGTGAGAGAAAATTTTGCAAGTCGTAGAGCACTGTTTGACCTCGGGGGGGGACTGTCTTGTGGCCGGCGGTACAGGCCCAGGGCCCCTCATATTACAACGGTGTGTCTGACGTTGGGTGCGCACCACCACCGCCAGACACTTTATTGTACTATGAGGGACCTAGTGGCAGTGCCGTCGACCAAAAGCGGGCACACCCACCTCTTCAGACAAACAGCACTCTCACGGGTGCTGGCGCCAAGTGGCGATACCACGGCCCCGTGTGGGGACTTTGGCCATTTAGGGAGGTGTTAACATGTCGGATGCTGGACAATCAGGTGCTGCAAATTACGAGATTGGAAAAGTCGTTCAGAATAGTCCACAGGCAAGACCTTTACATAGGAAAGCTAGGTGTCAGCCGGGCAAGGTGGGGCAAAAGATTTCGAAATCCAGTTGTGGTTCATTTTAATGAAGGTTAGATCATCTACATTTTGGGTAGCCAGACGAGTCCTTTTTTCTGTTAGTATTGAACCTGCAGCACTGAATACTCTTTCTGATAGGACACTAGCTGCCGGGCAAGCAAGCTCCTGCAATGCATATTCTGCCAATTCTGGCCAGGTGTCTAATTTTGATGCCCAGTAATCAAATGGGAATGACGGTTGAGGGAGAACGTCGATAAGGGATGAAAAATAGTTAGTAACCATACTGGACAAATGTTGTCTCCTGTCACTTTGAATTGATGCTGCAGTACCTGTCCTGTCTGCGGTCATAGCAAAATCACTCCACAACCTGGTCAGAAAACCCCTTTGGCCAACGCCACTTCTGATTTCTGCCCCTCTAACACCTCTGGTCTGCTGGCCCCTGCAGCTCGTATTAGAACGATCATGGGCGCTGTGTGCAGGGAATGCCAGAAGCAAACGGTCAATAAGAGTTGATTGTTTGGTTGCTAATATTAGTTCCAAGTTCTCATGTGGCATTATATTTTGCAATTTGCCTTTATAGCGAGGATCAAGGAGGCAGGCCAACCAGTAATCGTCATCGTTCATCATTTTTGTTATGCGTGTGTCCCTTTTGAGGATACGTAAGGCATAATCCGCCATGTGGCCCAAAGTTCCAGTTCTCAAATCTGTGGTTGTGCTTGGTTGAGGGGCAGTTTCAGGCAAATCCACGTCACTTGTGTCCCTCCAAAAACCAGAACCCGGCCTTGCCGCGCCAACAATTTCCACTGGCCCCGGAAATGCTTCCTCATTAAAAATATAATCATCCCCATCATCCTCCTCGTCCTCCTCCTCCTGTTCGCCCGCTACCTCGTCCTGTACACTGCCCTGGCCAGACAATGGCTGACTGTCATCAAGGCTTTCCTCTTCCTCAGCTGCAGACGCCTGATCCTTTATGTGCGTCAAACTTTGCATCAGCAGACGCATTAGGGGGATGCTCATGTTTATTATGGCGTTGTCTGCACTAACCAGCCGTGTGCATTCCTCAAAACACTGAAGGACTTGACACATGTCTTGAATCTTCGACCACTGCACACCTGACAACTCTGTCTGCCATCCTACTGCCTGCCCGTGTATGTGTATCCTCCCACAAAAACATAACAGCCCGCCTCTGTTCACACAGTCTCTGAAGCATGTGCAGTGTTGAGTTCCACCTTGTTGCAACGTCTATGATTAGGCGATGCTGGGGAAGGTTCAAAGAACGCTGATAGGTCTGCATACGGCTGGAGTGTACGGGCGAACGGCGGATATGTGAGCAAAGTCCACGCACTTTGAGGAGCAGGTCGGAAAACCCCAGATAACTTTTCATGAAGCACTGCACCACCAGGTTTAAGGTGTGAGCCAAGCAAGGAATGTGTTTCAGTTGGGAAAGGGAAATGGCAGCCATGAAATTCCTTCCGTTATCACTCACTACCTTGCCTGCCTCAAGATCTACAGTGCCCAGCCACGACTGCGTTTCTTTCTGCAAGAACTCGGACAGAACTTCAGCGGTGTGTCTGTTGTCGCCCAAACACTTCATAGCCAATACAGCCTGCTGACGTTTGCCAGTAGCTGCCCCATAATGGGAGACCTGGTGTGCAACAGTGGCAGCTGCGGATGGAGTGGTTGTGCGACTGCGGTCTGTGGACGAGGTTTCGCTTCTGCAGGAGGACAAGGAGGAGGAGGAGGGGGTGCGAACAGCTACAGCCAACTGTTTCCTAGACCGTGGGCTAGGCAGAACTGTCCCAAACTTGCTGTCCCCTGTGGACCCTGCATCCACCACATTTACCCAGTGTGCCGTGATGGACACGTAACGTTCCTGGCCATGCCTACTGGTCCATGCATCTGTTGTCAGGTGCACCTTTGTGCTCACAGATTGCCTGAGTGCATGGACGATGCGCTCTTTAACATGCTGATGGAGGGCTGGGATGGCTTTTCTGGAAAAAAAGTGTCGACTGGGTAGCTCGTAGCGTGTTACAGCGTAGTCCATCAGGGCTTTGAAAGCTTCGCTTTCAACTAACCGGTAGGGCATCATCTCTAACGAGATTAGTCTAGCTATGTGGGCGTTCAAACCCTGTGTACGCGGATGCGAGGCTAAGTACTTCCTTTTTCTAACCATAGTCTCATGTAGGGTGAGCTGGACTGGAGAGCTGGAGATCGTGGAACTAGCGGGGGTGCCGGTGGACATGGCAGACTGAGAGACAGTGGGAGATGGTATTGTTGCCGCCGGTGCCCTAGATGCAGTGTTTCCTACTACGAAACTGGTGATTCCCTGACCCTGACTGCTTTGGCCTGGCAAAGAAACCTGCACAGATACTGCAGGTGGTGCAGAAAATGGTGGCCCTACACTGCCGGAAGGGATGTTGCGTTGATGACTAGCTTCATTGGCCGAGGGTGCTACAACCTTAAGGGACGTTTGATAGTTAGTCCAAGCTTGCAAATGCATGGTGGTTAAATGTCTATGCATGCAACTTGTATTGAGACTTTTCAGATTCTGCCCTCTGCTTAAGGTAGTTGAACATTTTTGACAGATGACTTTGCGCTGATCAATTGGATGTTGTTTAAAAAAATGCCAGACTGCACTCTTTCTAGCATCGGATACCTTTTCAGGCATTGCAGACTGAGCTTTAACCGGATGGCCACGCTGTCCTCCAACAGGTTTTGACTTTGCCACGCGTTTTGGGCAAGATACGGGCCCGGCAGATGGAACCTGTTGCGATGTTGATGCCTGCTGCGGCCCCTCCTCCTCCGCTTCAGAACTGCTGCCGCCTGCACCCTGTTCCCCCAATGGCTGCCAATCGGGGTCAAGAACTGGGTCATCTATTACCTCTTCTTGTAGCTCGTGTGCAACTTCGTCTGTGTCACCGTGTCGGTCGGTGGTATAGCGTTCGTGATGGGGCAACATAGTCTCATCAGGGTCTGATTCTTGATCAGCACCCTGCGAGGGCAATGTTGTGGTCTGAGTCAAAGGACCAGCATAGTAGTCTGGCTGTGGCTGTGCATCAGTGCACTCCATGTCAGATTCAACTTGTAATGGGCATGGACTGTTAACTGCTTCACTTTCTAAGCCAGGGACGGTATGTGTAAAGAGCTCCATGGAGTAACCCGTTGTGTCGCCTGCTGCATTCTTCTCTGTTGTTGTTTTTGCTGAAGAGGACAAGGAAGCGACTTGTCCCTGACCGTGAACATCCACTAACGACGCGCTGCTTTTACTTTTACCAGTTTCACGAGAGGAGGCAAAAGAGCTAGAGGCTGAGTCAGCAAGATAAGCCAAAACTTGCTCTTGCTGCTCCGGCTTTAAAAGCGGTTTTCCTACTCCCAGAAAAGGGAGCGTTCGAGGCCTTGTGTAGCCAGACGACGAACCTGGCTCCACAGCTCCAGACTTAGGTGCAATATTTTTTTTCCCACGACCACCTGATGCTCCACCACTACCACTACCCTCATTACCAGCTGACAATGAACGCCCCCGGCCACGACCTCTTCCACCAGACTTCCTCATTGTTTTAAAAACGTTACCAAACTAACGGTATTTGTTGCTGTCACACAACTTACACGGTGAGCTATAACTTCAGTATGATTTAGCTACCCCTTTACAGGTGGGTGAGACCACAACGAAAATCAGGCACAATGTTACACACTCTGTTGTTGGTGGCAACAAATGAGAGAGATGCCACACACGCAGGACTGTCACTGAAGCGCAAATGTAAATATTAATCTCCCACTGATTTGTTTGGTTTTTTTTAAAAGGGAGACTTTAGAAAAAAAAAATAATAAAAAAAAATGATTTTTTAAGGAAGAATTTATAAACCAAATAAAATGAAATGATTGTTTCAGGGAGAATTTAGAAAACAAATTAAAAAAAAATAGGCTTTGTAGGGCCCACTGAGTGAGAGAGGACGCACACAGGAGTCAGGAGTGGCACACAAGCCCAGAGGCCAATATTTATCTCCCACTGATTGATTTAGTGATTTTTTCAGGTAGATTTTGGAACCCAAATCAAGCAAAAAAATTAATAGGCTTTCTATGGCCCACAATTGGAGAGAGAGAGATGGCACACCCAGGAGTCAAGACTGGCACACAAGCAGAAAGGGCAATATTAATCTCCCACTGATTTGATTTTTTTTTTTTTTCAGGGAGACTTTAGAAAAAAAAAATACAAAAAAATGAATTTTTCAGGAAGAATTTAGAAACAAAATAAAATAAAATGATTGTTTCAGGGAGAATTTAGAAAACAAATAAAAAAAAATAGGCTTTGTAGGGCCCACTGAGTGAGAGAGGACGCACACAGGAGTCAGGAGTGGCACACAAGCCCAGAGGCCAATATTTATCTCCCACTGATTGATTTAGTGATTTTTTCAGGTAGATTTTGGAACCCAAATCAAGCAAAAAAATTAATAGGCTTTCTATGGCCCACAATTGGAGAGAGAGAGATGGCACACCCAGGAGTCAAGACTGGCACACAAGCAGAAAGGGCAATATTAATCTCCCACTGATTTGATTTTTTTTTTTTTTCAGGGAGACTTTAGAAAAAAAAAAATACAAAAAAATGATTTTTTCAGGAATAATTTAGAAACCAAATAAAATAAAATGATTTTTTCAGGGAGAATTTAGAAAACAAATAAAACAAAAAATAGGCTTTCTAGGGCCCACTGAGTGAGAGATGACGCACACAGGAGTCAGGAGTGGCACACAAGACCAGAGGCCAATATTTATCTCCCACTGATTGATTTATTGATTTTTTCAGGTAGAATTTAGAACCCAAATCAACCCAAAAAATAAATAGGCTTTCTATGGCCCACTATTTGTGAGAGAGATGGCACGCTCAGGACTGGCACACAAGCCCAGAGGCCAATATTAATCTCCCACTTTTTTTTTTTTCCAGGGAAAATTTATAAACCCAATAAAAAAAATAATAAATAGGCTTTCTATGGCCCACTATCTGAGAGAGAGAGATGGCACGCTTAGGACTGGCACACAAGCCCAAAGGCCAATATTAATCTCCCACTGATTGATTTATTGATTTTTTCAGGTAGAATTTAGAACCCAAATCAACCCAAAAAATAAATAGGCTTTCTATGGCCCACTATTTGTGAGAGAGATGGCACGCTCAGGACTGGCACACAAGCCCAGAGGCCAATATTAATCTCCCACTTTTTTTTTTTTTTCCAGGGAAAATTTATAAACCCAATAAAAAAAATAATAAATAGGCTTTCTATGGCCCACTATCTGAGAGAGAGAGATGGCACGCTTAGGACTGGCACACAAGCCCAAAGGCCAATATTAATCTCCCACTGATTGATTTATTGATTTTTTCAGGTAGAATTTAGAACCCAAATCAAGCAAAAAAATTAATAGGCTTTCTATGGCCCACTGAGTGAGAGATGGCACACACAGGAGTCAGGAGTGGCACACAAGCCCTGAGGCCAATATTTTTCTCCCACTGATTGATGTTGTGATTTTTTCAGGTAGATTTTGGAACCCAAATCAAGCAAAAAAATAAATAGGCTTTCTATGGCCCACTGAGTGAGAGATGGCACAGACAGGGATGGCACTCTAGCAGAAATGCCAATCTTAATCTCCCACAAAAAAAAAAAAAAAAAGGAACTGTCCTTCAATTACTATCTCCCTGCAGTAATCTCAGCCAGGTATGGCAGGCAGCAATAAGGAGTGGACTGATGCACAAATTAAATAAAAAGTGTGGACAAACAAACAAGATAGCTGTGCAGAAAAGAAGGAACAAGAGGATTTGTGCTTTGAAAAAAGCAGTTGGTTTGCACAGCGGCGTACACACAGCAATGCAGCTATCAGGGAGCCTTCTAGGGCAGCCCAATGAGCTACAGCGCTGAGGAAAAAAAAATGTAGCTTCCACTGTCCCTGCACACCGAAGGTGGTGTTGGGCTGTGGAAATCGCTACAGCACAAGCGGTTTGGTGGTTAATGGACCCTGCCTAACGCTATCCCTGCTTCTGACGAAGCGGCAGCAACCTCTCCCTAAGCTCAGATCAGCAGCAGTAACATGGCGGTCGGCGGGAACGCCCCTTTATAGCCCCTGTGACGCCGCGGACAGCAAGCCAATCACTGCAATGCCCTTCTCTAAGATGGTGGGGACCAGGACCTATGTCATCACGCTGCCCACACTCTGCGTTTACCTTCATTGGCTGAGAAATGGCGCTTTTCGCGTCATTGAAACGCGACTTTGGCGCGAAAGTCGCGTACCGCATGGCCGACCCCGCACAGGGGTCGGATTGGGTTTCATGAAACCCGACTTTGCCAAAAGTCGGCGACTTTTGAAAATGAACGACGCGTTTCGCTCAACCCTAGTCATCAAATACCTCTGCTTGAAAAAAATGACTACCAAAGACATACACAGCGACTTGGTGGAAACATTGGGGGACTCTTCTCCTCCATATTCCACAGTTGCATGCTGGGCCAAGGAATTTAAGCTGGGAAGAACATCGACGGAAGATGAACATCGTCAAGGACGCCCATCCACGTCCCTCAATGAAGAAAACGTGAAAAAAGTTGAAGAAGTTGTATTGGCAGATCGAAGAGTGACTATCAGGCATGTAGCTGAGGTCCCAGGGATTTCATATGGCAGTATTCAAAGAATCCTTGCAAAAGAATTGCATATGAGAAAGGTCTCCACGCGTTGGGTGCCAAAAATGTTAACCGATGAGCAAAAGAAGAAACGAGTCGACATTTCAATAGCAAATCTCGAAAAGTTCCAAGCAGACAAGGAAAATTTTTTGTCACGTTTTTTGACCATGGACAAGACCTGGATCCACCACTTTGATCCCGAAACTAAACAACAATCGATGACGTGGAAACGAGCCGACGAACCAACGCCGAAGAAATTCAAAGTGTCAAGCTCAGCAGGGAAGGTTATGGCGTCCGTTTTTTGGGACGATGAAGGAATTATTATGGTCGACTATTTGGAGAAGGAAGCCACTATTACAGGCTCCTACTACGCAGAACAAATAAGAAGATTGTGGGAGGCTATCAAGGAGAAAAGGCGCGGCAAACTGCGGGCTAGAGTGCTGTTTCACCAAGATAACGCGCCGGCTCACAAAGCTGCAGTTGCCATGGCTACCATTCAAGAAGCGGGCTTTGAACTGGTGGAACACCCCCCCTATTGGCCAGATCTAGCCCCCAGTGACTTCTTTCTCTTTCCTCGACTCAAGGAACACCTCCGGGGCAAGAAATTTGATGACAATAGCGACGTGATAACCGTTGTTGGGGATTTTTTTGAGGGTCAAGATCAAGAATTTTTTTCTAAGGGAATTCTAAGTTTAGAAAAGAGATGGACTAAATGCATAGACTTGATAGGAAACTATGTAAAAAAATAAAAAAAAATTTTGACTATATTCATTGTGTTTAGTATTGATTATCATTACTTTTGGATCGCCCCTCGTACAAGGCATTACCCTGGAAAGGATGTACCTTAACATATTTCCCAGTAAAATCCATTTTGGTTTCGATTTTGTATGTTTTTTGGTGCACCTGTAAAAACGGTGTGAAACTCTGACAACATTGCTTACAGCTGTGAACTAGGCGATCCCCATGATGTCCCTGTGTCATTTGAGCAGTGTTTCCATCATTTTTAGTTGTTTTTAGACCTTAAAAGGACCCCCGGGGATCGTGGTAAAAATGCTCTGGTTTCCCATAGACTTACATTGGGCTCAGTGCTCGGGTCAAGTACCCGAGTATTCCAATTTGCTCAACCCGAGCAACAAGCACCCGATCATTTTAGTGCTTGCCCATCACTAATCATCAGTATATGAATATGAAAACAAAATCTTAGTTAGTACATAGATACAACAACACAGCCATCAATAGTACATATGGAACCAGAACCATCATCAGTAAACAAATAGGTCATTAGAACCACCATTAGTATGTGAATACATCGCTAGAACAGAACCATCATCAATACATGAATACATCACCAGAACCACCATCAGTACGTTAATGCATCACCAGAACCACCATCAATACATGTATATGTCACCAGAACCAACATCAGTACATGAACAGATTAAGAGAACCAACATCAGTACATGAATACTTCACCAGAGCCACCATCAGTACATAAATATATGACCTGAACCACCATAAATACATGAATGCATCACCAGAATCACCATCAGTACATGTACAGTATATGTCACCAGAACCACCATAAGTAAATTAATACAACACCAGAACTGCCATCAGTACATGAATACATCACAGAACCACCGGTAATACATGACTACATCACCAAGTTTAGTACAGCTATCAATTATAATGTCATATCAGCCCCATATACATTTTTATCACATGAACCTACAACGCTGATGTCCTTAACAATGGTAAGGAGATGTTGGTAGTTATTATTAACAGCCATCATCAGACTGTGGTACATATCGGAACCACAGTTCTGACGAGATGCATGCAGTATTAGAAAAACACATTTACAGTTAGGGCCAGAAATATTTGGACAGTGACACAATTTTCGCGAGTTGGGCTCTGCATGCCACCACATTGGATTTGAAATGAAACCTCTACAACAGAATTCAAGTGCAGATTGTAACATTTAATTTGAAGGGTTGAACAAAAATATCTGATAGAAAATGTAGGAATTGTACACATTTCTTTACAAACACTCCACATTTTAGGAGGTCAAAAGTAATTGGACAAATAAACATAACCCAAACAAAATATTTTTATTTTCAATATTTTGTTGCAAATCCTTTGGAGGCAATCACTGCCTTAAGTCTGGAACCCATGGACATCACCAAACGCTGGGTTTCCTCCTTCTTAATGCTTTGCCAGGCCTTTACAGCCGCAGCCTTCAGGTCTTGCTTGTTTGTGTGTCTTTCCGTCTTAAATCTGGATTTGAGCAAGTGAAATGCATGCTCAATTGGGTTTAGATCTGGAGATTGACTTGTCCATTGCAGAATGTTCCACTTTTTGGCACTCATGAACTCCTGGGTAGCTTTGGCTGTATGCTTGGGGTCATTGTCCATCTGTACTATGAAGCGCCGTCCAATCAACTTTGCAGCATTTGGCTGAATCTGGGCTGAAAGTATATCCCGGTACACTTCAGAATTCATCCGGCTACTCTTGTCTGCTCTTATGTCATCAATAAACACAAGTGACCCAGTGCCATTGAAAGCCATGCATGCCCATGCCATCACGTTGCCTCCACCATGTTTTACAGAGGATGTGGTGTGCCTTGGATCATGTGCCGTTCCCTTTCTTCTCCAAACTTTTTTCTTCCCATCATTCTGGTACAGGTTGATCTTTGTCTCATCTGTCCATAGAATACTTTTCCAGAACTGAGCTGGCTTCTTGAGGTGTTTTTCTGCAAATTTAACTCTGGCCTGTCTATTTTTGTTATTGATGAATGGTTTGCATCTAGATGTGAACCCTTTGTATTTACTGTCATGGAGTCTTCTCTTTACTGTTGACTTAGAGACAGATACACCTACTTCACTGAGAGTGTTCTGGACTTCAGTTGATGTTGTGAACGGGTTCTTCTTCACCAAATTAAGTATGCGGCGATCATCCACCACTGTTGTCATCCGTGGACGCCCAGGCCTTTTTGAGTTCCCAAGCTCACCAGTCAATTCCTTTTTTCTCAGAATGTACCCAACTGTTGATTTTGCTACTCCAAGCATGTCTGCTATCTCTCTGATGGATTTTTTCTTTTTTTTCAGCCTCAGGATGTTCTGCTTCACCTCAATTGAGAGTTCCTTTGACCGCATGTTGTCTGCTCACAGCAACAGCTTCCAAATGCAAAACCACACACCTGGAATCCACCCCTGACCTTTTAACTACTTCATTGATTACAGGTTAACGAGGGAGACGCCTTCAGAGTTAATTGCAGCCCTTAGAGTCCATTGTCCAATTACTTTTGGTCCCTTGAAAAAGAGGACGCTATGCATTACAGAGCTTTGATTCTTAAACCCTTTCTCCGATTTGGATGTGGAAACTATCATATTGCAGCTGGGAGTGTGCACTTTTAGCCCATATTATATATATAATTGTATTTCTGAACATGTTTTTGTAAACAGCTAAAATAACAAAACTTGTGTCACTGTCCAAATATTTCTGGCCCTAACTGTACATCGAGGTACCTTACAGGTAACATCTTGTTTGATAGGATTCATCACTTTATTTTCATCTTCATTGTGTCTGGAATTTAGATGCCTTGATGACTTTTCACATCAACAGCTCATCTCTGCAGACTTCTCTCTTCTCTTGTCTGCTGCAGTGCATCCCCACATTTTGCGCTTACATAGTAACATAGTAACATAGTAACATAGTTAGTAAGGCCGAAAAAAGACATTTGTCCATCCAGTTCAGCCTATATTCCATCATAATAAATCCCCAGATCTACGTCCTTCTACAGAACCTAATTGTATGATACAATATTGTTCTGCTCCAGGAAGACATCCAGGCCTCTCTTGAACCCCTCGACTGAGTTCGCCATCACCACCTCCTCAGGCAAGCAATTCCAGATTCTCACTGCCCTAACAGTAAAGAATCCTCTTCTATGTTGGTGGAAAAACCTTCTCTCCTCCAGACGCAAAGAATGCCCCCTTGTGCCCATCACCTTCCTTGGTATAAACAGATCCTCAGCGAGATATTTGTATTGTCCCCTTATATACTTATACATGGTTATTAGATCGCCCCTCAGTCGTCTTTTTTCTAGACTAAATAATCCTAATTTCGCTAATCTATCTGGGTATTGTAGTTCTCCCATCCCCTTTATTAATTTTGTTGCCCTCCTTTGTACTCTCTCTAGTTCCATTATATCCTTCCTGAGCACCGGTGCCCAAAACTGGACACAGTACTCCATGTGCGGTCTAACTAGGGATTTGTACAGAGGCAGTATAATGCTCTCATCATGTGTATCCAGACCTCTTTTAATGCACCCCATGATCCTGTTTGCCTTGGCAGCTGCTGCCTGGCACTGGCTGCTCCAGGTAAGTTTATCATTAACTAGGATCCCCAAGTCCTTCTCCCTGTCAGATTTACCCAGTGGTTTCCCATTCAGTGTGTAATGGTGACATTGATTCCTTCTTCCCATGTGTATAACCTTACATTTATCATTGTAACAGATAAGAGTGTTATTAAAATGCCCTCTGCTTAAAAATATCTGTCCATACTATGGACTAAAGAAGCATCTTATAGTTCATGGCCTCCACACTGAGCTATAACCACCACATTGTTTGCACTTATGAGCTATAACCACCTCAAAGTCTGCCCTTTTGAATCACGCTATATACAATGTATGTCCCATCTCCACTCTCTATATCTTAACAATGTCCCCCACTATGCTAACATCTCTCCAAACTGTGCCTTCATTTCATGCTGCTCCTCTTCACACTATGCCCTCATACTACCCACCATGCTGTCCTCGCCAAACTGTAACCCCTCCTTGCACTGTTTCCTTACACAGAATGATGGTCACCACAGCCATCCATACAATATGATTTCCACCACAGCCTCCCATTATTTAGGATGGTAACCACTACAGCTCCCCATGTATATTATAATAGTCACCACAACCCCCATACATATCATGATGGCCCCCACCACACTGCACCAAATATTATGGTGCCCACAGTCAACAATAAAGTATAATGTCCTTCAAAGCCCCCTATACAGTGTGATGCCCTTTATACAGTATGATGTCTCCATAACCCTCAGTATAATGTGCTCCACATCCTCTATACAGTATTATGATCATCCCAGCCCAATATACAATATGGTCACCACTAGGGTTGAGCAAAACGGGTCGAAATTTTTCAAAAGTCGCCGACTTTTGGCAAGGTCGGGTTTCATGAAACCCGACCCGACCCCAATGTGGGGTTGGCCATGAAGTCGGCGATCTTTTGAATCTAGAATCGGAATTCCGATACCGATTCCCGATATGTTTAAGATATCGGGAATTGGTATCGGAATTCAGATTTAAGTGTAAAATAAAGAATTAAAATAAAAAATATCGCAATACTTACCCTCTGACGCGCCCTGGTACTAACCGGGAACCTTCCTTCCTTAGAATCAGCCTTCCAGGACCGTGCGGTGACGTCGCAGTGATGTCGCGGCTTGTGATTGGCCGCGCGGCCGCCCATGTGACCGCTCGCGCGGCCAATCACAAGCCGCGACGTCACCCGCGACGTCACCGAAGGTCCTGGAAGGGCTGATTCTTAGGAAGGAAGGCTGCCGGAAAGAAGCAGGGCGCGTCCGAGGGTGAGTATATACCTAATAGGAATATACTCACCCTCGGATGCGCCCTGCTTCTTTCCGGCAGCCTTCCTTCCTAAGAATCAGCCCTTCCAGGACCTTCGGTGACGTCGCGGGTGACGTCGCGGCTTGTGATTGGCCGCGCGAGCGGTCACATGGGCGGCCGCGCGGCCAATCACAAGCCGCGACGTCACCGCGACGTCACCGCAGGGTCCCGGAAGGCTGATTCTAAGGAAGGAAGGTTCCCGGTTAGTACCAGGGCGCGTCAGAGGGTAAGTATTGCGATATTTTTTATTTTAATTCTTTATTTTACACTAAAATATGGATCGCAGGGCCTGAAGGAGAGTTTCCGCTCCTTCAGACCCTGGGAACCATGGAAACCCAATGCACTGCATTGGGTTTCGGGTTTCGTCCGACCCCGACCCCGACTTTTTTATAGGATCTATATAGAAAATGTTCAGCACAGCCAAAAGGAGGAGGTGCACGGTCATAGGTTCCCAAGCCTTTATGAAAAATGCAAGTGACTAGCACACTCCAAAAGTGTTGTGATGCAAAGTGGGGGTTTTATTTACATACAGTATTCACAAACGTTTCGGTCGTTACTGGACCTTCATCAGTGTGCTGAAGGGAAATATATACAGAGAAAGTGACATCCAATGTATAAAAAAAGAACAATATATGAAAATAAACATAAACAAAAAAACAGAAAAAAACAAAAGTATATACATCACATGGGAGAATACAGTCATGATTGAAAATAATAGAACACAACTCCAAAAAAGAGACATCAAACAAGATAGCCGAGATATGAAAGCTGCACAGATTGAACGTATGCGAGTAAAGATAAGGTAGTGTATCACGGAGAAAAATGAGGGGTTACGGTAGGAGGGGGTGGTGGGGTGGGAAAACATAAGAAAAAAAAAAAAGAGAGAAAAACCTACCTAATATACTAGTATGCTTAGAGAAGCCCCAAGTAGCAAAGTTAGATTGCATCTAAAAGGAGAGATCAATATGCGAAGTTGAAGTGATAATAAGAGTGAATAGATAGGCTATGTGAAAAACTGACGGGGCGTATGGTGTATAATGTGTAGTAGAATCCACCTACCAATAAGAAGCCTGAAGACATATAGGTCGCGGGGGTAGGCACAAGCCGCAGAGATACAATGGTGTGTCACAAGTGACACTAACTGCAGGAGAGAGGAAGGTGTGACATATATGGCACTGTGAACCGCTGGTACTATATGGGCATGTGCTACGGAGGACCCACCTGCTGGATGGAGCAGGAGCCACGCGGAATGTACTGCCAGTATGGGCTGCAAAATAGTGCGCATGAGGTAGAAACAAGCTACTGAGATAGGGTAGTGTGTCACGGACTGACACTATCTGCGGAAGAAAGGATAGTGTGACGCATATGGCACGGTGACACGCTAGTACTGTATGGGCACAAGATTTTTTTTTTTTTTTTTTTTCTTTAAGTGTAATGCACTGCACACCACCCCTTCTGGTCATGTGACACCCTCGTCACCTCTCCCCGCCCCTTCCGGCTCCTTTTGCTACTATATAGGCAGGTCCCGAGCGCACCGTCCTCAGCCTGCACTTGCGGTGGACACCGCGTGCTTCCTGTTGCTGATGAGGCGGGTAAGTTCTATGCACCACATGCTCTACATGCTTTCCATTGTAGCAGTCCAGCCTGTCACACATGAAACGTCCTTTCTCCCTCTATGCAGATAGTGCATACTATTCTTGCAGCCCAGACTGGCGGTATATACCGTGTGGCCCCTGCTTCATTCAGCAGGTGAGTCCTCTGCATTACATGCCTATATAGTGCTAGCAGTCCACTGTGCCATAGGTGTCATATTATCCTTTCCTCTGCAGACAGCGTCAGTTTGTGACACACTATCTTATCTCCATAGTTTGTGCCTACCCCTTGAGCACTATTTTGCAGCCCATACTGGCGGTACATACCACGTGCCTCCTGCTTCATTCCGCAGGTGAGTCCCCTGCATCTTGTGCCCATACAGTACTAGCGTGTCACCGTGCCATATGCATCACACTATCCTTTCTTCCGCAGATAGTGTCAGTCCGTGACACACTACCCTATCTCAGTAGCTTGTTTCTACCTCATGCGCACTATTTTGCAGCCCATACTGGCAGTACATTCCGCGTGGCTCCTGCTCCATCCAGCAGGTGGGTCCTCCGTTGCACATGCCCATATAGTACCAGCGGTTCACAGTGCCATATATGTCACACCTTCCTCTCTCCTGCAGTTAGTGTCACTTGTGACACACCATTGTATCTCTGCGGCTTGTGCCTACCCCCGCGACCTATATGTCTTCAGGCTTCTTATTGGTAGGTGGATTCTACTACACATTATACACCATACGCCCCGTCAGTTATTCACATAGCCTATCTATTCACTCTTATTATCACTTCAACTTCGCATATTGATCTCTCCTTTTAGATGCAATCTAACTTTGCTACTTGGGGCTTCTCTAAGCATACTAGTATATTAGGTAGGTTTTTCTCCTTTTTTTTTTTTTTTATGTTTTCCCACCCCACCACCCCCTCCTACCGTAACCCCTCATTTTTCTCCGTGATACACTACCTTATCTTTACTCGCATACATTCAATCTGTGCAGCTTTCATATCTCGGCTATCTTGTTTGATGTCTCTTTTTTGGAGTTGTGTTCTATTATTTTCAATCATGACTGTATTCTCCCATGTGATGTATATACTTTTGTTTTTTTCTGTTTTTTTGTTTATGTTTATTTTCATATATTGTTCTTTTTTTATACATTGGATATCACTTTCTCTGTATATATTTCCCTTCAGCACACTGATGAAGGTCCAGTAACGACCGAAACGTTTGTGAATACTGTATGTAAATAAAACCCCCACTTTGCATCACAACACTTTTGGAGTGTGCTAGTCACTTGCATTTTTTATAGGATCGGCCGATTTCACTCGACCCGACTTTTTCAAAAGTCGGGTTTCGTGAAACCCGACCCGATCCTATAAAAGTAAAGGTCGCTCAACCCTAGTCACCACAGTCCCCTAGGCAGTATAATTAACTCCACAGACCCCTATACACATTGATGCTCTCCTCAGCCAACTAAACAGTATGTTGTGTCCACAGGCTCCTGTATAATGTCCCCACACAGACTCCTATGCAGGATGTTCACCACAGCCGCCTATACAATATAGTTACCACACCACCCTATACATTATGATTATGATGCCCTCTGTAGCCCCTATCTATAGTATAATGTTCTCTATAGTCTTCTCTTAGCACAAGTATAATGAGCCCCATAGGCCCTTTTGTAATGTCTCCTACAGCCCCTTTTATGATGTCCCTCACAGCTCCTCTTGTATTGCCCCCACACAGCGCCTTTTATGATGTCCACCATAGCCACTTTTATGATGTCTCCCACAGTTCATTTTCTGATATCACCCATAGACCCTTTTATGATGATCCCCACAGCTCCATTTATGATGTTCCCCACAACTCCTTTTATGATGTCCCCAAAATCTTATACTCACCTAATCCAGGATCCCCATCCATTGCAGCCACCATCTTCTCTCCTATCTGTGTCACAATGTGACGGTCTGAAGTAAGGGAAAGGGGCCTAAAACCATCCCTGTAACTGAGACCCTAACTATCCCTATCCTAGGGGTACTCTTGATCGTAGAGAGACCCTGGTCTTCGACCTTACTATGCTCCTGTGAAACCCTCATCTGTCCCCTCCCCATTCCATGAGGCATGTGACAGAAATGTAAGGACAAAGGGCAAATAAGGATAAATGAATACCACTATGATACAAAAACATTTACCAACAAATAGGGAGGAGGAAAGGGAAAGGGAGGAACAAATATAATAAATAGGAATAAGGACAAGGAGATAAACACTCACACTACTGCTGAACACAGATACCTTCAACTACTACTTCCACCTACACATCTCAACTCTTTCCAGCAAGATGATTCTTTCACTGGCAAGGAAGAAATGCCCAGATCCAGTATATGTTGAGAGAGCAAATTATATAAGTAGTTGCAGATGAGAACAACCACATGCACATTCTTAGCCAGCATGGAAATAGTCACAGTAGCATAGGTATCGGGGGGGCAGAGGGGGCAGTCACCCCAGGTCCGCGCTCTGAGGGGGCCCACCTGGAGCTACACTGCTAAAACTGTATCGTATCGGCATGCACAGCGCACCCATACAGTTGCACTCTGTGGTAGAGCAGGGAGACTTGATCTCCCTCCTCTGCCACCCAGTCACTATGGGGTCCATGAGCAGGTGGGGGGCCCAGTGCCATCAGTGTGCCCCCCATCATTGCAAGATCAACTGTATCGGCTAGATGCCGATACAGCTGACCGCATTGATGAGAGTGGGAGTGTTACACTCCCTCTCCCATCATCCCCTTCTCAGCATC
Organism: Ranitomeya imitator; assembly: GCF_032444005.1. Classification (NCBI taxonomy): domain Eukaryota; kingdom Metazoa; phylum Chordata; class Amphibia; order Anura; family Dendrobatidae; genus Ranitomeya; species Ranitomeya imitator. The sequence goes on from NC_091287.1 coordinate 444,803,137, forward strand.
TGATGTCACTACTCGGCGCCCGTTGTCTGGAGATGTGCAGGCACTCAGAGCAGTGGAGGAACGAGGAAGAGAGATGAGAATTTTTTTTATGGGGATGCATTACATTACAGAATGTGCCTATGGGGAGTGCATTATACTATAGAGTATGCCTATGGGGAGTGCATTACACTATAGAGTCGGCCTATGGGCACTGTTTTCTAGGGCATTTGCACACAAGATTACAATATTCTAGAGGGTTGCTTTACCATCTAAAGGGCACACAGAACCACACAGCAGGTGCTGTAATAGGGACACAAACGGCAGCAGCGGCTCAGTATTGGGATATCAGTAGGATAAGGAGTTTGTGCACGTTGGAAATAGATGGTGATGGGGCTGAAAATATGAGAAGTAAAATGTGTCTTTGTTGTAATCTCTGAAGCCGAGTGCTGGCTGGAAGAAGTTATAGTGCCAGTTTGGGCCAGATGGAAAAGACGGTAAAAGTGAATGATTCCATCAGAAAGAACATCAGCGGTAAGTGACCATCTATAACTGTGTTGTAAGCTCTTACATGTTCCGTAGGACTGGTAATTATTATTATTTCTTTATATAGCACCATTAATTCCATGGTGCCGTACATGAGAAGGGGGTTACATACAAAGTTATAGATATCGTTTACAGTAAACAAATTTTCAATGACAGACTGGTACAGAGGGGAGAGGACCCTGCTCTTGCGGACTTACATTCTACGGGATAATGGGGAGAAGACAGAAGGTCGAGGGTGCAGCAGCAGTATTTTCCACTGACCATACGGTGGTAATATCAATGTTGGTCTTTATATAGAGATTATTTTCAGCAACAGCGCAGTCATCTGCTGAGGTTCCCCTATGCCCACTATTAGGGTGCGTCACCCAGTTGTAATCAAGGTTACCTGGTTAGGGCCCACTCAGAATTTTTGCCCCCAAAACCAAAATCCTTGCTACGCCCCTGAATAGTCCTTAACTCTGTCAGTACTGATGGAAAGGAAATCCATTTAAAATAGGACATGACTCTCACCGTCTCTAAACAGGACCTGTAATTCATTACTCGGCGTGACCTTCTAACTCTGGTTCTCCCAGGAGGACGTGACACCCTTGTGAAAGTCTGGTACAGCAGTGGGTGCTAGACAGCACTATGCAATGACATCATTCCGCCGTCCAACATCCCCTGCTTGCACCGTCTCCAACAGAGCACAGGCCAGAAGCATCTTGTGTTCTGATGGAGTTGCTGGAGGAGCACGCAGCTGATTACGGCTCCTCTGCTCATGTTCGTGATGGGAATGTAAGTGGTAGCACCCTAGTCATGTCCATGCTCTGCCTACCCCTTGTCTTGGCTCTGGTTGTGACTGAGTACGATCTGACTTGAGATGTTGCAACTTGAGTAATTCAATACTGCATGTATTGGAGTGTTTGAAGGAGCAAAGTAAGATAACTGACTTATCATGTAATAGAGAACTGGAGCTTGTACTACTTTAAGATCCATCATTGGCAGGTGACGGAATGTGTGCCACTTAAGGTACCGTCAAACATAACGATATCGTTAACGATATTGTTGCTTTTTGTGATGTAGCAACGATATCGTTAAGGAAATCGTTATGTGTGACAGCGACCAACGATCAGGCCCCTGCTGGGAGATCGTTGGTCGCTGAGGAAAGTCCAGAACTTTATTTCGTCGCTGGACTTCCCACTGACATCGCTGGATCGGCGTGTGTGACGCTGATCCAGCGATGTCTTCACTGGTAACCAGGGTAAACATCGGGTTACTAAGCGCAGGGCCGCGCTTAGTAACCCGATGTTTACCCTGGTTACCAGCGTAAACGTTAAAAAAACAAACACTACATACTTACCTTCAGCTGTCTGTCCCCGGCGCTCTGCTTCTCTGCACTCCTCCTGCATCCTGTGTCAGCTCCAGCCAGCCGGAAAGCACAGCGGTGATGTCACCGCTCTGCTTTCCGGCTGACCGGCGCTGACAGTGCAGAGGAAAGCAGAGTGCCAGAGGACAGACAGCTGAAGGTAAGTATGCCCTGCTAAGCGGCCCTGCGCTTAGTAACCCGATGTTTACCCTGGTTACCGGGGACCTCGGGATCGTTGGTCGCTGGAGAGCTGTCTGTGTGACAGCTCTCCAGCGACCAAACAGCGACGCTGCAGCGATCGACATCGTTGTCGGTATCACTGCAGCGTCGCTTAGTGTGAAGGTACCTTTACTGAGGTTCCGCAAAGACTCTACAAAACTTGTTAGTAAGGAAAACTGTTGCATTAAAGATATAATTCCCCTCATAATTATTTTGCAATCAATACAGACAAGAAAGCAACAAGAGATTGAGGAAGAATATCAATTTCCAAACTTTCCTCACTGCCCTGTTTTGGTTTGGGATTGATGGTGCTTCCCATTGCTTTATCCCAAGCCATAGCATATTGACCTAGCCCTGCAGCTTCACAATGTTTTATAAAAGTTATAATTAATTTCTTGATTGGAAGTGTTTCTGCACTCTTTAGAGTTATTACACGAGTTATAGTAAGTAGATAAATAGATAAAATTAGAGGCTTAATGTCGACGCTTTTCAGAGTCCACTGACTCCTTCCTCGGGACAACCATTCAAAAATAATCACATTTTTGTGTCGTTGACCTGAGGAAGGAGTCAGTAGATTATTTTTGTATGGTTGTCTTGAGAAAGAAGTCAGTGGACTTTGAAACGCATTGACAATAAACCTGCAATTTTATCTGTTTATCTACTATAAGTCATGTCATAACTCCAGAGAGCACAGAAACACTTCCAATCAAGTCACTTTTATTGATATTTTATGGATGCTGCTGCATCTGGTATCTAGGCTCTTTAACTGTTGTGCCTCACACAACCTTACAAGGTGACCAGTTTTACATTTCATTCATCAGACTTTTAACCTGGATGATACCTTATTGCACTCTTGCATTTCTTTACAATTATTAGTTTCTTAGGAACCTTCTTGCTGCGCTCCAGAGAAAAAGTAGCTTTATCATAGAGTTCCAATGTGTTGACACTTCACTCGAAGGCATGACAAGTTTTCCTGTGCCTACCATGTCAGTACCTTTGTAAAGACTAGCCTGTGGCTGAACTTCATAAGAGACCATGATGTTCTCTGTGCTATTGCAGTATATAGAACAATAAAAACAGACAATCACAGGTTCAAATCTGCCAACAGGAGTTTGGTAGATTAAAAAATGTATATCAATTTTAATCAACCTTTTCATGCAATAAAAAATAAACAAAAATAAATTGAACATATTTGGTATCAGTGTAACTGTAAAAGTCTGATCTATCAAGATATAAAAATTGTTAATTCCTATGATTAAAGCAATAAAAAGAAAATATTGAAATTGAAGCCCTGACAAAAAATGCCAGATAGTGTTCGAAACACGTCGCTTTTCCCATCCACATCTTACTGCTATATTTTAAAAATGTTCCAATAAAGCTAAAGTTTTTATTATCATCACCCAAGAACTTGATCAACCTCCAATTTTTCTTCCATGCTTACACACACAGCCTGAATGTGAATCATAGAATGTTAGAGTTGGATGCGACCTCCAGGATCATCGTGTCCAACCCCCTGCTCAACGCAGGATTCACTTAAAAATCTCAGACAGATGTTTGTCCAGCCTCTGTTTGAAGACTTCCATTGAAGGAGAACTTATCACTTCTTGTGGCAGCCTGTTCCAATTATTGATCAACCTCACTGTCAAAATGTTTTTTTCTAATATGTACAGTGTGGAAAAAAGTATTGAGTCAGCCACCAATTGTGCAAGTTCTCCCATTTAAAAATATGAGAGTCTTGTAATTGACATCATAGGTAGACCACAACTATGACAGTCAAAATGAGAAAACAAATCCAGAAAATCACCTTGTCTGATTTGGTAAGATTTATTTTGCAAATTATGGTGAAAAATAATTATTCAGTCACCTAAGCCCATGCAAGATTTCTGTCTCTCACAGACCTGTAACTTCTTCTTTAAGACGCTCCTCTTTCCTCCACTCATTACCTGTAGTAATGGCACCTGTTTGAACTTGTTATCAGTATAAAAGTCACCTGTCCACAACCTCAAACAGTCACACTCCAAATTCCACTATGGTGAAGACCAAAGAGCAGTCGAAGGACACCAGAAACAAAATTGTAGCCCTGCACCAGGCTGGTAAGACTGAATCTGCAATAGGCAAGCAGCTTGGTGTGGTGAAATCAATTGTGGGAGCAATAATAAGAAAATGGAAGACATACAAGACCACTGATAATCTCCCTCGATCTGGGCCTCCACACAAGATCTTACCCTGTGGGGTCAAAATTATCACAAGAACGGTGAGCAAAAATCCCAGAACCACGCGCGGGGACCTAGTGAATGAACTGCAGAGAGCTGGGACCACTGTAACAAAGGCTACTCTCAGTAACACACTATGCCACCAGGGACTCAGATTCTGCAGCGCCAGAAGTGTCCCCCTACTTAAGGCAGTACATGTCCGCGCCTGTCTGAAGTTTGCTGAAGCGGATTTGGATTATCCAGAAGAGTATTGGGAGAATGTCATAAGGTCTGATTAAACCAAAGTATAACTGTTTGGCAGAAATAAAACTTGTCGTGTTTGGAAGAGACAGAATTCTGAGCTGCATCCAAAGAACACCATATCTGCTGTGAAGCATGGGGGTGGCAACATCATGCTTTGGGGATGTTCCTCTGCAAAGAGACCACGACAATTGATCCGTGTACATGAAAGAATGAATGGGGCCATGTATTGTTAGATTTTAAGTGCAAACCTCTTTCCATCACCAAGGGCATTGAAGATGAAACGTGGATGGATCTTTCAGCATGATAATGATCCCAAGCTCACTGCCAGGTTGATGAAGGAGTAGCTTCTTAAGAAGCATATAAAGGTCCTGGAGTGGCCTAGCCAGTCTCCAGATATCAACCCCATAGAAAACCTTTTGGAGGGAGTTAAAAGTCCATGTTGCCAAGCGACAGGCCCAAAACATCACTGCTCTTGAGATGATCTGCATGGAGGAATGGGCCAGCATACCACCAACAGTGTGTGCCAACCTTGAGAAGACTTACAGAAAACGTTTGACCTCTGTAATTGCCAGCAAAGAATATATAACAAAACATTGAGATGAACTTTTGTCATAATTTGCTAAATAAATCTTGCCAAATCAGACAAGTTGATTTTCTGGATTTGCTTTCTCATTTTGACTCTCATAGTTGTGGTCTACCTATGATGTCAATAACAGGCATCTCTCATCTTTTTAAGTGGGAGAACTACTTGAACAATTGGTGGCTGACTAAATACTTTGTTCCCCACTGTAATCTGTATCTTCTACCCTTTAGTTTCATTCCATTGCTTCTCGTGTTTCCATGTGCAAATGATAATACTAATAATGATCCCTCTATACTGTGACATCCCTTCAGATATTTGTAGACAGCTATTAAGTCTCCTCTTAGCCTTCTTTTTTACAAGCTAAACATTCCCAGATTCTTTAACCATTCCTCGTAGGACATACTTTGCAATCCGCTCATCATCCTGGTAGCTCTTCTCTGCACTCACTCCAATTTTTCAATGTCTTTTTAAAATGTGGTGCTCAGAACTGGACACAGCATTCCAGGTGAGGTCTGACCAAGGAGGAGTAGAGGGGGATAATTACTTCATGTGATCTAGACTCTATGGTTCTTTTAATATATCCTAGAACTATGTCTGCCTTTTTTGCTGCTTCATCACACTGTTGAATCATATGCAGTCTGTGATCTTTTAGTAAATCCAAGTCTTTTTCGCAAGTGTTGTTGCTTAGTTCTATTCCTCCCATTCTATAGATGTAATTTTCGTTTTTCTTGCCCAGATGTAGAATCTTGCATTTCTCTCTGTTAAATGCCATTCTATTAGTCGCTGCCCAACCATTGTTCAAGCATATCTAGATCCTTCTGAATCCCTTTTCTGTCTTCTCTAGTGTCTCTCCTAGCTTTGCATCATATGCAAATTAGATTAGTTAAAGGCCCCTTCACATTAAGCGACGCTGCAGCGATACCGACAACGATCCGGATCGCTGCAGCGTCGCTGTTTGGTCGCTGGAGAGCTGTCACACATACCGCTCTCCAGCGACCAACGATGCCGGTAACCAGGGTAAACATCGGGTAACTAAGCGCAGGGCCGCGCTTAGTAACCCGATGTTTAACCTGGTTACCATGCTAAAAGTAAAAAAAAACAAACACTAGATACTTACCTACCGCTGTTGGTCCTCCAGCGCTGTGCTCTGCTTCTCTGCTCTCCTCCTGTACTGGCTGTGAGCCGGAAAGCAGAGCGGTGACATCACCGCTCTGCTTTCCGGCTCACAGCCAGTACAGGAGGAGTGCAGAGCACAGCGCTGGAGGACAGACAGTGGTAGGTAAGTATCTAGTGTTTGTTTTTTTTTACTTTTAGGATGGTAACCAGGGTAAACATCGGGTTACTAAGCGCGGCCCTGCGCTTAGTTACCCGATGTTTACCCTGGTTACCAGTGAAGACATCGCTGGATCGGTGTCACACACGCCGATCCAGCGATGTCAGCAGGAGTCCAGCGACGAAATAAAGTTCTGGACTTTATTCAGCGACCAACGATCTCCCAGCAGGGGCTTGATCGTTGGTCGCTGTCACACATAACGATTTCATTAACGATATCGTTGCTACGTCACAAATAGCAACGATATCGTTAACAATATCGTTATGTGTGAAGGTACCTTTACCTTCAGTTCCCTTATCTAGATCATTTATAAATATGTTAAACCCTCACTGGGGCCAGGATAAAGCCTTGTGGTACCCCACTTGAAACCCTTTTCCAAATGAATGTGCAATAATTTATTACCACTCTTTGAGTACCATCACTGAGCCAGTTATGAATCCACCTAACCGTGGCCTTGTCAATCCCATATTTGGTCATTTTTTCAAGAAGCATAGTATGAGATATTTTCAAAGATTCTGGCTAGTGGTTCTGCAATTTCCTCTGCTAACTTATTTGTTATCGCTGTAAAAGTCTGATCTATCAAAATATAAAATTAACTAATCCCTATGATAAAAGCAATAAAAAGAAAAACATTGAAATGCCAGAATTGCATTTTTCCTTTGTTGCAAAAAATGCAATAAGAAGAGATCAAAATTAGGTATCTACCCCAATATGGTATCAATGAAAATATAAGCTCAGCATGCAAAATAATGCCTTCACACAACTCCATTAACTTAAAATAATAAAAATATTATGAACCTTAAAAAATGGCAACACACACCAAATTACTTTTTTTGCACAGGTTTCTTTTTGTTGCTACTTAAATAAAAGAAAAAAACTTTACAAGTTTAGTATCACCATAATCACATTGACCTGTAGAATCATATTGACTGGCCATTATTACCACAGAAGGAAAGCCGTAATAATAAAACCCCAAAAATAATTAAATGATTGCTTTATTTTTTGCAATTTCATCACACTTGATTTTTTTTCTGTTTTCCATTACAGTATGCTATATTGAATAGTTTAATTTAAAACTAAAACTCCTCCTGTAAAAAACAAGCCCTCATATGGCTAATGTCCACAGAAAAATAAAAAAGTTATGGATCTTGGAAGAAGGAGAGAAAAAAAAACAAAAGAACAAAAATGAAAAATTGTCCAGGCGGGAAGTGATTTGTTTATATAGGGGTTGCCCTGTAGTTTAAAATACACTATATTGGTAAAAGCATTGGGACAAATTACTTAATCATTCAAATTTGGGTTTTCATTAAGGCTCTAGAAAAACAGGATAAACGATATAAGGGTATTCAAAAATATATACATATCAATGGAAAAATTAGAAAAATTACTCCTTTTAAAAATCAGTAAATCTTTATTAGCTCCTCGACTAGCATCCCTCTGTATTGTCCTATATGTACCTCCAGGCCTCCTGATGAACCTGATATCTCATGGGAGAAATGCGTTGAGGCAATGTGGTTTTGTTAAAATGTACCCCTTTTATATTATTGAGGTATGTTTGTTATTCATAATCAATAGGATAAAAATTTATGTATTTCTGCTTTGCCTTTTCTAGCCTTTAGATGCCTTATTATTAGCGAATAAGAGGGCTTAGCCTACACTGAGCGAAGGAGCCACTATGAAATTTTTGAGTTCCAATCTCCATGGCTCAGATAGTGTTAACTAAGTATGAGGGTCTTACAGGGATACTGCTGGTGCCCTTTCCTCTTCCTACCCTATTATAGAGGATCCTCTTGTTGTCACACTATATATGTATAGTTTTGTGGTGTTAATTGTGTATTTTTAATGAGACTATCTAATAAAGATTTACTAATTTTTAAGAGTAATTTTTTCTGTTTTCATTCAGTCCCATTGCCGCAGGCATATAAAATTCATCCCCTAGCAATGCAGATTGTCTTTCATTTGTCAATGAATGTCTCCTTCTTAAGAGTGCACAGAATTTGAGCAAGATCCCGTAACAGGAAGCCATCATTGCAGCAAGGCAGTTTATGAAATTAATTTCCTCCTAAATATTCTACCATCATCTGTGCATGGTGTTATGGAAGAGTGGAAGCATTTAGAAACCACAGCAACTTATCTGAACACTTGAAAATACAGTTGGGGTATCCAAGTGTTGAGGCTCAAAGTGCATAAATGTCACCGAAGCTCTGATGACTCTAAAGCTGCAAAGCTCCAAACCTCTTCTGCCAATAACATAAGCACAAAAGCTGTGTGCCAAGAGCTCCATGACTTTGGAGCAATGGAAACTTGTTCTGCGGAGTGAAGATCACACTTCCTTATCTGGCATCTGATGGATGGATCTTGGTTTGGTAAATGCCAGCAGAATATTACCTGCCTGATTGCGTTGTGCCGATTGTGAAGTTTGATAGATGTGGGATAATGCTACAGACTTGTTCTTAAAGCTTCGTCCAAGATCTATTGGCTTCAGTGAAGGGAAATCTTATTGCTTTAGCCTACAAGACATTTTGAGCGATTGTATGTTTCTCACTTTGTGGGTTTAGAATGGTGAGGGACTTTTTTTGTTCCAGCATGACTGTGCCCCAATGTACAAAACAAGCTCCAAAAGGGCATGGTTTGGTGAGTTTGGTGTGGAGGAACTTGACTGCCCTGTACAGAGTTCTGAGCTCAATAATATCGAAAACCTGTGAGATTAAAGAGAATGTAGATTAATAAATGGGCTCCCGAATGTGTACTGTGTCGATGTTCCAATACTATTGTCCATGTAGTGTATATGATTAATATTGCAGTATGCTTACAATGTAGAAATCGGGAAGTAGTGTAACCTCTTCTCTAGTCTAAGGTTCTTCTGCATAATATATACTAAAGAATAGTGAACATTATCTGTACAGTGTTGTCTCAAATAAAGCAGCTCAGGATTCATCTATATTGCTGGAAAAATATTGGTATTCTCCCAAAAACTTAAAGTCTTGCACTTCAAACATGTCCTTCAATTAGATTATCAGATCAAGGCCTTTGGTGTATAACTCTAGACTCCATTGCATGTTGGAGCAGGATACAGGAGAACATTTATCTACCCCACATCATTAGATATACTGTTGTGGACTATCAATATAGTATCGCAATCAGACAGCAATATAATGTGTGTAGTCCACGAAAGCACAGAATGTGAGAGAATTGTATAACTATTACACATCAAGGTTCCTTTATAGCATACAGTCTCATTCCTCTGTTTCTGCAGTATCAAGCATTAGTGCTTATAAAATCCTAACAGGATAGGATTTTATAAGCACTAATGCTTGATACTGCGGAATATTAATACCTGTCTGATTGCAATATTATACTGATAGTGCACTAGGGTTTCCAGGAGAGGGTATCCCGTATATCCCTTAGTGGCTATCTTTGAGTGATGTGTAATACCACCGGTCTATCTTTGTGTTTTGTTTTGCACGTGCACTTTATGGTCTAGTCTTTTAACATTTTTTTTCACTAAAGTATATTACTTTTAATATATATATATTCCAACATGCTAGTCTATACCTACTCTTTGATTGGAAAAATCATCCGCTATCCCATATATAAACCTATAGTCAAATAAAAAGTACTAAGCACCCAATATCTCACATATTAAAGGAAGAAACAACGAGGAGACAGAAAAATGTTTCATTCACATTTTATTTCAACAGATAAACATGAAAAACCTGACAAAGTATATATAAATAGTGTACACCGGGCATCATCCCCCACTGACAGATTAACGCTACATTTTCTGTTTCATTTTCATCATTTTTTATTTTTTCATTGACGAAAGTCAGAATCTTGAAAGAGCCAGCACAAATGTCAGCAATAAAAGGTAGCACTAACGAGACCACTAAACGACATAGAGCAAGATGGCACAATTCAGGCTTTGGTTTGTGGTCAGACCTTCTTACCAATGAAAACTGCTTTATGAGCCGGAGCAACTTTTATCAATTCTTAAATAGTTGCTTGATGTTTTGTGCCATTTCTTTTTTGCTTTCTGCGAACGTCAGTACAGAATTATTTTATCTACTAGATCTATCTATCTAAATAAAAAAAATGGGGGCATCACTGTAAAGTCAAATGGTAAGAAAACAGATTTTAATCACCTCATCATGACTTGTAATCTCACTATCTGATTTTCGAGTGCTACCCCCATTTTTTTTGGATTTGTATACAAGAGGTTTTGGTGGCTTTGCCCCCTTTTTTAATAGAAAGTGCTGCTTTTATTTTTCTATCTTGAGGACTATACACAGGTAACTGAGTGTCCTATGCAGACCCAATGAGGATCCTATCTAGGGTTTTTTCAAATACAGATTGAAAAAGGTAGTACTCCGACTGGTGAATAAATCACTTTTTTTTCACTGCTGCCTTTTTTCAATGTATTTATGTACCGAAATTTTTTTATCTATTTATTTTCTATCTATCTGAATTGAAATATACATTTTAAAACTGAAAATCTTGAAATAACTTTAACATTCATTTTATTTAGTTTAAACTACGAAATGTACGTGAATTCATTGTGTGATTCTAATGCTCTGAATGTTCAATACTCCAAAAAAATTAAACCAAGTAAAGCAGTTCAGTGAGACTCCAGGATTCATGTTCTGAACGCAAATAGTCACAATAGTTTCTCTAATAATAAAAAAGGAACATACCGTAATTATTACTACAACACATTGAGGTATAGGGAAGGTTTTCCATCAATATCCTGATCAAGCATGTATATTTTACCCCCTGTACTATATGTATTGTATTTTCTTTTACCTTCTAAACACAAAAATAAAAAAACTGAATTTGAAAAAAGGAACATACAGTATTTCAGGCTATTGAATTATTTCCCAAGTTTTCCTTCCTGAAAGTCATCCACCCTTACAAGTTTGTTGTAAATATGAATTTATGGACTTGAAATAATCCAGAATCCAGAATAAGATCCTATCTGCCCTTTTGAAATTATGAATTTTATAGAAAAGTGAAGAATAAATCTGACATGTATAAAACCAGGATTTAATTTGATGATTCAAAAATGCAATGTACTTATCAAACTACATTATAACTGGTTACCGGCTATGGATACCCTTTTGGCATCTGTATGACATTCATTTTTATTTATTTATGTACGAACACAAGCACAGTTTCCTATATATGTTCACATGGTTGTATTTTTAGTCTGACATGACATTGGTCTGAGTGCTGTCCGGATGGTCAGTTTTTCTCGGACAGCGCTCAGACCAATGTCATTGAATAGGGTTTTATGGGCTGTTCAGATGAAACTTTTAACACGTGAAGCAAATGTCCTTGTGAAAAAAATCACTAGTTCCTTCCGTATTTTGGATCAGAGTCACCGAATCAAGTCTATGGGAGCATAGAAAAAAAAAAAAGATTCCTTACAGATCGGCAGTATACTGTCAGATTTTTGCACATTCTTTGCAGTTCTTAACATTGGGCAGCACGGTGGCTCAGTGGTTAGGTGGTTTGCACTGCAGCGCTGGAGTCCTGGGTTCAAATCTCATCAACGGCAACATCTGCAAGGAGTTTGTAAGTTCTCTCCGTGTTTGCATGGGTTTCCTCTGGGTTCTCTGGTTTCCTCCCACATTCCAAAGTCATACTAATAGGGAATTTCGATTGTGAGCCCCATCGGGGACAGTGATGATGATGTGTCCAGACTGTAAAGCGCTGTGGAATATGTTAGCGCTATATAAAGATTATTATTATTAACATAGGAAACTTTATTTGGTCTTGTACATTTTATTAACTTCTGATATGATGATATATAAAAACGTTTGCCATGGATGCCATACTGATCATAATACAGATTTAAAAAATTGTTAATTTTCTGGGGACGAAAATCAGATGATTTTTTATATCACTACTAGCTGAAGAGCCCGGTGTTGCCTGTGCATAGTAAATATCTGTGGTTAGTTATAGCACCTCACTTCTCTTATTTTCCCATCACGCCTCTCATTTTCCCCCTCACATCTCTCATTTTCCCCCTCACATCTCTCATTTTCCCCCTCACTCCTCTTATTTTCCCCCTCCTCTCATTCCCCCCTCACTCCTCTCATTCCCCCCTAACACTTGCAATTTCAACCTCACATCTGTCATTTTCCGATCACTCCACTATTTTCCCTCATTGCTCTCATTTTGCACTCACACCTTTTCATTTTCACCTCACATCTCTCATTTTCACCTCACACCTCTCATTTTCACCTCACACCTCTCGTTTTCCCCTCGGTATATACATGTTTGTCATCTCCCTTATATATAGCATACACCTGTATGTCATCTCCTGTACATAGTATATACCTGTATGTCATCTGCCCTGTGAATAGTATATACCTGCTGTATGTCATCTCCTCCTGTATATTGTATATACCTATGTGTCAACTCCTCCTGTATATAGTATATACCTGTATGTCATCTCTTCTGTATATAGTATATACCTGTATGTCATCTCCTCCTATATATGGTATATACCTTTATGTCATCTCCTGTATATAGTATATACCTGTATGTCATCTCCCCTGTATATAGTATGTACCTGCTGTATGTCATCTCCTCCTGTATATACCTGTGTGTCATCTCCTCTTATATATAGTATATACCTGTATGTCATCTCCTTCTGTATATAGTATATACCTGTAAGTCATCTCCTCCTGTATATAGTATATACCTTTGTGTGTCATCTCCCCTGTATATAGTATATACCTGTGTGTCATCTCCTCCTGTATATAATATATACCTGTGTCATCTCCCCTGTATATAGTATATACCTGTGTGTCATCTCCTCCTGTATTAGACCTCGGTCACACGTTATTTGTTCGGTATTTTTACCCCAGTATTTGTAAGTTAAATTGGCAGCCTGATAAATCCCCAGCCAACAAGAAGCCCTCCCCCCTGGCAGTATATATTAGCTCACACATACACATAATAGACAGGTCATGTGACTGACAGCTGCCGTATTTCCTATATGGTACATTTGTTGCTCTTGTAGTTTGTCTGCTTATTAATCAGTTTATTTTTTAAGGATAATACCAGACTTGTGTGTGTTTTAGGGCGAGTTTCATGTGTCAAGTTGTGTGTGTTGAGTTGCGTGTGGCGACATGCATGTTGCGACTTTTGTGAGATGAGTTTTGTGTGGCGACATGCGTGTAGCAACTTTTTGTGTGTCGAGTTTTATGTGTGGTGCATTTTGAGTAGGTGCAAGTTTTGTGTGAGGCAACTTTTGCATGTGTTGCAACTTTTGTGCATGTGGCAATTTTTCCACGTGTGCAAGTTTTGCGTGTGGTGAGTTTTCCATAAGGTGAGATCTGCACGTGTGGCGAGTTTTGCGTGAGCCTAGTTTTGCATATGGGGAATTTTGCGCATGGCGAGTTTTGAGTGGCGACTTTTTTATTTCGACTTTTACGTCGCGAGGTTGGTGTATGTGTGGTGAAATGTGTGCTCAGGGTGGTATATGTGTTCAAGCACGTGGTAGTGTGTGGCGCATTTTGTGTGTGTGTTCATATCCCCGTTTGTGGTGAGTATCCCATGTCGGGGCCCCACCTTAGCAACTGTACGGTATATACTCTTTTGCGCCATCGCTCCCACTCTTTAAGTCCCACTTGTTCCCATCTGGCAGCTGTCAATTTGCCTCCAACACTTTTCCTTTCACTTTTTTCCCATTATGTAGACAGGGGCAAAATTGTTTGGTAAATTGAAATGTGCGGGGTTAAAATTTCACCTCACAACGTAGCCTATGACGCTCTCGGGGTCCAAACGTGTGACTGTGCAAAATCAGTATTTTTGATGAGTATTTCATCAGTATTTGTATGCTAAGAGTATCTCGAAAACACAGAATAGGTGTCAATCTTTGGCAGCACAGTGGCTCAGTGGGTTCAAATCCCACCAAGGACAACATCTGCAAGGAGTTTGTATGTTCTCCCTGTGTTTGTGTGGGTTTCCTCCGGGTACTCCGGTTTCCTCCCACATTCCAAAAACATACTGATAGGGAAATTAGATTGTGAGCTCCATCGGGGACAGCGATGATAATGTGTGCAAACTGTAAAGCGCTGCGGAATATGTTGGCGCTATATAAATAAAAGATTATTATTTTCCTGTAAGTTCCATTCCTGGCTTTGGCTCACAAATAACTGCTGCTAAATACTGAGCAAATACAGATGTGTAAATGAAATTGCTTAATTCTGCATTTAATAGGTAAACAGTGAAAACATTCAGTACAAAGTTGCACATAGCTATTATAAGGACCCAATTTCAAAATTAGGTGAGCAAAACCTTTTTTTTTGCTGAGAAAATAACGACTATAATATGTCGTATGAGGTCCAAACCCAGAATAAAACATCAGTGTTACACAGGAGAATTAACAGCTGCAGGACACGTTGCGAATCTATGACAAATCCAAAGCACAAGTTTGAATTAGATTTGGCAATGGACTTTTACTATTGCTGTGACAAAAATGATGTTTTGGTGATGACCAAAAAAAGGTAAAATTTATAGTGAAAATTGGAGCAATAGCCCTGGTAGAGCAGACTAGACAAACTACAACATAATATTTCAACTGCAAATTTGAAAAACCGCAACAGACTCTAAAATCTGCGTCAATATTTTTTTATTGCAGTGGAAACATTGGTCTGAGTGCGATCCGTTCTTTTAATAGATAGCAGTAGAGGTGAAAATACAGTTGTATGCACAATCTCTAACTATGGATTTCAGAGCTGAAAATAGGAGCTGAAAACCATAGTTAGCGATTGTGCATACAACTGTATTTTCACCTCTACTGCTATCCATTAACCCCTTAATGACCGCCAATACGTCTTCTAACTGACCTGAGATATAAGAGAATAGCCTCCCCATACAGGGGACAATCCAGTAGCTGTCGGCTGTCCACTATAGCTGACAACTTGCTGTATCAGCCACGATCAGTGTTTGCACCTTCCAAATCTGTTTAACCCCTTAGATGCTGCTGTAAATAGTGACTACATCATTATATATGGTTAACAGAGTGTGGGGGCTACTCTTTATCCAAATTGGTGACCTCAGATCATGATTGTGTGGTCCTGATGTTTGCCATGGCAATTCACGACCAAATAGCGGCCTTACAGTCTGACGGCTGTAGGCATTTAGGTGGTAAAAAAACATATTTTCATTCCTATCATACCACTTTGCATTAATTCCTGAAAAGCATCTGAAGGGTTAATAAACTACCTGACAGCAGTTTTCAATATGTCAGGGGGTGCTGTTTTTAAAATGGTATAACTTTTGGGGGTTTCCCAATATATGGGACCTCTAAAGTCACTTCAAACATGGATAGGTCCCTAAAAATGTAAATTTAATTGAAAAAATGAAAATCTTCTGGTACATTTTTAAAACTCCTAAAATGCTAACAAAATAAAAGAAAATTTTACAAATCGTGCTCATGTAAAGACGACATGAGGGAAATGTTATTTATAATAATAATAATCTTTATTTAGCGCTAACATATTAAGCAGCGCTTTACAGGTTGCACACATTATCATCGCTGTCCCCGATGGGGATCACAATCTATATTCCCTATCAGTATGTCTTTGGAATGTGGGAGGAAACCAGAGAACCCGGAGGAAACCCACGCAAACACGGAGAGAACATACAAACTCCTTGCAGATGTTGTCCTTGGTGGGATTTGAACCCAGGACTCCAGCGCTGCTGTGCTACCCACTGAGCCACCGTGCTGCATTTATTAATGTTTTTACTGTGGTGTGGCTATCTGGATTAAAGAGATAATCATTCAAAGTGTGAAAATTGCTACTTTTTAACATTTTTCTCAAATTTCTGATATTTTTTATAAATAAACACAAAACATATTGACCTAAATTTACCATTATCATAAAGTATAATGTGTCTCGAAAAAACAATCTCAAAATCACTGGGATTTGTTGAAGCGTTCCAGAGGTAGGCTGCCGTCACACTATCGGTATTTGGTCAGTATTTTACATCAGTATTTGTAAGCCAAAACCAGGAGTGGGTGATAAATGCAGAAGTGGTGCATATGTTTCTATTATACTTTTCCTCTAATTGTCCCACTCCTGGTTTTGGCTTACAAATACTGATGTAAAATACTGACCAAATACTGATAGTGTGACGGCAGCCTTAATACCACATAAAGTAACACTGGTCAGATTTTAAAAATTTGGCTCCGTCACTGAACGGATCTACCATGATCTACCTTGATGCTTGACTATTGCACTTAAACACACGGGCTGATGACCGGATCATGCAGCTTTATATGAAAATCCCTATTTATTATAATTGCCAGACCTGAAATAACAAGCACTTTTCACCTATTGTGTCCCCCCATTTCCTTGTAGATTGTAAGCTTGCGAGCAGGGACCTCACTTCTAATGTCACTGTTTAAATTGTCTTAACTTGTACTGAATTTGTCTGTACATGCCCCCGCTTAATTGTAAAGTGCTGCGGAATTTGTTGGCGCTATATAAATAAAAATTATTATTATTATTATTATTATTATTATTATTACCAAATATTTTATCCAATAGCACTTGGACCAATGTTATTCAATGGGGCAGTGCTGAAAACTAATTTTTATCACTGACAGAATCCGACTGTGAAAAAAAATTGCAGTATCCTGTGATTTCACTCTGAAATAGTTTGAGAGTGAGAATAAATCGGATGCCACACAGAGCCACAGAATAGTATCCGAAGTTTACAGATACATTGCAATTCTGTAGCACAGGAAATCATAAATGGTCTTGAAAAGGATTAGTAGCTGCTGAGGAGAAAAATGTATTCTATACAGATGACAAATGTGGAAAAAATCATCCCACTTTTTGGGATGAAACTCTGAACCATTTTTTTTAATCCTGTTATGTGAACTTGTTACTGGCATTTTTGTAAAATTTTTACATCGACATTTTTTTTTTTACCAAAAGATCGGTAATATTTTTGGGGCGCAAGAGAAAACCCCAATCTGCGCTAAAGATAATGGATTAAGAGTTATTGCGTATAAATTCTAAATTACAAATAATGTCCTTAATGTCTCAAGCAACCTTTTTCTGAGAACCAGTTGTTCTCGTTTTCTTACTTTTCCTCCTGGAAATCTTTGTTACTGTTCTCCTTTTTTAACGGGATGTTTCCTTACAAAAAATCCCATACTCTCCATACAGCCCTGGCAGCGTTATAATGGGAAACCAAACACTCAGTAGCCATTTTTTTTTATAAATTTGCACGAGTAATAACAGAGGAACAACACCATGCCCAGTACATACTATAGAAAATACAGTGCTTACTAAAGCAGACCTTTGTGTCTTTAAGTGCTGTATACTGCGGGGGCATAATGATGTGGAATAAAATGTGCTCAAGTCAAGAAAAATTAGTCTTACAGATGTTAAAATCAGTCTCAAAGTGTTCTCATAAAAAAATCAGTGGAATAGTAATTAATATACTGAGCTACAAAAAAAATCACACCCACTGTACATTATATATATATATATATATATATATATATATATATATATATATATATATACATATATATATATATATATATATATATATATGGGCCTCCCCCCTCTGTATCAGTCTGTAATTGTTAGTTTGTTTACTGTATGTGATATCTGTAATCTGTATGTAGCCCTTTCTCATGTACAGCACCACAGAATCAATGGTGCTATATAAATAAATTATATATATATATATATATATATATATATATATATAAATATATATATATATATATATATCTTGCACAGCCAGCAAATATCTAAGGTGTCCATTATGTAATCTGTGCTAAAAGCTGCACACCACTATTTCCCTGTGCTATAGAGCAGTTAAATAATAATCACTTGTCGTAGACCAGATTCCAAGCATTGCCTATACAGTACCACAGAAAATAACACAAATGTGCCTTTTGTCTGCACAGAGAGCCTGTCAGCACTCAGCACCAGGCCTTTAATCCCAGGATTTAAATAATTCAGGTAACACTTGATTACTCCAGAATGGAACATCAAGTGCTTCTGAACAGCACAATATTAAAAAGCCTATCTGTGTTAGCACTAAAGTATTTCATGAGTGCCTAACTATACCGAATACAAGCAGCAGCAAAGGGGAAATTAAACAAGTTCCAGGTTGTTTTCCAAAACAAAAAAAAAATGTCCTCTGAGCAATTGGTTGTAAGATTCCAATCATTCTGTATTAGACTTTACTATATGATTTGATTCTATTATATAGAATGGTGAAGATATAGAGCAGTGTTTATTTACACATCAGGAATATTCAGTAAGTCCTAGCACTAGTAATAAATCACAGTAATGCATCAGTAATATTAGAATTATGCTGCCTTACATAACTATATTATTATGGGGGATTGGTCTGATTTTACCTTTGTATGTAGAGATCTTTAGAGAATCAGTCATGTGGAATGGTAAAAGAGAAAAATGAGACTAAACACTACACATAGTGATGACTGCATGCAATGCAAGCTTTAATGGCACCTTCACACCAGGCAGCAATGTACAGTAGCTGGAGCAGAGCCCCCAATGTGTGATCCCCTCACGTAGATGCAGCAATAAACCTTGTGAGATCCTATGGGAAACTAAAGTGATAGTGAAAAGGTGAGAGCAGATCTGCTACTTCTTTACCGTGTGATGAAGCTATGCCACCTTTATAAGTATGATGATATTGACAGCTGGATGGAGTTCTCATCATCACAGGGTGTAAAAATAACTGAGGGAGGCATCACAACCACTGACACCCTGCATTTGTGTAAACCTGGCTGGTAATGACCCAGAAACCAATGATCGGTATATACAAGGCACATCACTATGCTATATCCCCAGATATATATAATATACACAATGGTTTACATATTTTATTTAGACTTTCCATATTATCACTTGTGCCATAGGTGGCTCTATCTGAGCAATCTTCATTGAAAAGTGGCATCTTGTAATAACAAAATAACTGGTCAAAAAAAACACAAGTGTGCTGCATTCTAAATAGAAATCACAGTGTGATGGCAAAGAGTAGGGGCTGTGTAAGAAGAGTAAGATGTGCTAATAGATTCCTAAAGAGAATCGGGGAGAAAAGTAGAAATAGAACAGCAGTGAAATGTACCTCCCCTGCATCCACACTACACTCTGCAGCAAGGCACCACTCCAGCAGCACTCCTGAGCTTCTCCTCGGGTTCCTGGTACTGTTCTTGCCTCCTGCTCTGTTTCTTCCCATCTCCTTGTATTTCCCTGGGATTGTGAAAGGGTCTTGTGGTCAGCACTGATTAATAAGTGTTTTTGTCAAGTGTTGCATAATGGAAAATGGCTGGTGACCCAGCAACGACTAAAGCTTCTGCTAGTTTATTGTAGCAGGCTGAGAAAGGGGCTTTAGGACAGAGACCCCAAGCATTGACCTGCATTCATTCTGTCGGGTCCCTATTCATCCGCAGTCTTCTAGTCGCCCGGAGATCCCATTGTTTAGACAATAACAATAGATATTTAAGGAAAGGAAGAGATTTTTCAAATTCCGAATTTATACTTCCACCTCAGTAATCAGTGCTACATGTGTCCTGCACCACTAAAATTACACACACACACGCACACGCACACGCACACGCACACGCACACGCACACGCACACGCACACGCACACACACACACACACACACACACACTTCCTTGCACTTTAAATATACAGTAGATAGATAGATCGATAGATGGATAGATAGATCGATAGATGTTTTACATAGATATGATATTAGTGCAGTATGACAACTCTATATATCTCTATCTAAATTCATACATAGAACATACATGCAGTTTATAAATATACATGCATAGATATATTTTCTCTGACATTGCATTGTTTCTTATTGGTCGCTCACATGTAATAAAAAC